>NW_026089623.1:5890168-6200160 GCF_024586455.1 Bactrocera neohumeralis
ATTTATGATGTTACCACAATATATAATTTACATATTTATAATGCTGCCACATTATTTCGATTTTATTTAGTAGTATTGAATTTATTACATTTTCTTTTGCCCATTGTAGAGCGTATTAAACATTTACTAACTCCTCCTCAACTAATCTTATTCTATTTCCTATGCTTAGGGCTATATCCGTTTTAAAATGGTCATCTTTTATTGTATTATTGCCTGAATACATTTCAGCAATTTTTTCTTTTACATTTAGGGTTTTTTCACGTCGCATAAAGTTATAAGTTATAACGATTCGAAAACATAACATTGAGAATTGTAAATGTGTAAACTCATTTTTGTATGAAATCTAACAACAATTTTTTTAAGCAAGTGTAAAAATTTATAATTTTACGATTTTACGATGCCTTACGATGGCTTGTGAGTACCCCAATTATTGAAATTATTTTTTTAAAATATTAGTACCTCCTTTTTTGGAGTGTATTCTTTTATTTTATTGTCGGTATTATCTTCGACTGGCGTCTTAGGATTTTCTAGTCCCAAGTATTTTAAATTTTGTATTTTTATATTCTATTTGGCTTTTCGCCATTCTTTTTTGTTTTATTTTACCGGTAAAATCTTCGGCTGGCGTTGTTGAACTTTTTGTTCCACAATTTTAAAGTATTTTTTTATTTTTAGTATTGCCGGTACTTTCTTCGGCTGGTGCCTTAAGACTTTTTTGTTCAAAGTAATATAAATTTTGAATTTTTATATTTTGATTTAAATATATATATTTATATTTATTTTATATATTTTTCCATTATTTTTTTGTTTTATTTTGCCGGTATGAACTTCGGCTGGCGTTGTAGAACATTTTCGTTCTACAATATTTTGTATAATTCTTCTTTTTACTCTGCTGGTATGAATCTTCAGCTGGCGTTTTAGGACCTTTTTGTCCAAAATTTTTTTTTTTGTTAATAAAATATTGCCGGAAAAGTCTTCGGCAGGCACTTCAGGAGTCTCTGCTCCCAAAGAATTATATTTTTTTCCTTCAAATACAAAGGAGTTGAGCACCAGATCTATGCTGACGATGTCCTAATCTACACAAAAGTCTCTGACGTTAATTTAGCTCAATCCTTATTTACTAATATACTCGCCAGAATTGAGACTTGGTCACTGGAGTCTGGTGCTTCACTTTCCTTAGACAAAACACACATCCTTCATGTATGTAGGAAGCAAAATTGCAACGGTATTTCACTAACCCACAACCAAACTAACATCGAATGTAAAACACAGCTGAAAATACTAGGATTAATTTTTGACTCTAATTATAATTTTAATGCTCACTGTAAATATGTCAGAAACTCGTTAATGTCACGATTAAATATTGTTAAATATCTCTCGTCTAAGCATTCATTTATTCATCCGAACACACTAGTCAATGTTGTCAGAGCTTTGCTAACTTAAAAAATAGATTATGGGCTCCCCATCTATGGCAATTGCTCCAAAAGCAGTATCAACCTTTTAAATGCACCTTACCATTGTGCAATACGGCGAAGTCTCCGGGCCTTTCCAACCTCGCCAATAAAAACGATAATGGCTGAATCTGGTTTACCAACTATTCAAAATAAAATTATAGATTCTTCGCTTCAAATTCTTGCGAAAACGACTGAGAACACCAACCCATTACTAAATACAACTATCACGCATGCCACGAAAAAAAGAAAAATTCCAAGAATACAATCGGCTATTTCGAGATGCTTAAGTTTCGCTGCAGAAAATACTATTTTACGTAACGCAACACGCAAATTCACCACTCGACATCCTCCCTGTCTGATCAATGATAAAATACTACAGAATAAGCTTATGTTTTTGTCCAAGCAAAACACACCAAACGAAGTCTTTCAACAAACCTTTGCTGAACTGGAATCTAATTACACAAATAATGGCTGGAAGTTATTGTTTACGGATGGCTCCAAGTCCATCGATTCCACTTCGTTAGCAGTTGTCACTGCCACAGGAGAAATTATTTGCAATTGCCTGCTCCCCTCAACGAGCTCTGTATTTTCCGCTGAAGGAGCTGCTATTCTTCATGCAGTTAATCACGCAAAAAAGACGAAAGGAAAGTTCCTCATCTGTACCGACAGCAAATCGTGTATGTCTGCAATAACGTCTTCTTCCAATCGCAATCCCATAATAGAAGTTATCAGGGACGCGGTCACAGGCAACCACTTTGCAGACCTCGCTGCGAAAAATGTAGCCAGAACTCCTGCTTTAACATACTACGTCTCAACCAAGCAAGACATTTCGAACCTTATTAGGCACAAAAGGCATCAAAAAACGCAAGCGAATGGAAAACATTTAAACATCACTACGCGGTCATAAACCCAGCCAGAAATCGAATAATCTACTCGTCAACAGTTCCAACTAGCGCAATGAAGACATATACTCGATTAAGGATTGGACACACTATCATAACACACGCCCACCTACTATCGGGTAAAAGCCCATCCATTTGCCCCCTTTGCGATGACACCGCTTCTATCAAACACTTACTCACACTCTGTCCGATGCTTCACTCAACAGCCCACAACTCTGGCAACATTGATCTCATAAAACTACTAAGTGAACCTTCAGAAAAAAACGTTATGATTGTATATAGATTCTTTAAAACCAACAATTTGTTGAAACATGTTTAAGCAACTTACATCTTTACTAACCCTTAGCAAATAGAATTTTTCACCTAGTTATAATTACAAGGCGGCTGAAGGCCTCGTAGCCAGTGCTGCGTTTATGTATTTATATAATAAAACTCTTTTTTTGTTATATGAATTATTATAAATAAATAAATAAATTTTTGGATAAATTCAACTTTATTTGGATTTGGTTTTATTCCTTCAGGAGTTATGTATGACCTAAAAAGTCTGTTTCTTTCTTTAAAAAACTGCATTTTTCTAAACGTATTTTCAATTTTGCTTGTTTTAGTTTTGTAAAAATTTTCCGCATATTATTTATATGTTCTGACAAAGAAGTACTAAAAATCAAAATGTCGGCTAAGTATACAACGCATATCTTGTTTATAAAATCTCGAAGTACTGAGTTCATAAGACGTTGGAATGTCGATGGAGCATTTTTAAGACCGAATGGCATTCTTAAGAATTCGTAATGTCCTAACGGAGTAGAAAACGCTGTTTTCTTTCTATCGTTTTCATCTACCAGTATTTGATGAAATCCCTTCGCGAGATCGATAGAGGAAAAATATTGTGCTCTTCCTAGTTTATCCATGATACCATCGATATTAGGTACCGGGAATTTATCGCTGATAGTAATTTCATTTAATCTCCTGTAATCGACGACGATACGCCATTTTTTATTTCCGTCTGCGTCCGCTTTTTTGGGGACTATCCACAAAGGGATGTTGTAAGCGGAGTTGCTTTCTCTAATTATGTTATGTTCTAACATTTCTTTTATTTGTTTTTGTATTTCTAATTCATTAACTTGTGGATGCCTATAAGTTTTCGAATAAATCGGTCTATCGTTTGTTGTAATAATTTGATGTTTGATTTCATGCGTAAAAGAAAGTTTAACTCCTTCTTTGAAAAATAATTCGTTAAATTCTTGTAATAGATCTTTTGTCGATTGGCTTTCTTCGATATTTAAATGGTTCAAGTTTAAGTTTTTCATATCACTGAATTCGAGTGCGCAAATTTCCGTTTTTTCATATGGAATTCGTTGATCAAAATGAATTATGTTTCCTAATATATCAATAAATGTGTTTTCTACATCAATTTTGACTTTAAAAGGAATAAGAAAATTTTGTCCTATAATAGCTTCGTATTTATTGCTGTTAAAATCTATTACTTTCCATGATAAAGTACCTAAGACGTTAAATTCTCTCGGAAAAGGGGTTACAATTTTATATTTTATTTCGTTAATTCCGTTGATAGTTCCATAGCATAACGGTTTGGAAAGTTTTTCCTTCTGAAACTTTTCGAATATGGCGTTTGGTTTTATGATGCTAGTTCTTGAACCTGTATCTATTAAGCATTTAATTCTGTGATTTCCTATTGTTACTGTTATTATGGGGAGTTGAGAGTTTGAGGCGGTGTTAAAAAATTTACTTTTTTTTCTTCACCATTGCCAATTTCCATCAAATTTTAATTATTGGACAAACGACTTGTACTTGGCTTGTAATCGACGCTCACATGAGAGCTTTTAGTTTGTCTCGGTAAATTTGGTTGTATTGTATTTGTAGAATTGCTGTACCCGTAATCGTAATTATTCCGATTGTTGTAATTGTTACGATTAAAAGTTGTATTACGTATGTAATTGTTATTGTTCCCGCTTTGTTGTCTATTGTCGTTTGTTGGTTTGGTTTGCCTATTGTCTGAAATTTTATTATGTTCGTAAGATCTATAATTTTTTTTGAAACCTTCATAATTTGCTTTGTTTTTATCGATATACTTTCGATGTCTATAATCTATCGCTCTTTTGTCCTGCAGCAATTTTAACTTTGAATATTTTACGATTTTATCATTTAGTGTTTCCGTTTCGGTTATATGTACCCTTATAGGCCCATCGATTTTCTCTAACAGTATATCAACAAGGTCCCTATCTACATTTTCGGGTTTGTAAATGCCCGGTTTTAAAGGATCAAATATGAATATTTCGTTTATGTCTGCTTTACATTTTTTAAAAATTATAAATAATTCATTAACGTTACTTACTTTGACCGTCCTACAAAAATTGAATACCTCTGCATATGTCTTTTTTGGACGAGATTCTTGTAGAATTTTGGCTCTGAGAGTTTCCCACGATGAGTTGTCCTCCAGCTCTCTCGTTCTTTTTCCAGCGGTGCCCAGTATTTTTTCGTTTGCTATAATATTGATACATGAATGAGTTCCTGGTCTGTGCCGCAAAGAGAAATGTTGGTTTCGACCGCTTTAATAAATGCTTTTGGATTGTGATGGTGGTCTAGTGGCTTCATTCGCCGGAATTGGTCCATGATGTCCCTTGGTGACATGTCAAATCTGTAGAACTGTGATTGTTGGCTCATTTGTAGTTGTAGTAGATGTTGAGCACGTTGTTGCTGTATTTCTTGTTGTTGGGTTTGTAGCAATTCTTCTTGCCTTGCGATAACCCTCTCCAGCTCGGCGATAGTTTGGTTTAGATTTTCCATTGTTGTAGTATGTGTAGATAAGTCGTTTTAGTTGTGGTTTGGAGATGTAGTCCGCGGAGTACTTCTTTCTGGACTAATTGCGTAAAAGTATTCTCCTTTTATTTAGAAAACTTTTACACTTTAATTTTTCTACTGTTTTCAATATTTTCACTATAACCAGTATTACTGTGTTTTGTTTTATTTTGATGGTTATATTCGACTGTCCGTAACTGTATATATTTTTATGTTTTAGAAATGTTTTTTTTTTCTTTTTTTTAATAATTATTAAATTGTTTAATTTTCACCAGATCATTTTATTTCTTTTTCTTAATATTTTTTTCGTTTTATTTCATTTGTTTTATTTATTTATTTTTTTTTTTAATATATCGGGTGATTTTTTTGAGGTTAGGATTTTCATGCATTAGTATTTGACAGATCACGTGGGATTTCAGACATGGTGTCAAAGAGAAAGATGCTCAGTATGCTTTGACATTTCATCATGAATAGACTTACTAACGAGCAACGCTTGCAAATCATTGAATTTTATTACCAAAATCAGTGTTCGGTTCGAAATGTGTTTCGCGCTTTTTTATCGACAAATTTTGTTCAGCGATGAGGCTCATTTCTGGTTGAATGGCTACGTAAATAAGCAAAATTGCCGCATTTGGGGTGAAGAGCAACCAGAAGCCGTTCAAGAACTGCCCATGCATCCCGAAAAATGCACTGTTTGGTGTGGTTTGTACGCTGGTGGAATCATTGGACCGTCTTTTTTCAAAGATGCTGTTGGACGCAACGTTACGGTGAATGGCGATCGCTATCGTTCGATGCTAACAAACTTTTTGTTGCCAAAAATGGAAGAACTGAACTTGGTTGACATGTGGTTTCAACAAGATGGCGCTACATGCCACACAGCTCGCGATTCTATGGCCATTTTGAGGGAAAACTTCGGAGAACAATTCATCTCAAGAAATGGACCCGTAAGTTGGCCACCAAGATCATGCGATTTAACGCCTTTAGACTATTTTTTGTGGGGCTACGTCAAGTCTAAAGTCTACAGAAATAAGCCAGCAACTATTCCAGCTTTGGAAGACAACATTTCCGAAGAAATTCGGGCTATTCCGGCCGAAATGCTCGAAAAAGTTGCCCAAAATTGGACTTTCCGAATGGACCACCTAAGACGCAGCCGCGGTCAACATTTAAATGAAATTATCTTCAAAAAGTAAATGTCATGAACCAATCTAACGTTTCAAATAAAGAACCGATGAGATTTTGCAAATTTTATGCGTTTTTTTTTAAAAAAAAGTTATCAAGCTCTTAAAAAATCACCCGATATGTATATATGTATATTTTTTGACACATTAATAATATTTCAATTATTTTTCTTAATAGTTTCCGCTTTTGTTTTATTTGTTTTTTTTTTCGAGTTTTCTCGAAAAATAATCGATTTTTCGGAATCGATCTTCAGTAGTCGAAGTCGATTAAGAATCGATTCTTGACATTCTAAAAATCGACTAAATAGGTTGTCAAAAAAATCTTGCGGTATTATCGCTAGTTGGCGCTGAAAGCGCGAGTTAAGGAACATGTGTTACTTATCACATTTTTGTACCGAATACATAAATTATCAACTGGTAACCTAAACAAACAATAACAATAGTCTCGCCTAGCATCATAATTGTAACAAACAAAATGCATGTGCGAAAATGTAAGCTGCACCAAACTATCTCATTAGCAAGTAAGCAAACATTGTAAATGCACTATCAATACAACAAACCAAATGTATCTAAACAAACAATATATCTGTAAACAAACCTAAACAAATAATATAATCTGTATCTAACAAAATATCAACTAGTAATAAGTAAACTTACTAGTTAGTACAAAAAGAAGTAAGATTACGAAAAATAGGCAGTAAGAAAATATTAATAAAAAAGGCAACAAAAAAATAAGTGTACTGCCCAAATAAACATAATTTCTTTTACTCACTACAGACGACAGTTTGTTAATTGGAAGCTCAACCGGTCTTAAAGCCATGTTTATCCTGCGGTAACGGATAAAATAAAATTTAAAAGCAAATTCCACGGGAAGTAGGACTTCCACACACAAGGTTCTGAAAAAGCGGACAGACGGCAGATCCTGAAACAGTGGATAGCGGCAAACACAAAAAATAACATAAAAACAACGTCCTGAGAAAGCGGATCTCAAAAGTTCCTGAAAAATTGGAAGCAGCACGGACAAGTCTTAGACGAAAGATCATCAAGCTGGAATCTCATAAAAAGAGACAGAAACTTTTTAATTTGAATCGTTCTTTATTCAACGCCAATCCAAAGATGTCTGCGCAGGAAATAGCAAGCCTCAAGGCTCAAATTGCAACCTTAACTGCAACTCTAACAGAAAACCGAGAAAGGGTGGCTACCCTAGAACATGGTCTGCAATCGAATATAAGGACTATCGAACAGCTCGATGATTGCAAGCCAAATATCGCCTACGAATCGCAGATCAACCTAGATGTCTTCAAGTCGTTACCAGATTTTACGGGCAACAGAAATCAGAACATAAAAGAATATGTCGCAACCCCAACATATTACACTTCACTCTCGATACTGCATTCAAAAATTCAAGGAGAGGCAGCCGACATATTAATTAATCACAACACAAAGTTCAATTTTTACTCAATAATAAATCGACTGGACTACACTTATGCAGACCAGAGGCCTTTATACGTGTTACTGGATGAGATGAAAAAAATAATACCAGGGAAATTTACGCTGGCAGAATTTCATTGTGAAGTCAGCAAGGCATTGAATCTTGCCCTAACCAAAATCGAGATGGACAGCTCCGATGAATCTCCAAAAATGCAACAATACGCGACTCAAGAAGCAATCAGAACATTCATACTTGGCTTGAATAGCAAGTATACCAGCGGCACCCTCTACAGCCACAATCCAAAGGACTTAAAAGCCGCCTACGCTATCGCTTGCACTATAAGCCATGACAACGTGAATTGAAAATTTGATGCTATGCAGTACAACAACCAGAGACAGTAAAACAACCAGAGACAATACAACAACATGCAGCATCAACCAAACAGAAGTTACCACAATGACCTGCGAAGATACAAGCCAAACGTGCAAGTGCAATACTTTGTGTAAAAGTGCACCACCGCAGCAGTGCCAACCAATGGACGTAGATTCCTCACGCCAATACAGAAGACCCACCAACTTCGACGCCGCACCTATACAAAACAACTATGACCGCCAAATGCAAGGATTATCTCCAAGCAACCCATTTCGAGGAGACCCACAGAAGAGGCACCAAAATCCTTCATCACGTAACTACGTCGCACCACAGAAGATGCAACGTGTAAACCAAACATATGAAGAAGAACTAGACTCTCTTGCCCCACAACAAAGCGACGATGATTTCAAGACAGGCCCTGTTTTTTTAGGCGAGTGAATGAATTGCCGTGTCTGCAACGCCACTGCAGGGATACAGGCAAAGAAGTAAATATTCTTATCGACACCGGAGCAACAAACAATTATATAAGCACTAAATGTAATCTTGGTGAGTCTATTCCAACTTAACCTATTAAAGTGAAAACTCTTCATGGTTTCTCAATAACAAAATAAAAAAAATAGTATCAGTGTTAGATAATTTGCCTACATTTTTTGAAACTCATGCATTAGAAGAATTTGATATGCTTCTAGGTGAACAGGGACTTAGAACACTAAAAGCAGAGATTAATCTTTTCGAGTGCAAGCTCAGTTATAAATATAGGGCCAAGAAAGAAAGTGATACTTTGCAAAAATTAAATTCTACAGTAAACAATGAAGAATATAGATCTGAAATTGAAAATATAATGCAACAAATTGAAGGTACTAACTCAATATTACCATTTACTACTACAGTACAAGCCACAATTAGGACGAAATCTGACGATCCTATTTGGACAAAACAATATCCGTACCCTATGTCTGATAATGATTTTATTAACAAAGAAGTAAATAAACTTTTAGAAAATGAAATAATCCAACCTAGTAAAAGTCCATACAATTAACCCATTTGGACAGTTGCTAAAAAAGGTACTGATGAAAAAGGGAAACCTAAACGCAGAATGGTTGTAGACTTTCAAAAGCTAAATGCTCAAACTATTACAGATAGATATCCCATACCTGATGTAGGCATGACATTACAGAATCTTGGTAAAACAAAACTATTTACAACTTTAGATTTAGAATCTGGATTTCATCAAATTCTTATTAAAGAATCTGACAGAGAAAAAACAGCTTTCAGCATAAATGAAGCCAAATATGAATTTCTTTGTATGCTTTTTGGACTGAAAAATTCTCCGTCAATTTTTCAAAGGTGTATAGATGACATCTTAAGACCATATATTGGAAAATTTACCTATGTCTATATAGACGACGTTTTCATTTACTCTTCTTCTCCTGAAGAGCATATCGAGCACATACGTATAATTGTAAATGCACTTCATCAAGCTAACATGAAGATTTCCAATGAGAAATCACACTTCTTTAAAGATTCCGTAGAGTATTTGGAACACATAATTAAATGTAATAAAAATACTGTTGATCCAGTAAAAATACAAACCATAAAAGATTTTCCCACGCCTACTTCACTAAAAGAACTCAGATCCTTTTTAGGTCTTGCAAGTTATTATAGAGAAATTCATAAAAAATTTTGCTGCCATTGTCAAACCACTTACTACGTTTCTCAGAGGAGGAAACGGTGGCATATCAAAGACTCAAAGCGCAAAAATTAAAATTGCATTAGATGAACCTGCAATAGCAGCATTAAGTCGAATAAAAGAAGAATTGCAAGCTCAGGTTGAACTCTTCCAACCAAATTTTAACAAACCTTTCGAATTAACCACAGACGTTAGTAATTACGCGATAGGAGCTGTATTATCGCAAAATAAAAAACCCATATCATTTATTTCACGAACACTTAGCCAAACCGAACAGAATTACTGTACAAACGAAAAAGAGTTACTCGCAATTGTGTGGGCCTTACAAAAGCTTCGAAATTACTTGTATGACATAGCAGATTTAACTATATACACCGATCATCAATCTTTAATTTTTGCCATATCGGAAAAAAACCCAAATACAAAATTAAAAAGATGGAAAAATTTCATCGAAGAATACGGCGCTAAAATCACTTACAAACCTGGTCAGCAGAACGTTGTTGCTGATGCACTTTCGCGCCAACAAATTAATAACACATCTAATTCTAATAATTCCCAACATTCAGCACAAAGCCCTCCTATAGAAAAAATTAAACGTGTAAAGCAAGCATTAAATTGCTTTAAAAATCAAATTATTATAAAACAATCAGACGCAAACCCCACCCAAGTATCATCCCAAAATATCTTTTCTAACAGTAGACATACAATTTTTTTTAACACTAAAACTGAGCTATTGGACAGATTAAAAAATGTAATCAAACCACAAGTTGTAAACGCTCTAAAAATAGATTAACAAATATTATTTTTCGTTGAAAATGACATTATCAGTGCATTTCCCTCTGAAATCGAAAAACAAAAACAAATCATAAATTACACACATAGACGTGCACACAGAAATTACAAAAATAACGCACAGGAAATTTCGTTAAAATATTACTGGCCAAACATACGAGACGCTTGTAAAAAAGAAGTACAAGACTGTGAAATCTGTCTCACAAACAAATACGAACGCCGATCAAACAAACAACCGATTGGTGCAGCACCAACACCAAACAAAGTAGGAGAATACATACACTTAGATTTATTCTATATGAGCGATAACATATACATTAGCTCAACTGACAAATACTCAAAATTTTGCCGCTTCAGACAAATACCTTCAAGAAAAGATATATACAAGTATGTCGACGAGATACTTTCACAAATATACCCAAACGCAAAGTTTCTAAGTGTACGATTACATGAAGCAACTTTTGTTGCTGATTCTCGGGCGATTCTCTTTTGCTGTTGCCCATTACCTTCACACGAGCAACTTGTGTTGCGCAACTCTGCTCGAGTTTTTTTCTCATTCTCTTTCACTTTACTTTAACCCATTGTCTACTCTTTACTTTAACCCATTGTCGCTTCTTTTTCCTTATAGGTATTTGGGCCACTCTATCACATACATATATTAATCAGCTCTGTCAATTAAGAAATACATTTTATTTATTAAAACAAAGATATATCACCCTTCTTACTATCGTCTGAATCAATTTGTATGGCTTCATCCATACATTTCACAATATCGTTAATTAATTCGATTTTTTCGTCATACTCCATTTTTTAAAATATTTATATTATATTATGTATATTTGTATACATATTTGCAAATTACTTACCAAAAGATGAAATTAAATTTTTTAAATATATTCAAAATATTAATTTCAAAAAAATATACGCAAATGCAACTATGTACTACGAAAGAAAGAACACGAATGCCGAAAAACGTCGCAGCGAACTGCTACGAATAAGAACACAAAGCGAGTTGCTGAACACGGGAAACTCGGCGCGATTCTCCTCTCCTCGTCGCCCCCTCGCCTATAAACCAAGAGTTGCCGCAACAAAAGTTGCTTCGTGTGATAAGGCTCTAATGACTGATAACGAATTATCATTTACAAGCCTATGTGCACAACAAATTTACAAAAGGTTACAAATAGCGCACACCAAAACGCCAGCGTTTCATTCTACTACAAACGGACAAGTAGAGCGTACGCACAGCACAATAATTGAACTCGCGAAAGTTTTGGCAGACCAGCACAATTCAGCACCTGAAGAACAGATATTTGAAGTCGTTCGGCAATACAATAAAACGATCCATTCGGTAACCAACGAGAAACCCGAGGACGTGTTCTTCAATCAAAAGGGGTATCCTGACATCCACGAACGTCTACAAGAAAATCAGGAACGAGTCTTACGTTATCAGAATCGTAATCGACAGAAGCTGAATTATAGACAAGGTGACGTCATATTTTTGAAGACGCACAGACGAAATAAAAACGTGAAAAAATACGCGAAACAAATCTCATATAATTTAGAAAACCAGCCTGAAACAAAAATATTAGTAAATAAAATTGAAACTTTAAAAAATCAACTCATTCCAAATATTTACAGGCCTAAAAGATCAATTAACTTTCTTGGTTCTGCGCTAAAATTTATAACTGGTACACCAGATCATGACGATCTTATAGAAATCAAAACGTCAATTAATATGCTAATAGAAAATAATAATAAACAAAAAAACATTAATTCGCAGTTTGAGAGAATACTTGAAACACTCGATCCTAAAGCAATAAATGAGAATTTAATTATAGCAGAAATTTATAATGAATTGCAAACAATTACAAACACTATTAATTTTGCGAAAAATAACAATTTTTACTCTGGCACAATTAATTTAAATGATGTGCATGAATTAATAAACCATGAGGAGTTGGATCTTCCCCTTAATATATTGGAATATTCTGACATCCATATTTGTTACTTAGAACAAGCTATAATTACAATTAACAAATATCCAATACTCGAAACTAAATGTATACTATATAATGTATACCCTTTTGTACATAAGCATGGTAAAATAGTTTTAGATCCTAAGATAGAAAAATGTAATGAATTATTTCAGTAGTTTTACTTGTAAATCAGAACGCTCTGATAATTGTACTACAAAAATTTTAAACGATAAATCAGCACAATGCGAAACAATTCATGAAAATAACGAAATAAATGGACACTTCCGGCCAGTTAATTATGAAAAATTTCGAATGAACTGCAACTCAACCACGGCAACCCAAAAAACAATATGAGTGCGCATGGCTCTAGACAGTTGACAATATTTATAAATTTTAAACATTAAAAAGGTCACTTTATTAAAAAAAATAAACTCTCAATTTTCAACTCCTCTTACTTCTATTGAAGTTGAAGCAAATTTCAGATCAACTTTTTTTGGTACTACGAACTTCAACTATTTCCAGTCGAATTTTCATTGTTGCCAACATAAAAAAAAGAGATTACCAACCTAAAAAGGGAAAATTACCAGCCTAAAAGTGAAGATTTGACAGATAATTAAACAGGCAAAAAATTTAAGTTATTGCTCAGGAAAAGGTGAATAATGATTAAAATGGACATTAGTTTTGATTTATGTTACGATGAGAAAAATGTTAGTTTTGGGATAGGTTTTATATATTGGGAGTTTTTTTGCGTAGTGGATAAAATATTGATGACTGAAGAGGAGACAAACGTTTCAAAATGTTTGACAAATTTTTCACTTTTCCTTGTATTTTTTTCAAAATAACAGATTAAATAGTTTTAAATTATAAATAAAATATTTTTTTACCTATCTTCCGTTCCTATTAATATTTTTCTTAATATTTTCTTTGAGAACACTTAAACCAAAATGCATTGGGGTTAAATCGTAATAAGAGTTGTAATTATTAAAAAAAAAAATATTCTAATCAGGAGAAAAGTAAAAAAATAAATTATTTAAATATTATCGTTCCTTTAATTTGGAAAAATCAGACACAACTGTTTTGCGGTTAAGTATTGACATAAATAAATTTGGAACAATATCTATTAATTCGTTTGAACAAATATAATTTAAATCGTCCAGTAATGTAGTTTTATAATCAATTGGTATGGTGAAATTAATTGAGGCTACGACCTCCCCTCTAAAACGAATTTCGGGAAGTTCGTACAAAATCAGTTGTTGTTCCGGTTGTCATGTGACCTAACTGAGACAACTATGGACATTAGTGAGACTAGCATGTATTCAATACTGCATGAATATTTGACTGTAAAAAAATTGTTCACGTTGAATCCCACACAATTTGCCATTTACTCAAAAAAAGCTCGTATCGATTGGTCGAAAAAAATGTCAAAAAATGTCGAACCGTTGATTTACGCGTAAGCCTGAAAGTAAACAACAGTCGATTGTATGGGTGTTTCAAGATAAGCTGAATCTAATGATATACTTCCAAGCAAATAGTTACCTGTTTGTTTGGAATCGCTTCTTTCTTCACCACGACAAGGCTAGCTCTCGCGACTGAAATACCTGCATTTTTGAGCACTCCGCATAGTCCTAACTTGGCACGGAATGACCTCTTTAATTTCCTTTCGTAAAAAATTAATTTACCATACCATCGATCAACCACCGTATTCACCAGATTTGGCTCCTTATGAATTTTTTTCGTTCCATTTGATCGAAGAGATAAAACAAAATTTGGTGAAGGAACTGAAGGTCATCCTAAAAAGTGCTTATAAAAAGTGTTGCGATGACTGGCGGAAACTTTGGCATAACTATATTTTATCTGGTGGTGATTATTTTGAAGACGACAAAATAAAAACTGATGAATAATTAAATAATGGCGTTTTATTTACAATTTCCGTGTACAAAGTACATATAATATGCATATACAAATTAAACGCTTTTTCGTTCTGTGTCTGCACATTGTCTGAACCACAGAAGGAAAGACGTGTATAGTAAATTTGCACAGGCATTCCTTTAGTTTTTGTAAAATCGCGGTCGGTTTTGCAATATACATAGATACATATTTGTGTGTATATTTATAACTAAAGAACGCCTGAACCGATTTGGCTGAAAATTGGTGAGGTGGTAACTTGAAACTTTGGGACGGGCAAAGCCTTTATCGTTTTATGTTAAAAGTGAAAACAATTCATATATAAAATTATATATTTCAAAACATTTTTTTAAATTATTTTATATTTTGGTTAAATAAAGTTAAAAACAATTAAAATATGTACAGAAAAGTAGCCAGAAAAGTCACCTTAAAATTCTTGCGCCCTATGCACTTGGCTAACTTGCCTATATGGATGGGACCGCCTTGGCGTGACTTAAACCACGACGTTCAAACACGTTTTGGCTACCCAGTCCTTGTTAATTAATTAATTTTATAGCAAAGAAAAGTAAATGGTGTAGATCAGTAAATCTGTTGAATGGGCTTCGACCGTCCTGTAAGATCAGGAGCTGAGCATAACACAAAAACTATTTGGAACCATTTGAATAAGGATGGATTAAAAAATTATAATCTGTTTATCAGTTTTAGATGATGTTTATGTCTGTTATCTTCAAAATCATTCGTTGAGAAGTGGTTTGCAAAGTTTACACTAGGCGAAATGAGCACCGTACGATGCGGGCAGTGGACGCCAAAAAATGTCGTTTATGCTTAGTGTAGCAATTGCATTAATGTTAAAATAATTATTTCCCGAGTATTGAAAAATTGCATAGGGACGCTTACTTTAATCATTCTTTGAGCATTTACCGCTGCTGATATGACTTTTAGTAGATTAGTCCTAAGACCAATTTGAAGAAATAAAGTAGTGTATTTTTGTTTAAAATTATTTCAAATACTTTGAAGAATTATAATTGGCGTTGTCGAGGAGTTGCTTCTCTTAAGAAAAGTGCTTGAAAGGAAAAAATGCTAAATAAATAAATGTTTCAATTGCAAAAAAATAAAAAAAAATTAATTAACACAAAAACTATACGAATTTTAGTGGGACAATTGTAACTGAAATTTACCACAACACCGTTGAAAAACACTGAAATATTTTTAAACTTTTATTAAACAGTTCTAATTTGAAAACCGCAACATAAACCTATGCAACGCAAATAGAAATTTTAATAATGTAGCAGAGAAAAAACAATCTATCAGAAACAACCATCCACCTCAGCGGATGCAATGGAGACATCAGCGTCGTCGGCAACAAATCAAGCTCCACCTGCTGCAGTTCGTAAATCCGATTACCATTGTCAGAAGCATTAAAGAAAGGGCAAAAGTTCAGGAATTCCGAGGACACGGAACAAATTACGTATTTAAATTCATTTATCAATGAAGTATACCTCATAATATTCTGTAAAAAGTTTTGACGGAATATGAGTGAGATTCGAGTTAATGCAATGAGTTTTGTCCGACACTGTACATATTCATTACATCAAAGGTAGAAAAAATAAAGTCGCCGATTTCATGAGTCGAATAAATAGTAAATCAGACAATATATTAACTATTAGAAACGTCGGAAAAAGTAATAACATTTACAATATGAACGCAAAATCAATTGAATCTCAAGAAAGTGAAAGCAATCAGAATTTTATCACTCTCAATACAGTAGTTAACATACTTGCAACACAAATTTTAAGCAACTGTAGAATTGAAATAAACATTGTAATTTTCTCTAATTATGATTTAACCATTAAAAAACGCTTTATTAAATTGTGCATATTTATTTATAATAGCACTAAGTTAACTTTATCCTTAAATGAAATAGTTTTAAACGAAAAAGATAATATAAAAAGTTTTGAAGATCTGACAGCCCACAAAAATATTCATTTAACATCAATAATTGTAACTTTTATAATCATATCATTAACAGTAATTATTACAAAGATTGTTGTTGTCCATATACACAAAGAAAACTCTAAAGTTAGAATAAAAAATCGGGAGAATTTTCAAACAAGGGAGGGTGGAGTTGTGTCAACAGCAACGGCGGCAGCTCCACCTCCAGCAATATCAAAACCACAGCTCAGCTTGCTAGCTGAAAGTGTCGATGAGTGCAAATTAAATTAAAGCATAAACAATTTAAATTTATGATTGCTTATTGTTTTTATATAATTATATGCGTAGTGTAGCAACACTAATACAAAACTGTTTACACAACGACACTTAGGCTGTTTATGTGCATAAGGGTCGGTAACTTTAATAATCCTACGAAAATTTACCATTGCTAGTTTGATTTTTTGTTTTAAATGGATTAGCCTTAAGGGATCGTCTCAGTGTGAAATTTTCGAAAAACTAATTTTTTTTTGTTGTATTATCGGATAGTATACACTATAATAAACATTCTCTCACATTATGAAATCGAAATTCAAATTATTACGGTCGCTACAGCATTTCTTGTAGAAAGGGAACAGAGTGGGGAACATAGCGACTCCAATCGTTAAAGGCGTTTTTCTCAGAATGGTGCTTTTCAAAACGGTTTCCATTCTCTATCGTGCCAGGGAAGCTTTTATATTTTTTTGAATCTTTCTAAAAAAATGGGCGAATGTCGCATTTTGTTCAAATCGCCGGCGTTTTGTCAAATTAAAAAAAAAAAAAAAAACCATAGCGCGAAAGCTACTTTCCTACAGATTAATAATTTTGAAATTGAAATTTTTGTTTTAAACCAAAATCGCGGCCGCAATCGTGAAAACCGTACCTTTTTTACGTGTCATTTCGACCATTTATTTACACCCAATAAATAAACATAAAAAGTCATTTTGTACTCGTCATGAATGTATTTATAAAAAAAAAGAAAATCGTACGATTAGTTAATTTCCACATTAAAAAAAATCACGATCAGTGATTTTTCGGAGGGTCACACTGAGGAGATCCCTTAAAACTAAAAACAAAGTGTATTGAATATTCAGATGCGCATGGAATAATGTTCTTCGACTATTTTCGAACCATTAACAGCAATTACTACATTGCGTTACTAGACTGTTGGAAAGACGAAATCGCGATAAACAGTCTCATTTGAAATATAAGAAACAGCTGTTTCATCAAGATAACGCACGGTGTCACAAATCAATGAATACGATGACAAAGTTTCACGAATTGAGCTTCGAATTGCTTCTTTATCCATATTCTCCAGATCTCACCACCAGCGACTATTTCGTGTTCTCACACTTCAAAAGAATGCTCGTTCTAATGAAATCTAGCACTAATGAAGGGGTAATCGAAGAAATTGAGAACTAAGGTAAATTTATTATAAAAAATGGTATTGAAAAGTTGTATGACTGCTATAATCGTTGTATCATTAAGATATTGCGCATATTAAGCGAAGCAATAGAAAAACAAAAATAAAACCGTTTTCACAAGCGATCAAAACCAAGCTCTGAGTTCGATTCAAGAGATTTTGGCTGCTATCGTCAAGAGAATGTACCAAATGATAAGTTTTTTTGCAACATCAAAGCTAAAGGTATATTATGGCTAGCGGAATATTCAAACTTAACCATTATATTCAAGTCGTGTAATTTAAATGTAAGGATGTTATAAGCAAACGTTAAGGTGTTATATACGGTTAGAAGGCCGAGAAAAGCGAGTTTTCCAGATTTTTTTCTGAGAAAACTTTTAAATTTATTGATCCAAAAATTTGTATATATTTTATGGTATCTTTTAACTGTCTTTTAAGACTTAGTTTTAGTAAAAATAATCTTCGAATAGTTATTAAAAAATATATTTACACCCTCCGCCGATTCGGCAGCTCCTCATAAAATCGAGCTGATGTTGACTGCGGGCCATCTCGGGTGCTATCACGCGCTCTGAGATCGGAAATGTTCACTCGCTGCTCATCTTTTTTTTTTCTTCTGAATGCCCATTGTGCCGAAATGTAATTCCTATTGCTTTAATATGCCGGCAGCTATGTACCCAGCAATTTCCACGGCCTTTGAACCGCCCAGTCCAATTTTGGAAGACAATTTCTAAATCGGTTGATCTCTCGTTGTGTTGTTTTTTATAATAAATTCTCACTGCTGAGATCTGTAAAAATCGGACGTATAGCCTCATCAACATCTTCTGGTAATGGCTCATAGTTTCACACAGTCTGTAGTAGGCACTTTTTACAATAATATCTATGATTTTACCAGAATAGTATCCGATCAATGATGTCGCATCGTACAAGGAAGTAAACCCTCGCTTTTTCCATGTGCCATATATACAAGATATACTTGTAGTTAATTTTGTCGAATGTTCATCATCTTGATGTATAAAAGGACTAGACTTATCGTACAAGAAAACAATTTTGAAACCAGGTCTTCGTTCAGAACCAGAAACTTAACATTTCCGTCACAGGTCTTACATTTCACATATTCAGAAATTGCTGCAAACACTGTTATAAAATTTAAAATGCGATACTTAACAGACGGATTACGTGGAACTGAGATTTCCTTTTGTTCTTTAAATGTTTCGCTGAGGCACTGAAACTACTTTCATCCGTTTTTTGGATTAAATACATTTTTGTTCTCGACTTACGTATATTAAGAGGTTTTCTCATTTCTCTGGAAGACTTTATTTTCACGAAAAAAAAATATGAACGAACTCTCAAGTTTACTGCTTAGCTTAGCTGCTTACACTGACTACTACTCTTAAATATTTTCCAGTTTGGGATAGAAAATAAAAATTTAAATTTCGGGTATAATAAACACAACACACTGTTGCTTTACGCATCTCAATACATTAGAAGGGAGCATTAACAATAAGCAGGTGCAGAAAAGGGATAGCGTAGGCGCTGTCGCTTCGGCTTTGTACTTCCAAGCACTCTGGAATGCATTTTCAAATTTGCGTGTAATTTCAAAAATAATACCGGAACGATATGAAATTTTCTGTGTGTGTCCTTGAATATATTTACATTAAGAAAATAAAATATAAAACATGTGCAACATGTTGTAAAAGTATTTCGAATATTCAACCACAATAAACAAAAGAACAAGTACATTTTACTTTTACAAAAAAGTATCCGGAATTTGTAAATAAAACGCAAAATATTTTATTACTCTTCAATATTTATTTTGCCGCCTTTAAAGTAAAGCCCACCAAAAGTATGTAATACACTTATTGCAACGATTTTTCCTCGAAACATTTGTTTTGGTTTCGGCTCTTTTCTTCCCTGCATTCTGATGACTGTTGACTTGTTTGCATGTCAAATTCATGAACCCACGTCTCATCAGCAGTTTTATTGTTTTTCATGAATGTAGGATAGGAATTAAAACTTTACTTTCTAAAAAAAAAACAGTTTTATCGGGACGAGTAGAGCAAGAACACGCTTCATACCCAAAATATCCACCAAAAACATTCGAACGAACTTGCGAGAGATGTCGAACTCTCTTGTCATCTCCCTAACACTTGCCTTCACTTTTTTATTATTTTCATCAGTTGAAGAGGTCAATGGTCGCCCAGAAAAAGACATGTTTTCAATGATCTCTCGGTCGTCTTTGCAGGCTTTATACCATTCCTCGTTAGAAATACAAAATTTGAGACAAATTCTTTGTTGGATATTTGTACCAATTAGCAAAAAAATTTTTTTGCCACGGTTTGCGAATGAAGGCGGATATAGAGAAAGATAAAAAGGCTTGAATATACTCCACACAAATCGAGCGCAATTTGTTGTACAATTAGGAATGAATATTAATCCAATAACGGATTGAAGAGCTCTTGTATCTGGACGCGAAAAATCGTAAAAATAAGAATCTAGTTTAGACAAATAACATCACATAAGAATGTCGCTTATTCATGCATAAATATATGTGTTCAAATATCTTTTTTATATATAGTTGCCTAATTAAATAATAATTTCTTTCCCTCGACAATATGTTTAAATATCTTTGAACATGCCCTTGATAGAATTTGCCGAGACAATACATGTGTAAGTATTTATATTTGAACACTATGTACTATATGTACATCCATATTTATTGATCAACAATTATTTTTATTCAATAATTTGTTCTATAGTACATTTTTTTCATATAAAATATATAATTCAAAATTACATATACTAGTTGTGCCCATAGTAGTACGAGTAGTTTCTGCGGACCAGTAGCAAATATAATATATAGTGTGTATTTCAAGCTCATTCTTAAAAAACAATAATAATAATTTAGGTAAAAAGACAAGGTTTCATTATTTTATTCACAAATTGAAGTCTAATCTTCTTTTATTTTCAGCGTTCACTTGAAGCGACAGATATAGGGATTGTTGCTCCAATCTTTAAAAAACGATGCACTCTTTTGAAAATTTTTGCATCGCAATTCAACGCGTCTAAAAAAGTTTTGGATCTCTTTGTTTGATTTAAGCAGTTCCTGAAAATATATTCCAAATTTTAGTTAGAAAATATAATCTAAAGAAAAGATTTTTAACCTTTTCCACATTCTAAATTCAGCGCGATCTTCTACATCAGCGGACCATTGCTTTTCTAAAACACGAACAGTCTCCTGCATCTCAATAACGTCAAGATTTATGCATTTATTTGGCAAAATGTTTTCAATTTTGGAAAGCAGCTCTCGATGTTTTAAAAATTGTTCATTGATTTGGTCCAAAAAATTATCTAAAAACGGTATATAAATTGATCTGCGGTAATATTCTTCCGGTTCGCCTTCATAATTGTCGCGATTAATTTGCCGTTTCGCCAAACGCGGAATTTTGATTTCTAAATCAAATTCTGCGGCTATTGTTTTAACTGATTCAAAAATTAGTTTAAACGATTGTTCAGAATCCTTACGCATTTCACTAATTTCAGCATACAAATTATTTGCATAAGCAACGCAGCTGCTCAAATCACAGTCTATTTGCTGCAAACATAGGCTTATGTGTTTTGATAATGCAAAAATTGGCTTTAGTACGCACGTACGCACATAATTCATTTGTCCTATTCTCATTCACGCTCTAATCATTAGTGACAAGTGTTGCCGCGAGCTAAAAAAATTAAGTATATGTTGTCAAGCAAAAAAAGTATCAAAAGCACAACCGTTGTTTTAAAAATTTTCAATTGAAAAACAAATAATAAGAAAAAAAGGCTTAAATAGCTAAAAATTACATCACTAAAGTATGTATGCAATAGTAATACATTCCAAAGAAGAAGTTCCAACGGTTTTATTTTTGAGCTTTGATGGGCTGTTAATATTTTATTGGATAGCTTTTGGATTTTTTATTGCATTCAATCCGGATGGCATGGACTTTACCAGTTTTTGGGTCACTGAAGTTGGAATCTTGCCTCACTCTTTGATTAAAGCGGGTTATTTGATATCTTCTGATATTTCTCTCTATAAAATGACCCAAATGATCGATAGGTTTCACATCAAGAGAAGAGAGATTGGGCTGGTGTTTTTAATTGTTTGGATGTCTTGTAAAGTAGCAATTCCTTAACAATGTGAGCGGAGTGTTTTGGATCATTGCCCTGTTGGAAGACAAATGATCCTTCAAGTCCCAATTTGGCCGCTATCGTTTAAATTCGATATTAATATATTAAGGTAATAATATTTGTTTATTTTATGCTCAATGAATACAAGATTCCTTACACCAGTTGGTGTCATACACCCCCAAACCATGAGCGACCTACCAACATGTTTTACCAAGGCAGCCATATTCCGTGAATCAAGCTCTGTATTTACTTTTCTCCATACTTTTTCATGTCCATCTGATCCAAAAATGTATATTTACTTTCATCTGAGAAAATAAAAGAATTCCAGAAATATTCTCTATGTTTACTTTCGTGCTTTCACAAAGTGTAATCTTTTTTGTCTGTTAATGTTGCTTATGAATGGTTTTTACGGACATTACGACCATGGGAACCTGTATCATACAGCACTTGACGATTAGTTTGGGGATGACAGGTTTTACTGGTCTCATTTTTAATTTCAGTACGCACTTTTGGAGCACTTTTCTTCAGATTAGCCTGTATCTTGTGTGTGATAATGCACCGATCCTTGGAATCAAATGTTTCTTGTCGTCCAGATCTTTCCTTATTTTTTGTATTGACCTCTTTTTTGTATTTTTCTACTATTTTTTCAATATTAGAATTACTTTTATTTATTAGTTTTCCAATTTGCCTCTGACTTTTGTTTTCTTTATATAGTTTTATAATAGCACCTTTCAAATTTCGTGATAGTTCCTTGACGGGCGGCTCCATGATCAAAATTTAATTGCAATTAACGATGAAATTTAAAGAAAACTTCGGAAAATTATTATTTTATAAAAAAAACAATACTTATTGCTTCAAAACGTATAAACACTGTGTATCAATCGAAACAAAACTGAAATGGTAAATTGCATACTTATTTATGTGACATGATTTTCGCTTTTTACAGAGAAAATCTAACGGTTTTTAATAACGGAATATGTCAATGATATCAATTTGTCATATTCGTGAAGGCAATATTATGAGTAGTTGTTTTTGGAAAAAACACAAAATATATACTTTTTATTTTGCAAATAATTTGACTTTTTTTACGCCAATATATAGTGCATACTTATTTCTGTGATACACTGTAGGCTCATTCTAGATCACGTACACCACGATAAGCGCTTACTTCTAAACAACATCAAAACAATAGAATTTGTTTTGACATGCACTCTCACATTATATCACCAAAATATCCTAAACAAATAAAAAAAACACCTTTTGTTTCCGTAAACAACATTAAAGAAAATACTTCAAAAAAATCTTATCATAACAATAGAAATGCACTATCACTACAACACACAATAGCAACCCAAATAGTTATGTACTAGTAAACAACCGGCATCTCAATATTATAAGTTGCACTAAGATTTATATAAACAAGTTAGTATAAAGAATATCATTTAAGAACATGCACTTTAACGTAGTAAATTATATTCATTATATTTCAAGAGCATGTTCTTTAAAGATATTCTTACTAACTTGTTTAATATTTTATTCTCATATCGTAAACCGATATTAACTCACGCGTGTCGGTGCTTCAAAACTGGTTTCTCGTATGGATGAACTTCTTCTGAGCTGAGCTTCTTTATCTCAAAAATCGATGACTTCTCTCTTCACTGGCAAAGCACAGAAAGAGAAAGACCTCCTTCGTTGGAAAGACCAAGTGGAGAAGGACCTGGCTACACTTGGAATCTCCAACTGGCGCCAAATAGCGAAAAGAAACAACGACTGGCGCTCTGTTGTAAACTCGGCTATAACAGCGTTAGCGCTGTCTACGCCAATAAAGAAGAAGAAGCACTAAAAAAATTAACAAATTAGAAAGCAAATATGTACCAATATAATAGCAAAGTATGCGCAGAACTCAGGGCTGAATCTCGCATCCACTCTGCGGTACCTAAGATCAATCAGCGCTGATCGAAATTAGCTTTGTGCTCAGATACTCTTACTCTCCAACGAACAAACTATACCAGATGCTCAAAGACACGGGCAGCAACCTTAAACTAACATGTCTTCTCATGCTTGCGTAGGAGTGGTGGAGAAATTCTTTTTTCGCGTTAAAAAACGTTGCTGTAACTATTAATTTTTGCTTTCTAAAAACTTGTATACCTTATTTGAAGTCCTATGTTTTAAAAATACAGGAAACAAAAAAAATTAATTGTAAAAATTAACTATAATATGCAAAACAAGAGTTAGCAGCATTGAAAATAGAAGTTATAATTATATATTATAAAAATAAACGGCTATCTGTCCGACCTTTCTCGCTTTTTCGTTGCAAGGACCCTAAAACTTTCCTCCCACTAAACCCACAGCGACCATATTAACTAACAGTAAACAGACTGTGCTCTTTCACTCCTCCTACGACTGCGATTACAGAGGAGCAAGAAAATCATCAAATCGCTAACCGGCACCATATGGGAGAAAGAGAAAGAAACGTTGGCTTACAAGGTAATAGGGATGGCTCTTGATGTCTCCAATCGAACAACTGTGTGTTCCCAGTTAAGGAACATGCCCATAACCACCTCTTTGAATACTCAGCTAACGTTACACATCTGACAACTTATTTGAACCTTACCACCCTAACGGTCGTTACAAAACCAAGATGGAAGTTATACCACTTTAATGAGGTATCTGCATACTCAACTCAAATCGATGACTTCGTTGCTGTTTTCACATGTAAATTTTATGGCAGGAAAGCAGTATAATAGTTTTTTTTTTGTAAATTTCACCTTAGGTTATACATATAACGGGTCATCCAAGTACAGAGATCACGCGTGAGTCTTGTCAAGCTGTCATGTTGTTTTTGTTCAGTATGGTTTGGCATTTCATTATGGAAAGACTTACGCCTGAACAACGTTTACAAATCGTTCCAATTTATTACGCAAACTCACGTTCTGTGTTTCGCGCGCCTACTGAGCTTACTATTCGTAACGTCTTTACCCATCTTGAGATCCAGCATTCATTATTTGATAATATTCGACCGAATAACCACGTCCAGCACGCAATGCGCAACGAAACTATAGCAGCCGTAGCTGAGAGTGTACACGAACAGTCGATTCGGCGTCGTCTCCAGCAAACTCGGTCTGACGTATGAAACGACTTGGCGGAAAGAATGTTCCTTCGGATGATAATAAATTTGTAGTTTCTGTCATTTTTTTTCAAAAAATTATCATTAATTATCGAAATGTATCAACATTTATAAATGATCAGGATGATGAGACAAGTTGAAATTCAATTACTGTCGGTCTATTCTTCTGCGGAACCGATAACTTGAGTAAACATTAAACAATCTTGATTAAACACGTGTTCCTTGGCAAATTAGTGAGGACCAGTTCGTAAATGGGCGTAATTAAACTATTGCTCCGCCTTCTAAGACGTTCAATATACCTAACCCCTAAGCCACTTAAAATACAATATCCAAATCGTTCGGGTGATATCTCCGTAAAATGTAAAATTAATGTTTGTGCTAGGGGGTTAAATCTTTTTTTCAGTGATACCAATAACTATTGAGCCCCGTAATAATTGAAATTTGTATTCTTAATTTAAACATTTTATACCATATTTGGATATCTCTGAAAGAGGATTTCTATACTATATTATAGGACAAATAAAATTAAAAATTAAGTAAATAGAAATGTCTTCACTACTATGGAAATAATATTTGGATATTTTGGAAATATACTTACTTTTCAAAATCGTTGGGCTTTGCTGATGAAATAATAATTGCATGAATTTGTGGAGCCAAATCAGTTGTTACGATGGAATTTTGAGAATTGTTGCAAGACAAAACAGCAGCATCACCTACGGTAAATTGTCTCTCTTGTTGAGCCTTTTCCAGTGGTTTCACCACCGGAGCCATAGGAATATATAAATCTTTTCGAAAATGTATGCCTATGTAAATATAAAAACATTTAACACTTCAAAATATCTTCAAAAATAATAAAACCAATGTGTATCACTCACTGTCAGAATATATCAAATCTTCTGAGTTTTCTTCTGGAATAGCTCTCTCTGCAGACCTAGAATTACAATGTATAAATAGAATTTACACTCTTAAAACTACATTTGTATGTAAATATGTATATTATTTATGTAACAATTACTCAATCATAACTATTAATAATAATCGTTTTCTTTACATTTTTTGACAATTTCAAAGCTATAAAAGATTATTTTCATATAACCTTAGAGGAAAGGCTGATTCCATTAATCTAAGTTAATTGGTTAGATGGATTATATTTTTATACGTTATTCTTGGAGGAGATAATACTTTCGCAATCATTAAACGCAGGAAAGCACTTTCAGACAAAACTCAAAGAAGTAAGGAAGAGCAGAGTTCGGAAATAACTGAAAATTTCAACTAAGGAACTATCCTAAAAAGTGTTGCTTAAAAATTTAAGATTCGTTTTTCGACAAATTTGTTAATGAAGACAATCATATGTGGTTACTTCATAATTTATACCATACGTCATAGACTCCTTACTTTCATAGTTATATTTTCCTTTACATCCGAGATATTTACATTAAAATCAATATAACTAAATTATTATTGACAAAATATTTACACTAAATAACACATGGTTCCGAGTCAACCAGTATCTAGGAAATTCTTTTATCCATAATTAGGGCGATGTGCTTCATAAGATATCTCACGGACTCACCAATCCTTTCGGTATAAAGTCAGTAATGGACATATTCAGTATTTGGAAACTTTTAAACAGTTAGGTCCAATTTCAAATGCCAGATAACAAAGCAGGTACTATTTGAGTAAAACTTTCTTCCGATATCCTAGTTGGTGTTTGATTTATATGTATTAAACATAACCTTGCAGTTAGGTTAGGCGTGACCTGGGTCCCAGAAGTCATTGTTTCAAGAAACTTTGGTTTATACAACTTTAGATTTGTACAATACACCTATTTTGGGCATGATGCCACCCCACTTTTTAGAAGCCTTTAAGCGCCTTTTCAGCGCACTATAGCCGAAATGTTGCGCCGAGTCATCGAAAATTGGCGTAAACGGATGGAGATATGCAAACGGAGCCGTGGTACCCATTCGGCTAACATTTTATTCAAATCATAAATTGTATAAAATTATTAGCATAACAAAAAAACACAACCCATTTTGAATAAATTTAAGAGTTTTAGTTCATTTTAACATTACGTCGTTCTTATTGGTAATCTCTTCCTATCTCGATAAGTTTTAGATGCTAGAAACAACTGTCAGATGAACAAAACTATTGTACTAACTAGTAAAATGTATTTAGTATTTAAATAAACATATAACATACACTGTGAAACCCCCTAACTACTAACTTCAAGTAGGTATTTTAATAAAGCAGTATTGCAAAGTATCCGAATTTGTTATTAATTTCTTTAAAAGCACAAGAAGATTGATTCTGAAGGAACCTATAAGTTAAGAAATGCCCTTTCTTAGTTATTTTCAAACATTGTGGAATTAGAAACTAAAAATAGTGAATTTAATTCATGATAATGATTTAAGGAACATAAATTGTATATATCGAAAGAATATTTTTTTAATTGTACTTTCTTAATAGAGAATGAGCCTTCGTTACACCGTTCGATATGATTTTGTTAAAATATTACACATTTTTTAACAAAGACCAAATTTCACATCACATGAGAAGCTTCTACATTAGCATTTGTTTTTATATGCTAATATTAGTGTTTACATTTAAAAATTATTACGTTTGACTTTCGTTATTTAATTAATTTAATCAATCTTTTACGTCTAATACAGATTTATGTCTTATGATATGACGACTCCTACAAACGTGTTAAGGATTACGATTTAAGGGCATGCACCTGGAATGTTCGGTTCCTTAATTGGGAAGGTGCCGCTGCCCAGCTGACTGATGTATTCGTTAGAATAAAGGCTGACAACACCGCCGTCCAAGAATTGCAATGGACGGGACAAGGACTGAGGCGAGTAGATCCTTATGGCATTTGCTACAGTAGCCATATACAAGATAGTAAATTCGGTGTGGGATTCGTGGTGGGAGAGAGACTCCGTCGCCGAGTCCTGGTATTTACCCCGGTGGATGAACATTTAGCCACAATCAGCTACAAAGCGAAGTTCTTCAGCACATCGTTGATTTGCGCCCATAGATGTCTTTTATGATCGAGTTAATTTTTACATGAAGTAAAAATGAGTCAAAATATTATACACGGTGTTTTCCAAAGTAAACAAAAAAGAAACAACCAGAACAAATGGTTTTTTGGCTAAATCAATTTATTTTATTCAAAATAGTATCCTTCTGCTTCAATACAGCTTTTTGCATGGTCCAAAAGCATGTCGCAGCAGTATCTCTAGTCTACATAACGCTTTCCTTTCATAGGGAAATGCATTTTTCCGAAAAAGAAGAAGTCGCACGGTGCCATATTAGGTAAAAACGGGGAGTGGTTAATGGTTAAAAAGTGATTTTTGGTCAAATAAGCGTCCTTCGAATTTTGGATTCTGAGCAATTTTTGGTCGTGAGTCAATTTGTGCGGATCAAGCACACACCTTTCGTAAGCCCAAATTTTCGCCAATATTCGATAAATCGATGTTGATGGTGAATTCACACACAGTTTCGATGGAATTTCCGGTGATCACGGATTTTGATTGGCCCACATGTTGATCGTCATTTATGTGCTCACGACCACTTTGAAAACGTTGAAACCACTCGTGCACTCTGCTACGTGAGCAATTTTTGGTCGTGAGTCAATTTGTGCGGAACAAGCACACACCTTTCGTAAGCCCAAATGTTCGCCAATATTCGATAAATCGACGTTGATGGTGAATTCACACACAGTTTCGATGGAATTTCCGGTGATCACGGATTTTGATTGGCCCACATGTTGATCGTCATTTATGTGCTCACGACCACTTTGAAAACGTTGAAACCACTCGTGCACTCTGCTACGTGGTAGGCAATCATCGCCGTAAACTTGTTTCATCAATTGATAAGTTTCGGTAAAAGTTTTACCAATTTTAAAACAAAATTTAATGTTGGATCTTTGTTGGAAGCTTATTTTCGCACCGATAACACAAACATTCTGACACTTAAAATGCAATAACTTCACTTCCAATATATGAAATATCACGAAATTCTCACTGGACAATCGATAAAGATGGCAGATTCTAACGCACCAGTCGACATATAGTAGATGGCCCACCAAAGGGCGCTAGATTCTAAAAGTCCTATTTACTTTGGAAAGCACCTTGTATTTTTGAGCTGCACCGAAATATGAACTCTTTAATAATACTCCCAAGACTAACTTATTACATGGCTCTTACTTCTATTTATACTAACTAGTATTTGTACTAGTTTATTTGTTTAGATATAGATGTATATTATATTATTTGTTTAGGTTTGTAAACATATATATTGTTTGCTCTGATACATTTCCTTTGTTCTAAGATAAGGTTGTTGTATTGTTCCAACTCAAGGTTGTTTTGATGCATTTTCTTTAATGTTGTTTTGATACATTATTTATATTATTATTAAGGAGTATGTTCCTTAACTAGCGCTTGGAGCGCACCTATTAGAGCGGCCCCCTCCACGATGTCGAAATCGTGAAGTTCTTCAAAATATCGCTGATTTGCGCCAACGCACATAGGAGCATTTTCCTTCAAAAACCGGACAAAAGTGAAAATTACAAACTCCAGCGATGCTACTCAAAATTGATTTTTTTAGTACCTAAGTAAACGTTCTACAATAAAGCGATTAAATGATTGACCTTCAGCACGCTATATTGCCACACAAGTAGTCGGAACCTAGACTTCGTTCAGTACGCACGTTCTTCTCGATACTCTCTATTATTCTCGAAATTGCAACTGGTGTTTAGTGTTGCGTGAAGTGAATTCTGGACAACATGGTATATATTTAATTTTAATAATGCAAAGAATAATTTAGTTAATGTATTATTTTGTTTTTTTTGGGTAAACAAATAATAATCAAAAAAAACGACAAAATATTTCTCCAGTTTTTAGAAAATAGTATTTTTGTTATAGTGTCGGGGGCAGGTCGAGTTATAAATTAATTTTTTAACTAAACTACAGGGTTTCTACTTAATATATACCTTAGGGCGGGTCGATTTAAAAATCGCCCATTGCTCTATGAAAATCATATTCTAGGGATCAAAATAAGATACTTTACCGAAGGAACCATACCTCTAAAACGAATTTTGATGTCCCCCAATTTGGGTCGAACTTTAGGTAGGGGCAAATTTTGAAAAATCCCACTTTGACCCATTTAAAGTGCTCCAATCGAGTCCAAATGTATGACCGACCCCCACTAACTTTGGACGGCCGATCCACCCATGCCATATGTAAATGAAAAAAATTAATTTAAGTGAGTTATAGAAAAGAAATTAAAAAAATTATTGTTTGAAGTCTTTTTTACATTCAAGTCTGGCAATTTCGCACGGCTCTCTAATATCGTCGCCATAACAGCCTCTAAATTTTCCGGTATAACCCGTTTCGATTTATCCATGATGAGAGGTTTCCCATGCTTATCTTTAATTTTAAAATCTTGCAAAAGAGCGGTTTCAGCGGCTCTCTGTGTATTGTGAACTTGTGCTTCTATCCATATCTTCTTGAACCGGTGGCGGTGCGTATGTTGAATCATCGGGATCTTGGTATGTTGGCATTGATGACATAGACGTTGCTCCTTGCTCTTCAGTTTCCATCATAAATGCATTCATTGTTAGTCTTCTCTGATTATGTTGATCGTGCATGAACTCTTTGAGGCGTTCGGGAACAACCGCATGCACATGGAGCTGCCTTCAAATCGCATTTACATGTTCCAATGTAAAAAATTGTTTCCAGAGATTTTACATATTCTGTAAATTGTTGGGTGTTGTTTCTTCTCTTGATTTGCTCTTGATACTTGTCAAGCAATTTATTCAATTTATTACATACACTTTTTTCAGCATTATTTCCATACCAAGTTTTTCCCAAATTCCAATCAACTTATCTTGTACTTGAATAGTGAATGATTTATGGGAAAACTTTTTTTGTTCTGTTTTAGCACGTTCGCTTAAGTAAAAATAATATCTTAAGATATCCAGATGGGTTGGTAAATTAAGATCAGTCAAATCAGTAGACACACCAAAAACAGTAACATCATGCTTGGGTATATGACTCATTGGGTTTTCGATAGTTGTTGATGTAGTTGCTTCATCTTGCGGTGCAGAGGATGGTGGACTCATTGTAAACTTTTTGAGGTAATAAGAATGAAATGGTAATTGTAAAGTAAGACGCGTAGGGTTTCGGTTGTTAAATAGAACTCAGCTCTGGTTGCCCAGAGCTCCTTTATTTATAGCATTCCTTATCCTAATTTATGTATGCACCACATGCTGAGTGTATAAACACATCTTAACACTAATCTACTGTACATACCGACAGTATGTACATATATCTTAAGCATAAGTGTTTTCAAGGGCAAACACAATTGTCTATTGTTAGGTGGGGTGTGCCACTGGCATGGGTGGATCGGCCGTCCAAAGTTAGTGGGGGTCGGTCATACATTTGGACTCAATTGGAGCACTCTAAATGGGTCAAAGTGGGATTTTTCAAAATTTGCCCCTACCCAAAGTTCGACCCAAATTGGGGGACATCAAAATTCGTTTCAGAGGTATGGTTCCTTCGGCAAAGTATCTTATTTTGATCCCTGGAATATGATTTTCATAGAGCAATGGGCGAATGGCCTCCCCACAAATCGACCCGGCCTAATATACATACACTTAAACTTTTTCCCCCATCTTTCCCTTCTTTAAAAAAAAGGGTGTTGAATTAGGTTGTTCACTTGCATAAAAAGAGTACTGCTTTATTTATTTTTTTGTTTTAATTTAATACTGAAATCGGAGCCGGTGTGAAAATTGGACAATGGGCGTTGGACCGCCCACTTTTTGATGAAATCCCATATCTCAGGACCCGACAGACCGATTTCGACTAAATTTGGTATGTGATATTATTTTAATTTTTCTATGTCACAGTGTGAAAATGAGCGGAGTACAGTCACGACAATCTCCCATATAACATAACTTGAAATTCCATTTGATTCTTTCACTTTCCACTACACAAATAAAGAAGTAATTGATATAACGGAATACAATTTTGCGGTAATAATTCCCTTAAAGTATGCCACGTTATGACCAAACATTGTCTGAATCCAACTAAAACTGTTCAAGCCACTAGGTACCGAATGTGTAGACCCCGGTACCTATAGTTTACTTTTGCCGAAAAAATCGTTCAATGTGTGAGATATGGAATTGAAATTCACACAGAATCCTTTCCCGACAATAGTAGCTTTGAATCAAAAATGGGTTGAATTGAGTCAATACTTCCCTTAGACCCCATATACCTAATAAAAAGATTTTCGAACTTCCAGGTGACTTCATGTTGGATATATCGATTAATATTTGAGTTATGAAAATAAAAATTACAGAGCGTTTTTACTCATAACGGTATATCATTGTGTCTAAAACAGATACAATTGAGCGAAAACTTGACCCTCCCCCATATAACTATTACCAAGATTTTCGCACATCCACTTGACCTTGCTCCATATGATTGGTGATTGTACGTAAGGTACCTTAATGAAACCCAGATAATATTTTTTGAGTATGTGGCATAGCAGTTATATGTGGGATGAGCAAAAATAGATAAAATATGGTGCATACTTCCCCCTACTCAAATATATTCAATATAAAATGTCGGTTGCACCCGAACTTAGCCCTTCCTTACGTGTTTTATTTTAATATATTGCATTATTATATTCAATCATGCATTTTTATTAATTTTCATTCATAAAATCACTTTAAATAATTTTTTCCGGTTTTGAGGCCAAATGCTCCTATATGCAACGCGCTGACGGAAGAAAAGGACGATGTGACCAAAGATGTCTTCTATGAGGCTTCTCTATGCCCCCGCCACGATGCCAAAATCGTGCTTCAGCATCCATGATGAAACATCCAAAAATGGGTTGGGCCTGATCGATCATGTTGTGATAGACGGAAGACACGTCTCCTGTTTGCCCGCAAAAAACACACGTCAACAAACACAAGGAAGGTTCGATGTCGAAAAGCTGCAATCACGACAGATAGCCGAACGATTTTCTACGAAGAGTGTGCCGTATCGCAGTGGAGAGAAAACAGACTGCCTACCTCGCAACGTTACAACCAGAACACGTGCGGGATGAGATAGATACCGAGAGTTGGAAGAGGGAATTGAGACGCATTAGCGGACAAAAAAAAGAGATGCCGAAATGCGTGAGTACGAAGAGTTAGACAAGCTGGCCGACTGGGGTAATGCTCGAAAACTTTACGAAAAAATGCGGCGACTAACATAAATTTTCAAGACCGGAGCATAGCGTAGAACCTCCAGAGTTGATCTAGTGACTGATGCCCAGTGCATACTAAAATTATGGAGGGAACACTTCTCAAGCCTGCTGAATTGCAGAGAAACATAACACTAGGAGATGGTGAACTCGATTCCCCAATCGATGACGATGGAGTAGACGTTCCATTGTCCGACCATGAAGAGGTTCGAATAGCAATTACCCGTCTGAAGAACAACAAAGCGATAGAGCCGCTGGATTTCCAGCCGAGCTATTCAAATAGCGGCGAAGAACTGAAGCATCAATATACCTGATTGGACCAACAACTCACCATGCCTCCTAAATATCGCATATCGAGCGTATTGTGTGAAAGATTAAAGCTCACCGTGAACAAACTGATTGGACCATATCAGCGGAGCTTTATGCCTGGCAAATCAACAACTGACCAGATATTCACCATGCGCCAAATTTTGGAAAAGACCCGTGAAAACAGAATCGAAACGCACCACCTCTTCGTTGATTTCAAAGCTGTTTTTGACAGCACAAAAAGAAGCTGCCGCGATGTCTGAATTTAATATCCCCGCAAAACTAATATGGTGCAAACTGACGTTGAGCATTACCAAAAGCTCCGTTTTCAGACAAGGCGGCTTCTTATCGTGCGACTTCTTCAATCTACTCTTGGAGAAAATAGTTCGAGCTGCAGAACCGAATAGAGAATGTACAATCTTTTATAAGAGTGTACAGCTGCTGGCGTACGCTGATGATATTGATACCGTTGGCCTCAATATCTACGCAGTTATTTTTACAGACTGAACAAGGAAGCGGAGCAAATGGGTCTGGTAGTGAACGAGGCAAGACGAAATATCTCCTGTCATCAAACAAGCAATCGTCGCATTCACGGTTTGGTTCCCACATCGCTGTTGGCAGTCATAACTTTAAAGTCGTAGATAATTTCGTCCATCTAGAAACCGGAATTAATACCAACAACAATGTCAGCCTCAAAATCCAATGCTGAATAACTTTTGTCAACAGGTGCTACTTCAATGATAAGTAAAGTCCTCTCTCGGCGAACAAAGATCAAACTCTACTCATTCACTCATTATTTCCCTTGGAAAATTTTAACTTGGAACGAAAAAATTTAAATTATACTACAAAACCTTAAACAATTTTCAATATCCCGAATTATAAAACAAACCCGTTTTCCTTTTGTAGAAAAGCCTGATGTAATAGAAGAAACTAGAGGACCCGCCCATGTTTTACTGTGGCTGATACATAGGTAGTACCAGTACTAATACCATCTGTATGATTTCTATTAGTTAGATTATAAAAATTATGTAAGGGATAATCGCATTTTTGGTGAAGCAACAAAAATGAATCAAAAAGCATTTCGTGCGTTAAGAAAGAATTGGTTTTTGGGGTAAAAATACTATTGAATTTGGGTTGTACATCAGTAAAATCAATCGAGTCCAATCGATTTTCAGCCTGGTGGACCGCATATTAAGAAACGGTTCTCAAGCGTGGAAAGACAAAAAATCGGCTGGCAAGGTTATGGCATCAGTCTTGCAATGCTTCGAAAAAATTTCTGTATATCTCAAATATTAATAGACCTTTTTATCAACAGTTCAGTTATTCCGCAATTTTTTTATGCCAGATCTTTTGCAATTTGCAAATTGCCTGTCAAGATACCCCCTCCAATATTTAGCAGGTATGAAAAAAAAGTTATAGCTACCCATAGATGTATTGAATCACCAAATGTATTACTTAAGAACGAACAACTGTCCACATTATGAAAACTTGTCTACAGATGTCGCCTTTTACTTTGGCATCGTTTTGTTTATTGCACGTTTACGCCAATTTAAGGTTTGAATATTGGATACTGCGATGGTAGCGCAATCTATCGGTCAAACATTCCAAAATTAGCAATTGATTACAAATGAAAAATTAATTAAAAAAACATTTTCCAGTGGACCAAATTGTGAATCTAAACCATTCTCGAATCTCCTTGAACACACACAAAATATTTCATCAAAATCGGTCCAGCCGTTTAGGAGCAGTTCAATTACAAACACATGGTCAGAAGATTTATATATACATATAAAGATATGTAAGTAGTTTTCTGTACGGTTACCAGAATTAATTATATTTTTCGCATAAATAAAAACAATCTTCCCAAGCTGTTGGGCCGGCAATGGTGTTATTCGATAATGAAAGCAACAAAGCGAATACTTAATATAATATTTGATTAACAAAGCTTGAAAGAGATATCCAATTCCTGTCTCCTTACTTCCAGAATAAATTGTCAAAGTTAGACCAATTTTGAAGGCCTAACTAAGTAAAAACACTATAACATTGTTTGTTTTAGTACTTACTTGTAACGAAATGGCAAATAGTTTCCGGTTTCTTCTTGATCATCGAGCTTCACCGATTCTTTTCTTTCTGTACTTCCACAAGAAGCTATTGGTGGACTTGTACTGTACCGGGAAAGTGATAAAATACGAGGCGTCGCTGTACAAGGAACATTTTGTACATGTGATGATTTAAAACTTTGATTCGCGTCATCATTGGACTCTCTAGTTCTGGTTGGAAAACTGTCACATCTACCTCGTCCAAGATTATAATTTGCTGAAAATATTTGAAAATTATGAACAATGCCTCATATTAATGCCTAGTGCTTTTCATGAAGTATCAATTTATTAAAATCTTCTAAAAAGTATAGAAAAACTTCTATATGGCAAATTTTTAAGAGTTACAAAAAAATATTAGATGAAAACATGGATCTTACTTTCTTAGTCTTAAAAACTTCAATTAATAATGGTGGCACGATTCCGATTATTTTGGCGGTCGGTCAGAAAACACGAACTTCGATATAAAGGGGGTATGAGCTGATAAGGGAGCTTCTACGGAGATAATATGCAAAAATAATGTTGCTAACACATATATTTTTTAAAATAATCCCGATTAAAAATTCCAAAATGTGTATCAATAACACATACTGTTTGTCATTGTTTCACTAAACTTTTTAACATTTTTCACTTTGTATTTTTAAATATACACTGTAAACATTAAAATAAGTTAACAATTCACTTTTATTTTGATATTTTTCAGCAAATTTATAAATCATGAAGAAAACGAGCGTTGCCACATATTAAAAACCAAATATGAAGGATTATTTAACGACAGCGTTTTCTTTGTTTGTATTTTCGCGTGATCCTTTTTTCTTTAGTAATTATAAAAAAATTCGTTCCAACATTTTTTCAGTTATAATTGAGTATGTAAAGTACTCCTTTCCGCGTTGGCGGCCATCGGCCGCGCTATAAAAGGTATTCCTGGTCGGGCCAATGCTCGGGGTCACTGAAGTACTGTCACGTAGTACTTCTCTCTGCGTTGGCGGCCTTCGGCCGGGCTCTAAAAAAATAACCCTAATCGAGCCAATACCCTGGGTGACTGAAGTACATTTGCGTAGTACTCGTTTAAAAAAATAGTCCTGATCGAGACAATACCCGAGATAACCTAAGTATTTTATTATGTTATTACGTAATATTATTATATAACATTATTATTATTTATTATATAATATTACGTATACTTAGTTGTTTAATAATTTAAATAAGAAAAAATCCATATGATGAAAAGAGAATTTACCCTACATATACTGATTTTAATTTGAAATATAATTTATAGACACACTTGTTTTTATTAGAAATAAGATTGCTAAATAAAAGAAAAGGAATTATAGCGAAAAGAGAAATTTCGGTGAATTGCTCATATTTGCTTATTATCATATGGCAGCGCTCCATTTCCCTATAAATTTTTGAACTTTAAAGCCGAATTATTCGTAAACTAAGCTTTTGCGGTACCTACATAAAGCACTATATATTTTTTGATCAGGAGAATTTCCAACGGTACCTTCAGATCGCGGCGCCAAAGATTTGTGCCATAATTATGTTTTTAGTAAGTGCAATTGCAAGTGTAAATATTTTGCTAAAAAAAATTGGATTGGTTTAATATCCAATTGGGTGTAGATAAATAAAAGTATAACACGGAAATAAATGCCGGCATAGAACGAACCCGAACTAAATAACAGGTATCAATATAAAAATATTGATTTAAAAAACTGTTTAAACTTTTATTTTTTAATTTCATGTTTATTTTGAATTTTTATTTGTTTGAACTATTCGTTGATCGTTGCACCGTCTAGGATCATGAGACTTACACTTCGGTGATTGACTTGCCTACAAAGTCTACCATTCGCTGTAACGAATCCATCTCCAGTTTTCAATTACACTAAGTGGTAGCTGTTTCGCAAACCAAATATGACTAGTTTGCTTATTAACTTACCCTTTAAATATGCTTAATTGTTGACAATGATGTGTGAATTGTTGGAGGATGGAGTCATGTGTAGAAGTTCACGCAAGTGAGGAAAGTTCTCTGATCGCCATTCACTTGGGAGTGGCCAGAAACGATTCTTTTACACATGGCTCAAGCAGCTCACAACTTCCGGTCTTTGACCAAGTATCCTCTGGGTAGCCTAAGAACATCCGTTCGAAGGCGAGCTAATGTGAGAAGGCGAAACATCCCATGCTTAGGGTTGTGCGCTGGGTTTGGGACCCGCCACGTAAAAAACCCCCCCAATGAAAAGAAAGCGACAGCCTCGGAAGAGAAACCCCCCTTTTGATGACGACCATGGCAAACGAAATAAGGACTACGAGATAAGGGCATGCACCTGGAATGTCCGGACCCTTAATTGGGAAGGTGCCGCTGCCCAGCTGGTTGATGTCCTCGCGAAAATAAAGGCTGACATCACCGCCGTCCAAGAAATGCGATGGACGGGACAAGGACAGAGAAGAGTAGGTCCTTGTGACATTTACTACAGTGGCCATATAAAGGAGCGCAAGTTTGGTGTTGGATTCGTGGTGGGAGAGAGACTCCGTCGCCGAGTACTATCATTCACTGCGGTGAATGAACGTCTAGCCACAATCCGCATCAAAGCGAGATTCTTCAACATATCGCTGATTTGCGCCCACGCCCCGACGGAAGAGAAGGACGATGTGACCAAAGATGCCTTCTATGAGCGCTTGGAGCGCGCTTATGAGAGCTGCCCCCGCCACGATGTCAAAATCGTGCTTGGCGACTTTAACGCCAGGGTGGGCAAAGAAGGTATATTTGGCACTACGGTCGGTAAATTCAGCCTCCACGACGAAACATCCCCAAATGGGTTGAGGCTGATCGACTTCGCCGGGGCCCGAAATATGGTTATTTGTGGTACTAGATTCCAGCACAAGAAGATACATCAAGCTACCTGGCAGTCTCCGGATCGAAAAGCCACCAACCAGATCGATCATGTTGTGATAGACGGAAGACACGTCTCCAGTGTTCTAGACGTGCGTACGCTCCGAGGTCCTAACATCGACTCGGATCACTATCTGGATGCAGCCAAGATTCACACCCGCCTCTGTGTAGCAAAGAACGCACGCCAACAAACACAAGGAAGGTTCGACGTCGAGAAGCTGCAATCACAACAGATAGGCGAACGATTTTCTACTCGATTTGCACTCCTGCTCTCTGAGAGCACTCGTCAACAACTCGGTATAAGGGAACTGTGGGACGGCATTTCAAATTCCTTACGTACAGCTGCAACCGAAACCATTGGTTTTCGGAAAGTGCAAAAGAACAGCTGGTACGACGAGGAGTGCCGTGTCGCAGCGGAGAGAAAACAGGCTGCCTACCTCGCAACGTTACGATCGACCACTACACGTGCGGGATGGGATAGATACCGAGAGTTGAAGAGGGAAGCGAGACGCGTTTGCAGACAGAAGAAGAAAGAGGCCGAAATGCGTGAGTACGAAGAGCTTGATAAGCTGGCCGACAGGGGTAATGCTCGAAAATTCTACGAAAAAATGCGGCGGCTTACAGAAGGTTTCAAGACCGGAGCATACTCTTGTAGAACCCCCAAAGGTGATCTAGTCACTGATGCCCAGAGCATACTTAAATTATGGAGGGAACACTTCTCCAGCCTGCTGAATGGCAGTGAACGCACAACACCAGGGGAAGAAGAACCCGATTCCCCAATCGATGACGATGGAGCAGACGTTCCATTACCCGACCATGAAGAAGTTCGAATAGCAATTGCCCGCCTCAAAAACAACAAAGCGGCAGGGGCCGACGGACTACCGGCCGAGCTATTCAAACACGGCGGCGAAGAACTAATAGGGTGCATGCATCAGCTTCTTTGTAAAATATGGTCGGACGAAAGCATGCCCAACGATTGGAATTTAAGTGTGCTATGCCCAATCCATAAAAAAGGAGACCCCACAATCTGCGCCAACTACCGTGGGATTAGCCTCCTGAACATCGCATATAAGGTTCTATCGAGCGTATTGTGTGAAAGATTAAAGCCCACCGTCAACAAACTGATTGGACCTTATCAGTGTGGCTTCAGACCTGGAAAATCAACAACCGACCAGATATTCACCATGCGCCAAATCTTTGAAAAGACCCGTGAAAGGAGAATCGACACACACCACCTCTTTGTCGATTTCAAAGCTGCTTTCGACAGCACGAAAAGGAGCTGCCTTTATGCCGCGATGTCTGAATTTGGTATCCCCGCAAAACTAATACGGCTGTGTAAGTTGACGCTGAGCAACACGAAAAGCTCCGTCAGGATCGGGAAGGACCTCTCCGAGCCGTTCGATACCAAACGAGGTTTCAGACAAGGCGACTCCCTATCGTGTGACTTCTTCAACCTGCTTCTGGAGAAAATAGTTCGAGCTGCAGAACTAAACAGAGAAGGTACCATCTTCTATAAGAGTGTACAGCTGCTGGCGTATGCCGACGATATTGATATCATCGGCCTCAACACCCGCGCCGTTAGTTCTGCTTTCTCCAGGCTGGACAAGGAAGCACAGAAAATGGGTCTGGCAGTGAACGAGGGCAAAACGAAATATCTCCTGTCATCAAACAAACAGTCGTCGCACTCGCGACTTGGCTCTCACGTCACTGTTGACAGTCATAACTTTGAAGTTGTAGATAATTTCGTCTACTTAGGAACCAGTATTAACACCACGAACAATGTCAGCCTGGAAATCCAACGCAGGATTGCTCTTGCCAACAGGTGCTACTTCGGACTGAGTAGGCAATTGAAAAGTAAAGTCCTCTCTCGACGAACAAAAACTAAACTCTATAAGTCCCTCATAATTCCCGTCCTGCTATATGGTGCAGAGGCTTGGGCGATGACAGCAACCGATGAGTCGACGTTACGAGTTTTCGAGAGAAAAATTCTGCGAAAGATTTATGGTCCTTTGCGCATTGGCCACGGCGAATATCGCATTCGATGGAACGATGAGCTGTACGAGATATACGACGACATTGACATAGTTCAGCGAATTAAAAGACAGCGGCTACGCTGGCTAGGCCATGTTGTCCGGATGGACAAAAACACTCCAGCTCTGAAAGTATTCGACGCAGTAACCGCCGGGGGAAGCAGAGGAAGAGGAAGACCTCCACTCCGTTGGAAGGACCAAGTAGAGAAGGACCTGGCTTCTCTTGGAATATCCAATTGGCGCCACGTAGCGAAAAGAAGAAACGACTGGCGCGCTATTGTTAACTCGGCTATAATCGCGTAAGCGGTGTCTACGCCAATAAAGAAGAAGAAGAAGATGTGAAAATCTATACCTCACTACGGAACATTTTATATATGAACGTATATAATGTATTTAAATCATATTTTTCATGTTATGCTATTAACGTTAAAAGTTAATTGAATATAATTTGATAACATACATAATTTACCTGTCTGATTCATATTACAAATTTTATTTTCCGCACGAAGGCTTCCTGTATCCATAAAACTCATCGGCTTAGATGTTTCTGTAACGGAAGATGATCTCTTTCTAATGTTATCTCCAATAACATCTATTCTCACAGACATTGCACTAAAAAGTAAATTAAATTTCAAATATTTTACCAAAATTCTACATTCTTAGTTTTAGAATAAAATGAAATATTGATTTCATAATAAATAATATAAAATAAATTTAACGAACAACAATTTTGTGAAATTTGCTTATGTAAAAGAGGCAGATAAAATATTGGATAACATTTAAAGGCCAAAGCTCACAAGGAGCCGTAACGCCAAAAGATTACAATAATTCTTCGGTCCGAAAATCACTTTATTGTTTTTCAAAATAATCTCGATTAAGATCTACGTACTTATGCATGCGTTTGAACCAATTGTCGAAGCACTTTTGCCACTCTGATTCAGGTATCACACATGCGCATCAACAGCCTCTTCAGATGTCGGAAAACATCTTGGTTTATGTCAAGAAAGTACCGGGAATTCTTCATTTTCCCCTCTTATCTCCAACTTATATGGAAGACCGGTAATTTTTTTTCATAGGTTGGTACAACTGTCCTTAATTATGATGCCTAAAATTAGCGATCTGTCAACCAGTCTGTTTACAGCAGCTGTTTATCTCAATCGACCTCAGTAGTGTTCGTCGAATTTTAAAATTTAAATCAACGTATTTTGAGTAAAATTTTTGGCCAAACACTCAACAAATATCATTGAGCAAGCACCGCATTCACCTGATATGGCTCCCTGTGACTTTTACCTTTTTCCATTCGACGCGAGAGCTGAAGGCCATCCCGGAAAGTGCCTACAAAAAATGTTTTGACGATTGAAAAAAATAAATTTGGATGATGATTGAAAAATTTTCGTTTTATTTATAAATTCCCGATACTCTCTTATGATGACTCATCAAATCAATGTTTTGAATGCTTAAAAATGCAGTTGATTCAGTTGATGTGTGAGAGGTAGCATTAACGTGGTAAAGAGTGATCCGTTTTCAACGTTTGGTTTTCCAGATTTCTTGAAAGATAGCTGACAAACTAATCAGGGGTGTTGTGGAATCTGATAGTTGTCGGAATCAGAATGGAAACCGATCAAAAAAAGCAGTAGGTGTCATGAATTCAGACATTATTGGTTTGATATTCGAAACAGAATTTGTATCGGTTTTGGGCGTCACGGAAACCAATTTTATCGGTTTTGCTGTCAGAAGCAAAGCAAGAAGATATTCGCACACAGATTTGAAATGTAAGTTTCTTAACTTCATGTGATTTTATTGTTACGAATTAATTTATCTTTATTTCTATAGGAGAAAACATACGAATAAAACACGAAATGTCTTAATTATTGAGTTTTGAAAAAAAAAAAATGCGGATATTTAAGGAGGCTTTCTTCTTCTTCTTAATTGGCGTAGACACCGCTTACGCGATTATAGTCGAGTTAACAAAAGTGCGCCAGTCGTTTCTTCTTTTCACTACGTGGCGCCAATTGGAAATTCCAAGCGAAGCCAGGTCTTTCTCCACTTGGTCCTTCCAACGGAGTGGAGGTCTTCCTATTCCTCTACTTCCCCCGGCGGGTACTGCGTCGAATACTTTCAGGGCTGGAGGAGCCTGCTTTAGAGGCTTAAGAAAACGACTTTTTTTTTGGAGGGAAAGAAATAATTGATTAAAGCGTAGTTCTAGGGTTTATAGTTATATATTTAAAGATCATATGAAAATTTTTTGGATACGAATTCTTTGATATTCTGCCTTAGGGAAGCAATTGTCCAATGCATCTCGCATGTGCATTTGTCGGACGGCGGGCAGTATGCAGGTCGCAATTTCTATCGGAAACAAAAAATTCAAAGAGATTCATATTTTTTAATAGTTTGTCTTCTAGTTAAACTAAGAAAATTTGAAAAAAGTGTGAAATTTTACAATTTTTTTTTAAATTAAAAAAGTGGTTTTTGACCAAAAAAAATTTACTTTGTGTTGTTCAAAAATATGTATGTTCAAACTTGACTTTTCTTAGTTTTTTCGTTTAAATAGAAGATAATTTTATGCCAAATATAATAAACTTTGCCCCAATTCCATACGTTTAGTTTTTCCTATCCTGTCCGCCAATTAAGAAAAATCGTAAGAATGAAAACCGAGAAATCGCGCGTCAAAGTTTTTGCTTTCTGCCCATGCGCTAATATATGTATGTATATACATATCTACCAGTGATCGGTCACTATTTCCCTTCTAGCTTCGACAATAGTTCAAATTCCCATCTATAACATTGGGGGCATATTCTTAGATAATTTTTAAAGAGATTTAAGCAAAAAAAAATCCTCCCTTAAAGAAGATTTACAAAACGTATTAAACGTAACTTAACACCCAAATACGTCTATATTCATTCGATAAATGTTGTCTCTTAAAATCTTTCTTTAATTCGGAACTCATTAAAAACTTTAATAGGATTGCTTCCAAATGTATTCAGTTGCAAGTTTTGTCACATTAGTAAATAGCTGATTCGAATATTGGTTTTGCGTATGTTCGAAAAGACGAAAATCCAATCAGATTCTGTGACACCATTGAAAATCAGAATTGGTTTGCTATTCTGACAGCTAAGCAATTCTGTCTTGGATTCCACAACACCCCTGAATGGGTGTACATATAACACTCAGAATTTACTATCTGCGCTGTTCCAGTGGTATGGTTACAACATGTCCAAGAAAACAGGCAACAATTTACTTGGAAGTGCTTCGTGCGCGAACAACTTTTGTTGGCCTCATACGCATAAATCCACTATTCGTCACCTGCAACGTTGTCATAACCATGTTCGAAGCACCGTTATGATATTTTTTTAACATTTCTCTCGACCAATCGAAACCAGCCTTTTTTTGAGCGATTAGAAAATCCAACTTGAACAAGGTTTTTACAATTAAATCTTTATGTAATATTGATTGTATGCTAGTCTCACTAATACCAATAGTTAAGGCACATGACGATCGTGCAATACCACTTTGCGTACAGCATCAAAAGTTTCCCGAACATTAACTGATTTTGGACGACCTTCCTGAAATTCGTCTTGGAGATACACGACCGCGATTCACCATACCATTGATAAAAACTGGTCCTTGATGGAGCTACATCGTCAAAAATTTTTATAAAATGAATCCACATCGAAAGTTTTAAAAAAAAAATCGCGCGAAAATTTTCGCGATTTTATTCTATTTTATGGCCGAGATTGTTTGATACATATGTTTCTATACATTATGTTGACAAGATTGTCAAGTTGTTCGTGTAACGGCAATTTTTTAATTGTTTTTTTTAGAAAGAACTATAAAAAATAAATTTTGTTTATGTTGAAAACGCCTAGAGCAAATATAAATTTATAATTCCCCAATCTATTTCATTTCCATGGTCCACGCCGCCAGATAAGCGCAGTGCCCATCACCACTGGTGGTCCACGCCGGGTAGAACGTGTTAAAGTAACTGCTAACAACACAAATAGCGCTCATATCTCAATGCTCGAAAATATTAAATAGACAATAACGCTAAAAAACAGCATCTAAACGATATACGTGGTGTGTTTAGAAAACAATTGAATTTAAAAATATTGCGGGTTTGGAGAATTCATTTATCAACTTTTTTATTGTGTTAATTTATGTTCATGCTCCTGAAGTACGATAAAATTAACAGCTAAGGTTAGTTGTCGTTTTATGAGCTAGGCGCTTTTTGTCTTTTAAAAGACCCATACAATTTCATTAGTACATAGTCTTCTTCTTCTTTATTGGCGTAGACACCGCTTACGCGATTATAGCCGAGTTAACAATAGCGCGCCAGTCGTTTCTTCTTTCCGCTACGTGGCGCCAATTGGATATTCCAAGAGAAGCCAGGTCCTTCTCTACTTGGTCCTTCCAACGGAGTGGAGGTCTTCCTCTTTCTCTGCTTCCCCCGGCGGGTACTGCGTCGAATACTTTCAGAGCCGAAGTGTTTTTGTCCATTCGGACAACATGACCTAGCCAACGTAGCCGCTGTCTTTTAATTCGCTGAACTATATCAATGTCGTCATATATCTCGTACAGCTCATCGTTCCATCGATTGCGATATTCGCCGTGGCCAACGCGCAAAGGACCATAAATCTTTCGCAGAACTTTTCTCCCGAAAACTCGCAACGTCGACTCATCAGTTGCTGTCATCGTCCAGGCCTCTGCTATATGGTGCAGGACGGGAATTATGAGTGACTTATAGAGTTTGGTTTTTGTTCGTCGAGAGAATACTTTGCTTCTCAATTGCCTACTCAGTCCGAACTAGCACCTGTTGGCAAGAGTTACCCTACGTTGGATTTCTAGGCTGACATTGTTGGTGGTGTTTACGCTGGTTCCAAGATAGACGAAATTATCTGCACCTTCAAAGTTATGACTGTCAACAGTGACGTGAGTGCATAGTCGCGAGTACGACGACTGTTTGTTTGATGACAGGAGATATTTCGTCTTGCCCTCGTTCACTGCCAGACCCATTTTCTGTGCTTCCTTGTCCAGTCTGGAGAAAGCAGAACTAACGGCTCGGGTGTTGAGGCCGATGATATCAATATCATCCTGGCGGAGCTTTTGGTGTTGCTCAACGTCAGTTTACACAGCCGTATTAGTTTTGCGACCTTCTATATAATATAAAATCCTTCTAAACTGAAAAATAAACACAGCCGTGCGGGTGACAATTGCAATAAACAATACTATGGTCAGTTTGTGTTCTTCTTAATTGGCGTAGACATCGCTTACCCGATTAAAGCCGAGTTAGCAGCAGCGCAGAAAGGTCCTTCCTGATACTGACGGAGCTTTTGGTGTTGCCCAACGTCAGTTTACACAGCCGTATTAGTTTTGCGGGGATACCAAATTCAGACATCGCGGCATAAAGGCAGCTCTTTTTCGTGCTGTCGAAAGCAGCTTTGAAATCGACGAAGAGGTGGTGTGTGTCGATTCTTCTTTCACGGGTCTTTTCCAAGATTTGGCGCATGGTGAATATCAGGTCGGTTGTTGATTTCCAGGTCTAAAGCCACACAGATAAGGTCCAATGAGTTTGTTGACGGTGGGCTTTAATCTTTCACACAATACGCTCGATAGAACCTTATATGCGATGTTGAGAAGGCTAATCCTACGGTAGTTGGCGCAGATTGTGGGGTCTCCTTTTTTATGGATTGGGCATAGCACACTTAAATTGCAATCGTTGGGCATGCTTTCGTCCGACCATATTTTACAAAGAAGCTGATGCATGCTCCTTATCAGTTCTTCGCCGCCGTGTGTGAATAGATCGGCCGGCAATCCATCGGCCCCCGCCGCTTTGTTGTTCTTCAAGCGGGTAATTGCTATTCGAACTTCTTCATGGTCGGGTAATGGAACGTCAGCTCCATCGTCATCGATTGGGGAATCGGGTTCGCCTTCTCCTGGCGTTGTGCGTTCACTGCCATTCAGCAGGCTGGAGAAGTGTTCCCTCCATAATTTAAGTATGCTCTGGGCATCGGTGACTAGACCTTTGGGGGTTCTACAAGAGTATGCTCCGGTCTGAAACCTTGTGTAAGCCGCCGCATTTTTTCGTAGAATTTTCGAGCATTACCCCTGTCGGCCAGCTTATCAAGCTCTTCGTACTCACGCATTTCGGCCTCTTTCTGTTTCTCTCTGCAAATACGTCTCGCTTCCCTCTTCAACTCTCGGTATCTATCCCATCCCGCACGTGTTGTGGTCGATCGTAACGTTGCGAGGTAGGCAGCCTGTTTTCTCTCCGCTGCGACACGGCACTCCTTGTAGTACCAGCTGTTCTTTTGCACTTTCCGAAAACCAATGGTTTCGGTTGCAGCTGTACGTAAGGAGTTTTAAATAAATTAAATATACATAATTTCTTTACTCACAACAAACGACATTTTGTTAACTGGGGGCTCAACCGTTCGTAAAGCCATTTTTATCCTGCGGTAACGGATAAAATAAAATTTAAAAGCAAATTCCACGGGAAGTAGGACTTCCACACACAAGGTTCTGAAAAAGCGGACAGACGGCAGATCCTGAAACACTGGATAGCAGCAACCACAAAAAATAACATAAAAACAACGTCCTGAGAAAGCGGATCTCAAAAGTTCCTGAAAAATTGGAAGCAGCACGGACAAGTCTTAGACGAAAGATCATCAAGCTGGAATCTCATAAAAAGAGACAGAAACTTTTTAATTTGAATCGTTCTTTATTCAACGCCAATCCAAAGATGTCTGCGCAGGAAATAGCAAGCCTCAAGGCTCAAATTGCAACCTTAACTGCAACTCTAACAGAAAACCGAGAAAGGGTGGCTACCCTAGAACATGGTCTGCAATCGAATATAAGGACTATCGAACAGCTCGATGATTGCAAGCCAAATATCGCCTACGAATCGCAGATCAACCTAGATGTCTTCAAGTCGTTACCAGATTTTACGGGCAACAGAAATCAGAACATAAAAGAATATGTCGCAACCCCAACATATTACACTGCACTCTCGATACTGCATTCAAAAATTCAAGGAGAGGCAGCCGACATATTAATTAATCACAACACAAAGTTCAATTTTTACTCAATAATAAATCGACTGGACTACACTTATGCAGACCAGAGGCCTTTATACGTGTTACTGGATGAGATGAAAAAAATAATACCAGGGAAATTTACGCTGGCAGAATTTCATTGTGAAGTCAGCAAGGCATTGAATCTTGCCCTAACCAAAATCGAGATGGACAGAAGCAATCAGAACAATTATACTTGGCTTGAATAGCAAGTATACCAGCGGCACCCTCTACAGCCACAATCCAAAGGACTTAAAAGCCGCCTACGCTATCGCTTGCACTATAAGCCATGACAACGTGAATTGCCAATTTGATGCTATGCAGTACAACAACCAGAGACAGTAAAACAACCAGAGACAATACAACAACATACAGTATCAACCAAACAGAAGTTACCACAATGACCACCGAAGATACAAGCCAAACGTGCAGGTGCAATATACGCAAAGTGCACCACCGCAGCAGTGCCAACCAATGGACGTAGATTCCTCACGCCAATACAGAAGACCCACCAACTTCGACGCCGCACCTATACAAAACAACTATGACCGCCAAATGCAAGGATTATCTCCAAGCAACCCATTTCGAGGAGACCCACAGAAGAGGCACCAAAATCCTTCATCACGTAACTACGTCGCACCACAGAAGATGCAACGTGTAAACCAAACATATGAAGAAGAACTAGACTCTCTTGCCCCACAACAAAGCGACGATGATTTCAAGACAGGCCCTGTTTTTTTAGGCGAGTGAATGAATTGCCGTGTCTGCAACGCCACTGCAGGGATACAGGCAAAGAAGTAAATATTCTTATCGACACCGGAGCAACAAACAATTATATAAGCACTAAATGTAATCTTGGTGAGTCTATTCCAACTTAACCTATTAAAGTGAAAACTCTTCATGGTTTCTCAATAACAAAATCAGAAAAAAATAGTATCAGTGTTAGATAATTTGCCTACATTTTTTGAAACTCATGCATTAGAAGAATTTGATATGCTTCTAGGTGAACAGGGACTTAGAACACTAAAAGCAGAGATTAATCTTTTCGAGTACAAGCTCAGTTATAAATATAGGGCCAAGAAAGAAAGTGATACTTTGCAAAAATTAAATTCTACAGTAAACAATGAAGAATATAGATCTGAAATTGAAAATATAATGCAACAAATTGAAGGTACTAACTCAATATTACCATTTACTACTACAGTACAAGCCACAATTAGGACGAAATCTGACGATCCTATTTGGACAAAACAATATCCGTACCCTATGTCTGATAATGATTTTATTAACAAAGAAGTAAATAAACTTTTAGAAAATGAAATAATCCAACCTAGTAAAAGTCCATCCAATTAACCCATTTGGACAGTTGCTAAAAAAGGTACTGATGAAAAAGGGAAACCTAAACGCAGAATGGTTGTAGACTTTCAAAAGCTAAATGCTCAAACTATTACAGATAGATATCCCATACCTGATGTAGGCATGACATTACAGAATCTTGGTAAAACAAAACTATTTACAACTTTAGATTTAGAATCTGGATTTCATCAAATTCTTATTAAAGAATCTGACAGAGAAAAAACAGCTTTCAGCATAAATGAAGCCAAATATGAATTTCTTTGTATGCTTTTTGGACTGAAAAATTCTCCGTCAATTTTTCAAAGGTGTATAGATGACATCTTAAGACCATATATTGGAAAATTTACCTATGTCTATATAGACGACGTTTTCATTTACTCTTCTTCTCCTGAAGAGCATATCGAGCACATACGTATAATTGTAAATGCACTTCATCAAGCTAACATGAAGATTTCCAATGAGAAATCACACTTCTTTAAAGATTCCGTAGAGTATTTGGAACACATAATTAAATGTAATAAAAATACTGTTGATCCAGTAAAAATACAAACCATAAAAGATTTTCCCACGCCTACTTCACTAAAAGAACTCAGATCCTTTTTAGGTCTTGCAAGTTATTATAGAGAAATTCATAAAAAATTTTGCTGCCATTGTCAAACCACTTACTACGTTTCTCAGAGGAGGAAACGGTGGTATATCAAAGACTCAAAGCGCAAAAATTAAAATTGCATTAGATGAACCTGCAATAGCAGCATTAAGTCGAATAAAAGAAGAATTGCAAGCTCAGGTTGAACTCTTCCAACCAAATTTTAACAAACCTTTCGAATTAACCACAGACGCTAGTAATTACGCGATAGGAGCTGTATTATCGCAAAATAAAAAACCCATATCATTTATTTCACGAACACTTAGCCAAACCGAACAGAATTACTGTACAAACGAAAAAGAGTTACTCGCAATTGTGTGGGCCTTACAAAAGCTTTGAAATTACTTGTATGACATAGCAGATTTAACTATATACACCGATCATCAATCTTTAATTTTTGCCATATCGGAAAATACAAAATTAAAAAGATGGAAAAATTTCATCGAAGAATACGGCGCTAAAATCACTTACAAACCTGGTCAGCAGAACGTTGTTGCTGATGCACTTTCGCGCCAACAAATTAATAACACATCTAATTCTAATAATTCCCAACATTCAGCACAAAGCCCTCCTATAGAAAAAATTAAACGTGTAAAGCAAGCATTAAATTGCTTTAAAAATCAAATTATTATAAAACAATCAGACGCAAACCCCACCCAAGTATCATCCCAAAATATCTTTTCTAACAGTAGACATACAATTTTTTTTAACACTAAAAGATTAAAAAATGTAATCAAACCACAAGTTGTAAACGCTCTAAAAATAGATGAACAAATATTATTTTTCGTTGAAAATGATATTATCAGTGCATTTCCCTCTGTATCTATTGTTCTAACTCATAAAACGGTTGAAGACATAACCGAAATCGAAAAACAAAAACAAATCATAAATTACTCACATAGACGTGCACACAGAAATTACAAAAATAACGCACAGGAAATTTCGTTAAAATATTACTGGCCAAACGTACGAGACGCTTGTAAAAAAGAAGTACAAGACTGTGAAATCTGTCTCACAAACAAATACGAACGCCGATCAAACAAACAACCGATTGGTGCAGCACCAACACCAAACAAAGTAGGAGAATACATACACTTAGATTTATTCTATATAAGCGATAACATATACATTAGCTCAACTGACAAATATTTAAAATTTTTGCCGCTTCAGACAAATACCTTCAAGAAAAGATATATACAAGTATGTCGACGAAATACTTTCACAAATATACCCAAACGCAAAGTTTCTAATGACTGATAACGAATTATCATTTACAAGCCTATGTGCACAACAAATTTACAAAAGGTTACAAATAGCGCACACCAAAACGCCAGCGTTTCATTCTACTACAAACGGACAAGTAGAGCGTACGCACAGCACAATAATTGAACTCGCGAAAGTTTTGGCAGACCAGCACAATTCAGCACCTGAAGAACAGATATTTGAAGCCGTTCGGCAATACAATAAAACGATCCATTCGGTAACCAACGAGAAACCCGAGGACGTGTTCTTCAATCAAAAGGGGTATTCTGACATCCACGAACGTCTACAAGAAAATCAGGAACGAGTCTTACGTTATCAGAATCGTAATCGACAGCAGCTGAATTATAGACAAGGTGACGTCATATTTTTGAAGACGCACAGACGAAATAAAAACGTGAAAAAATACGCGAAACAAATTGTTAAAGAAGACAACGGAAGGACGGTAACGACAAATAGGGGACGTGTTATTCACAAAGATAACATAAGAGTACAGACATGTACCTACAGAACAATTTTTTTCCTTTATTACACTATCGCATTATGCGACAACATAATTGATTTAAAAAACAAAAAAATATGTGCTTGTTAAAACTGACCCGGTTTACATTTACCAGAATAGTTCGTTTTCATATCACATTTCAAATTTGTCCAACATCCTTGCGCCTTACGAAGAGATAATGAAATCTTCATATAATTTAGAAAACCAGCCTGAAACAAAAATATTAGTAAATAAAATTGAAACTTTAAAAAATCAACTCATTCCAAATATTTACAGGCCTAAAAGATCAATTAACTTTCTTGGTTCTGCGCTAAAATTTATAACTGGTACACCAGATCATGACGATCTTATAGAAATCAAAACGTCAATTAATATGCTAATAGAAAATAATAATAAACAAAAAAACTTTAATTCGCAGTTTGAGAGAATACTTGAAACACTCGATCCTAAAGCAATAAATGAGAATTTAATTATAGCAGAAATTTATAATGAATTGCAAACAATTACAAACACTATTAATTTTGCGAAAAATAACAATTTTTACTCTGGCACACTTAATTTAAATGAAGTGCATGAATTAATAAACCAAACAAATATCCAATACTCGAAACTAAATGTATACTATATAATGTATACCCTTTAGCACATAAGCATTGTAAAATAGTTTTAGATCCTAAGATAGAAAAATGTAATGAATTATTTCAGTAGTTTTACTTGTAAATCAGAACCCTCTGATAATTGTACTACAAAAATTTTAAACGATAAATCAGCACAATGCGAAACAATTCATGAAAATAACGCTCCAATTCAAATTTTAGAAAACGGTCACATCTTGACAGATTATGAGCATTCTTGGAATAATATGCCTATATCTGGCCCTAAATTAATTAATTTTTCAGAATCCACAAACATAGATGGTATTCCATATTACAACCATCAACAACAACTCAGAGAAATCATACACAACCAGCACAGCGAAAAACTTGAAGTACTCCGCATTCTTTCCTCGAAATCAAATTACAAGTTCAGTAATACATAGTCATAAAACCCACTCTCTCCACATCTGACTTCAGGTAGAGATCCAACTACCATCTACCCGTCTAAACAGTCACTCACACCCTAAACCATTATCTATTTGAAATAATATGGCATGTTAGTTTAGTAGCCGAACTAGTGAATAAATGGACACTTCCGGCCAGTTAATTATGAAAAATTTCGAATGAACTGCAACTCAACCACGGCAACCCAAAAAACAATATGAGTGCGCATGGCTCTAGACAGTTGACAATATTTATAAATTTTAAACATTACAAAGGTCACTTTGTAAAAAAAAATAAACTCGCGATTTTCAACTCCTCTTACTTCAATTGAAGTTGAAGCAAATTTCAGATCAACTTTGTTTGGTACTACGAACTTCAACTATTTCCAGTCGAATTTTCATTGTTGCCAACATAAAAAAAAAGAGATTACCAACCTAAAAAGGGAAAATTACCAGCCTAAAAGTGAAGATTTGACAGATAATTAAACAGGCAAAAAATTTAAGTTATTGCTCAGGAAAAGGTGAATAATGATTAAAATGGACATTAGTTTTGATTTATGTTACGATGAGAAAAATGTTGGTTTTGGGATAGGTTTTATATATTGGGAGTTTTTTTGCGTAGTGGATAAAATATTGATGACTGAAGAGGAGACAAACGTTTCAAAATGTTTGACAAATTTTTCACTTTTCCTTGTATTTTTTTCAAAATAACAGATTAAATAGTTTCAAATTATAAATAAAATATTATTTTACCTATCTTCCGTTCCTATTAATATTTTTCTTAATATTTTCTTTGAGAACACTTAAACCAAAATGCATTGGGGTTAAATCGTAATAAGAGTTGTAATTATTAAAAAAAAAATATTCTAATCAGAAGAAAAGTAAAAAAATAAATTATTTAAATATTATCGTTCCTTTAATTTGGAAAAATCAGACACAACTGTTTTGCGGTTAAGTATTGACATAAATAAATTTAGAACAATATCTATTAATTCGTTTGAACAAATATAATTTAAATCGTCCAGTAATGTAGTTTTATAATCAATTGGTATGGTGAAATTAATTGAGGCTACGACCTCCCCTCCAAAACGAATTTCGGGAAGATCGTACAAAATCAGTTGTTGTTCCGGTTGTCATGTGACCTAACGTGAGATTGAGACGACTATGGACATTAGTGAGATTAGCTAGCATATATTCAATACTGCATGAATATTTGACTAAAAAAATTGTTCACGTTGAATCCCACACAATTTGCCATTTACTCAAAAAAAAAGCTCGTATCGATTGGTCGAGAAAAATGTCAAAAAATGTCGAACCGTTGATTTACGCGTAAGCCTGAAAGTAAGCAACAGTCGATTGTATGCATGTTTCAAGATAAGCTGAATCTAATAATATACTTCCAAGCAAATAGTTACTTGTTTTTTTGGAATCGCTTCTTTCTTCACCACGACAAGGCTAGCTCTCGCGACTGAAATACCTGCATTTTTGAGCACTCCGCATAGTCCTAACTTGGCACGGAATGACCTCTTTAATTTCCTTTCGTAAAAAATTAATTTACCATACCATCGATCAACCACCGTATTCACCAGATTTGGCTCCTTATGAATTTTTTTCGTTCCATTTGATCGAAGAGATAAAACAAAATTTGGTGAAGGAACTGAAGGTCATCCTAAAAAGTGCTTATGAAAAGTGTTGCGATGACTGGAGGAAACTTTGGCATAACTATATTTTATCTGGTGGTGATTATTTTGAAGACGACAAAATAAAAACTGATGAATAATTAAATAATGGCGTTTTATTTACAATTTCCGTGTACAAAGTACATATAATATGCATATACAAATTAAACGCTTTTTCGTTCTGTGTCTGCACATTGTCTGAACCACAGAAGGAAAGACGTGTATAGTAAATTTGCACAGGCATTCCTTTAGTTTTTGTAAAATCGCGGTCGGTTTTGCAATATACATAGATACATATTTGTGTGTATATTTATAACTAAAGAACGCCTGAACCGATTTGGCTGAAAATTGGTGAGGTGGTAACTTGAAACTTTGGGACGGGCAAAGCCTTTATCGTTTTATGTTAAAAGTGAAAACAATTCATATATAAAATTATATATTTCAAAACATTTTTTTTAATTATTTTATATTTTGGTTAAATAAAGTTAAAAACAATTAAAATATGTACAGAAAAGTAGCCAAAAAAGTCACCTTAAAATTCTTGAGCCCTATGCACTTGGCTAACTTGCCTATATGGACGGGACCGCCTTGGCGTGACTTAAACCACGACGTTCAAACACGTTTTGGCTACCCAGTCCTTGTTAATTAATTAATTTTATAGCAAAGAAAAGTAAATGGTGTAGATCAGTAAATCTTTTGAATGGGCTTCGACCGTCCTGTAAGATCAGGAGCTGAGCATAACACGAAAACTATTTGGAACCATTTAAATAAGGATGGATTAAAAAATTATAATCTGTTTATCAGTTTTAGATGATGTTTATGTCTGTTATCTTCAAAATCATTCGTTGAGAAGTGATTTGCAAAGTTTACACTAGGCGAAATGAGCACCGTACGAAGCGGGCAGTGGACGCCAAAAAATATCGTTTATGCTTAGTGTAGCAATTGCATTAATGTTAAAATAATTATTTCCCCGAGTATTGAAAAATTGCATAGGGACACTTACTTTAATCATTCTTTGAGAATTTACCGCTGCTGATATTACTTTTAGTAGATTAGTCCTAAGACCAATTTGAAGAAATAAAGTAGTGTATTTTTGTTTAAAATTATTTCAAATACTTTGAAGAATTATAATTGGCGTTGTCGAGGAGTTGCTTCTCTTAAGAAAAGTGCTTGAAAGAAAAAAATGTTAAATAAATAAATGTTTCAATTGCAAAAAAAATAAAAAAAAATTAATTAACACAAAAACTATACGGATTTTAGTGGGACAATTGTAACTGAAATTGCAAGAAGTTTACCACAACACCGTTGAAAAACACTGAAACATTTTTAAACTTTTATTAAACAGTTCTAATTTGAAAACTGCAACATAAACCTATGCAACGCAAATAGAAATTTTAAGAATGTAGCAGAGAAAAAACAATCTATCAGAAACAACCATCCACCTCAGCGGATGCAATGGAGACATCAGCGTCGTCGGCAACAAATCAAGCTCCACCTGCTGCAGTTCGTAAATCCGATTACCATTGTCAGAAGCATTAAAGAAAGGGCAAGAGTTCAGGAATTCCGAGGACACGGAACAAATTACGTATTTTAATTCATTTATCAATGAAGTATACCTCTTAATATTCTGTAAAAAGTTTTGACGGAATATGAGTGAGACTCGAGTTAATGCAATGAGTTTTGTCCGACACTGTACATATTCATTACACCAAAGGTAGAAAAAATAAAGTCGCCGATTTCATGATTCGAATAAATAGTAAATCAGACAATATATTAACTATTAGAAACGTCGGAAAAAGTAATAACATTTACAATATGAACGCAAAATCAATTGAATCTCAAGAAAGTGAAAGCAATCAGAATTTTATCACTCTCAATACAGTGGTTAACATACTTGCAACACAAATTTTAAGCAACTGTAGAATTGAAATAAACATTGTAATTTTCTCTAATTATGATTTAACACTTAAAAACGCTTTATTAAATTGTGCATATTTATTTATAATAGCACTAAGTTAACTTTATCCTTAAATGAAATAGTTTTAAACGAAAAAGATAATATAAAAAGTTTTGAAGATCTGACAGCCCACAAAAATATTCATTTAACATCAATAATTGTAACTTTTATAATCATATCATTAACAGTAATTATTACAAAGATTGTTGTTGTCCATATACACAAAGAAAACTCTAAAGTTAGAATAAAAAATCGGGAGAATTTTCAAACAAGGGAGGGTGGAGTTGAGTCAACAGCAACGGCGGCAGCTCCACCTCCAGCAATATCAAAACCACAGCTCAGCTTGCTAGCTGAAAGTGTCGATGAGTGGAAATTAAATTAAAGCATAAACAATTTAAATTTATGATTGCTTATTGTTTTTATATAATTATATGCGTAGTGTAGCAACACTAATACAAAACTGTTTACACAAGGACACTTAGGCTGTTTATGTGCATAAGGGTCGGTAACTTTAATAATCCTACGAAAATTTACCATTGCTAGTTTGATTTTTTGTTTTAAATGGATTAGCCTTAAGGGATCGTCTCAGTGTGAAATTTTCGAAAAACTAATTTTTTTTTGTTGTATTATCGGATAGTATACACTATAATAAACATTCTCTCAAATTATGAAATCGAAATTCAAATTATTACGGTCGCTACAGCATTTCTTGTAGAAAGGGAACAGAGTGGGGAACATAGCGACTCCAATCGTTAAAGGCGTTTTTCTCAGAATGGTGCTTTTCAAAACGGTTTCCATTCTCTATCGTGCCAGGGAAGCTTTTATATTTTTTTTAATCTTTCTAAAAAAATGGGCGAAAGTCGCATTTTGTTCAAATCGCCGGCGTTTTGTCAAATTAAAAAAAAAAAAAAAAAAACCATAGCGCGAAAGCTACTTTCCTACAGATTAATAATTTTGAAATTGAAATTTTTGTTTTAAACCAAAATCGCGGCCGCAATCGTGAAAATCGTACCTTTTTTACGTGTCATTTCGACCATTTATTTACACCCAATAAATAAACATAAAAAGTCATTTTGTACTCGTCATGAATGTATTTATAAAAAAAAAGAAAATCGTACGATTAGTTAATTTCAACATTAAAAAAATCACGATCAGTGATTAAAACTAAAAACAAAGTGTATTGAATATTCAGATGCGCATGAAATAATGTTCTTCGACTATTTTCGAACCATTAACAGCAATTACTACATTGCGTTACTAGACTGTTGGAAAGACGAAATCGCGAAAAACAGTCTCATTTGAAATATAAGAAACAGCTGTTTCATCAAGATAACGCACGGTGTCACAAATCAATGAATACGATGACAAAGTTTCACGAATTGAGCTTCGAATTGCTTCTTTATCCATATTCTCCAGATCTCACCACCAGCGACTATTTCGTGTTCTCACACTTCAAAAGAATGCTCGTTCTAAAGAAATCTAGCACTAATGAAGGGGTAATCGAAGAAATTGAGAACTAAGGTAAATTTATTATAAAAAATGGTATTGAAGATATTGCGCATATTAAGCGAAGCAATAGAAAAACAAAAATAAAACCGTTTTCACAAGCGATCAAAACCAAGCTCTTAGTTCGATTCAAGAGATTTTGGCAGCTATCGTCAAGAGAATGTACCAAATGATAAGTTTTTTTGCAACATCAAAGCTAAAGGTATATTATGGCTAGCGGAATATTCAAACTTAACCATTATATTCAAGTCGTGTAATTTAAATGTAAGGATGTTATAAGCAAACGTTAAGGTGTTATATACGGTTAGAAGGCCGAGAAAAGCGAGTTTTCCAGTTTTTTTCTGAGAAAACTTTTAAATTTATTGATCCAAAAATTTGTATACATTTTACACTAAGGATAACGATTTAAGGCCATGCACCTGGAATGTCCGGCGCACTAATTCAGAAGGTGCCCATGCTCAGTTAGTTGTTGACAGTACAGTGAAGGCTGTCATCACCGCCGTCCAAGAAATGCGATGCACGGGATAAAGACTTAGGCGCTTAGGTCCTAGTGTCATTTACTACAGTGGCCATATAAAGGAGCGCAAATCGTGGTGGGAGAGAGACTCCGTCGCCGAGTACTATCATTCACTCCGTTGAATGAACGTCTAGCCACAATCCGCATCAAAGCGAGGTTCTTCAACATATCGCTGATTTGCGCTCACGCCCCGTCGGAAGAGAAGGACGATGTGACCAAAGATGCCTTCTATGAGCGCTTGGAGCGCACTTATGAGGGCTGCCCCGCCGCGATGTCAAAATCGTGCTTGGCGACTTTAACGCCAGGGTGACCAAAGATACCTTCTGTGAGTGCTTGGAGCGCATCTATGAGAGCTGCCTTCGCCACGATGTCAAAACCGTGCTTGGCGACTTTAACGCCAGGGTGGGCAAAGAAGGTATCTTAGCATTCTTCATCTTTGGCATTACGGCCGGTAAATTCAGCCTACATGACGAAACATCCCCAAATAGATTGAGGCTGATCCACTTTACCGGGGCCCAAAATATGGTTATTTGAAGTACTAGATTCCTACGTAAGAAAATTCATCAAGCTACCTGGCTGTCTCCGGGTCGAAAAACCACCAACCAGATCGATCATATTGTGACAGACGGAAGACACGTATCCAGTATTTTAATTGTGCGCGCGAGTTACATTCCTACACTCTAAACATGTAGTAATAGTATGTATGTAGATAGTAAACGCTTAATATTGTACTAACTTAGAATTGGGTTCCACATTAGCTTTGTTGTGAAATAAGAGAGTGAGAGTATTTCGGTTATGCTAACGCCAACTTAACTAAAACATAAATATATATTTATATACACATATATATATAAAATATATATACATAAATATATACATATGAGTAAACAAGCTAATATGGGATGATTAAACAGTTAATCCTAATATTAGAAGCGAACTAATAAAGAATGTTAGTACAGTTAGCATTAGGATAAGTAATAGGTAAACTAAGTTATAAGAAATGTAAAGTAAGTTAGTCTTAAGATTCGGTTGAATAAAGAAGGACGTCAAAGCTTAAGCTTTTAATTCAGACCATTTCATTTCTGGCGCAGTCGACGGAACTTTGTCTTAAGACAAAGCGAACTTAAAACAAAAAAAAATTATTTTGTGTATTTTCCATACTAAAGTTGGAATACCATAAATAAAAGAGTTTTTATAAAAAACATATATGTTTATTTTTTCGGCAATTCGACAATTCGAGTGTTACAAAGTTTTTCGCTAACTTACAAACCGGATTATATACTCGAATTATAGAGTATAAAATTCTTTAAAATTTCGCAAACAGTAACTTTCGATTGTTGTGTGCGTTTAATAAAAATTTGGTTAAACCAAATTGTGGTGAATAAAAACAGTTTACAAAAAAAAAAAAAAAAAAAAACTTTAGAGTATAAAACTCGTTAAAATTTCGCAAACAGTAAAAAAAAAAAAAAAAAAACACTTTCGATTGTTGTGGTGTGTAAAAATTAATAAAAATTTGGTTAAACCAAATTGTGGCGATTAAAAAACAATTTAAAAATAAAAAAAATTGGTTAAACTATTTACGTATAGTGCGTTTCAGAAAATAACATTTAAAATTGAAAACAAAAAAATAAAATTAACTAATTAAATAATCGAGAAAATAACTCATGAACAGTCGACAAAAGCAATTTGACAAAAACCGGGATATCATGGACTCAGAGGAGCTTGCCCAAATCATTAGAAGACAAGAGGAGGTAATTAGTAACATGCAGCAGCAACAGGTACAGTTGCAGCACCAAATGCAACAACAACAAGAGCAGATACACAGCCAACAGCTACACAACCAGCAGTCGCAGCAGCTCGTTCTTAGTGACGACAAGGTTATAAGTCACTTTCGTCACTTAAAGCCATTCAGCGGGTCAAAGGGCGACAATTTACTCGCTTTTATCAACGCCGTCGAAAGAGGTTTTTACTTATGTAACAACAAGTCCCATTTGGAGGAGTTCGTCACACAAATCGTTGTAAACGAAAAATTAATCGGCGAAGCAGGAAGATGCATCCAACAACTGGCATACAACAGCAACTGGACGGAGGTAAAGCAGCGTTTAAAACAGAGGTACCAACCGGAGGAAACCTACTCGCAAATCTTCAATCGATGCAGAAATATTAAGGTTAGTAATTTAAGAGAACTTTTTGATTTCTTTTTGGACTCCAGTTATAGGCTTAATGAACTATATGAATTTGACGAGGCAAAACCCTCAATATATATGCCCATAAATGTAGATAGGGATCTTAGGGATATTTTAATTGAAAAAATTGATGGAAGTTATCGTACTCATTTGAACGAAAGTGCTACCCTACTCGAAATGTATAATAGCTTCTCAAAATATAGGTTATTAGACGAGAAGAGAGCTATTTCCTACAATCACAGGAAACAATATAATCAAAGGACTTTCGAAACTGGTAAGTTAAATAATATTAAAGGGAGAAATAATCAAATTACTCAAGCCAACAATAGCTATAGTAGCTATAACCACCAGAACTCAGTCCAGAGTAGACGCTATCCGAAGCAAACTATTAGAGAACAAAGTAATCAAGTTTCCAACTATAATAATACGAGTAGATATAATAATTATCAAACCAAGTCTAATTCACACATGAGTGTTGATACTCAAAGTGGTAGACCTAGTCGGGCCGAGTCGAGTTATCAGCCGATGGAGGTAGGTAATGTAGAGGAGGATGTAAATTTTACCAAAATGCCTCCACCTGCAAATTGCCCTTAATAACTGTAACAATTGACGGTCATGAAATTATATGCCTCATTGATACAGGTTCAGATACAAGTTTAATTAAACCAAACATTTTAGATAAATATTTTCCTAAACAAAAGCTTTCTACACCTCTTTGGTACAGGACAATAAATGGTATCAATCAAGTAACGCACAGAATAATTACTCCCATACCTGATGAATTTAATGCTTCAGGTACCTTATCGTGGAAGGTAATTGATTTTGATAGCAAAAAGTATGAAGCTATAATAGGTCAAAATTTTCTCATTCCTCTTAAAGCTAAGATTGATGTAGAGAATAGATTTATTAATATATTAGGAAATAAAATACATTTTGAAAGTTTTGGTCCGTATAAAAAGCAGGAAATTTGCGCAATCGAATTCAGTGACATGGAAAACTTAGATTTATCTCATTTGAATTCCGAAGAAAGCCAATTAATAAAAAAATTATTGCAAGAGTATAATGAACTGTTTTTTAAAGAAGGAGACAAACTTTCTTTTACACACGAAATTAAACATACAATTATTACGACAGATGATAAACCTATATATTCGAAAATATATAGATATCCACAAGTCCACGAGTTGGAAATTCAGAAGCAAATAAAGGAAATGTTAGAGCATAACATTATTAGAGAAAGCAATTCAGCTTACAACAGTCCTTTGTGGGTAGTTCCCAAAAAAGCAGATAAATCTGGAAATAAGAAATGGCGCATCGTGATCGATTACCGAAAGTTGAACGAAATTACAGTTAGTGATAAATTCCCGATACCCAACATCGATGGTATCATGGATAAATTGGGAAGAGCCCAATATTTTTCTTCAATTGATCTTGCTAAAGGTTTTCACCAAATAGTGGTGGATGAAAATGACAGAAAAAAAACTGCATTTTCTACTCCGTTAGGGCACTATGAGTTCTTGAGGATGCCATTTGGCCTCAAAAATGCTCCATCGACATTCCAACGTCTCATTAATTCAGTTCTCCGAGATTTCATAAATAAAATATGCGTTGTCTATTTAGACGACATTCTCATCTTTAGTACCTCTTTGTCAGAACACATTGAAAATATGAAGAAAATATTTCAAAAACTACAACAAGCGAAATTGAAAGTAAGACTAGATAAATGCAATTTTCTAAAAAAAGAAACAGATTTTCTAGGTCATTTATTAACCCCTGAAGGGATAAAGCCAAACCCTAATAAGGTGGAAGCCATACGAAAGTTAAAGTTACCCACTTCGCAAAAACAAATAAAATCTTTTCTAGGAATCACAGGCTTCTATAGGAAATTCATCAAAGACTATTCGAAAATAGCTTACCCTATGGTTGCATATCTAAAAAAAGATGCAAAAATTAATGTATATAACCCAAGTTATATAACTGCCTTTGAAAAATTAAAAGACATGATTACAAATCCTCCCATTTTAAGATATCCAGTTTTTAACAAAAGATTTAAACTAATAACTGATGCTAGTAACTTTGCTATTGGCGCAGTTCTCACTCAAGATGAGCATCCAATTTCATACGCTTCGAGAACATTAAATACTCACGAAAAAACTACTCAACTATAGAAAAAGAGTTGTTAGCGATAGTGTGGGCAGTAAGATATTATAGACCTTATTTATACGGAAGGGAGTTTGATCTTAAAACAGATCATCAACCGCTGAAGTGGTTGCAGAAAAAAAAATTTGGTAAGGATATAAATCCTAGGCTACAGCGTTGGTTAGTACAATTGGGGGAGTATGATGCAAAAATCGATTACATAAGTGGAAAAGAAAATAAAATAGCCGATTTCCTAAGCCGAATTGATAGTAACGAAATAAACATGATTAATACCAAAAAATTGGGAATGACTGTTAAACAAATGTTAAAAATTAAAGATTTAAACGCTGTAGAGCAGCAAAATCAAACAATTTCTTTGGAAGTTCAAACCAACCATTCTCAGGAAGAAAGTTCTTATAATCATTTTAAAACTCTCGATACGGTTGTAAACCGCTTCAAACAGCAGCTAATTTTGGTTGAATCAAAGGAATACGAAGTAGTAAATATTTTCAAAAATAAACGCGTTTTTATTGACAAAAGAGATATCAATAACTCTAACATAGTCAATATCGTAAAAAGACATTTTAATAAAGGAAAGGTCGCTATATACTCTGAACTTGAAGAAAACGAATATAATGAGATTCAAAAAATTCTTTTAATTATCTTTAAAAAAAATCAAAATATTTCTTTTGTAAACTGTAGCCATTTTTCCAAAGATATTGTAGAAGAATATGAACTTAAAAAACAGATATCGCTTTTCCATAAATTCGAAGTAGGGCATTCAGGAATTATCCCAACTTACGAAGGAATAAAACATAAGGTGTATCACCCACAGCTAAAAACTAAAATACATGAAATAATAAATAATTGCGAAATCTGTAACGGAGGAAAATATGACCGAAACCCGATCAAAGCGAAATTTTATACTACGGAAACACCGAACACGATAAATGAAATTGTACATATAGATACTTACGTTAATAGTAAACACTCATTTATAGTTTTTGTCGATAAGTTTTCGAAACATGTCATTTGTTTTCATTTAGTTGATAGAAATAGCCAAACAATCGTATGTAAAATTAATGAATTTTTAGCAATTAAAGGGCATGTAAAAAAGTTTATTTTCGATAATGAATTTAATTCCAAAAACGTTCGTGACTTTCTGACCAAAGAAGGCATACAGTTTCATGCTACAAAGCCAAATAGCCATACTGGTAATTCCGACGTCGAAAGGGTAAATAACACACTTACAGAACGGATACGAACACTAAATTTGGAAGAAAAAGCTCCAATCATAATCCAAATGTGTAAAGCCGTAAAGTTCTATAATAATTCGTATCACACCGCAATAAAAGCTACACCTTTAGATGTACAGAATAACAAAATCGATCATAAAATAATTAAAAACCGATTAGAAAACGCAAAATTGAAGATTATTTCAAAACATAACACCAAAAGGGAAACCTATTTAGAAACTAGAGGCGAAGGTTTTATTAGAAACTATAAAAGTGTAAGACATAAAGAAGAGCCTAAATTTATCAAAAGAAACTTGAAAAACATTCATACATCAAATATTAAACGTCCTTTAAAATTCGAAAACTCTAATATGAACACTCATACTTACAGTGACGATAATGACAATAGAAGCCATAATGACAGTTAACGTTACGTCAGAGAAACTTCAACTTTTAAACGATACATCTCAGCGTAGTAGAAAACTAAAAGGTAGTAAAACAAAAACAAAAAAAAACTCATTTACCACATACTTATTAATAAAAAACTTGAAAGCAATTACTTCAAAGAAATTAATTTTTTTTCTAATAGAAAATTCCTACAAAAAAAAAATAAAAAAAAAGAGATCGAATAATTGATTTTTATAAACTGAATTTAATTTGAATAAGTTTTGCGATCTATAGCAACGATAACTTAGTAATTTGAATTAAAAACTGTCCAAAAAGCTATATTATTACAGAATTAAACTTAATAACTGGAGTACAAAAAAAATAAAATAAAAGAACCTAATAGAAGTTGTAAGGCGAATTAACTCATAGTTAATATATGTAAACACATGTAAATACTAAACACTATATTCTTAAGAAAAATGGTTAACTTAAGGAATTAAAATTAAGTAAGAATTTGGTTTATTCTAACTTATGTTCATATATAAAATAAACAAAAAACTAAAATAGTAGCAATAGAAGTTAAAAATCGAAAGAAATATGTTTAGAAAAGTCTATATTTATATTTTCAATATAAAAGAATTAGAATAAATTTTCTTTCACAAAAACCATAACTATTGTAATTAAAAATAATCTTGAATTTTTCTATACAAAAAAAAAAAAACAAATTAAACTTGTTAACGAAATTATGTACAAAAGAATTTATATACTGAATGAATTATGTAAACTTACGAATAAGCAATGAGATCCAGGAGAATCTCAAATCAAAGGGTGGAGGAGTTACATTCCTACACTCTAAACATGTAGTAATAGTATGTATGTAGATAGTAAACGCTTAATATTGTACTAACTTAGAATTGGGTTCCACATTAGCTTTGTTGTGAAATAAGAGAGTGAGAGTATTTCGGTTATGCTAACGCCAACTTAACTAAAACATAAATATATATTTATATACACATATATATATAAAATATATATACATAAATATATACATATGAGTAAACAAGCTAATATGGGATGATTAAACAGTTAATCCTAATATTAGAAGCGAACTAATAAAGAATGTTAGTACAGTTAGCATTAGGATAAGTAATAGGTAAACTAAGTTATAAGAAATGTAAAGTAAGTTAGTCTTAAGATTCGGTTGAATAAAGAAGGACGTCAAAGCTTAAGCTTTTAATTCAGACCATTTCATTTCTCGCGCTCCGAGATCCTAACATCGACTCGGACCACTATCTTGTTGCAGCCAAGATTCGCACCCGCCTCTGTACAGCAAAAAATGCACGTCACAAACACTAGTCAACAACTCGGTTTAAGGCATCTGTGGAACGGCATTTCAAGCTCCTTACGTACAGTTGCAACCGAAACTAAACTTCCGATGGTGCAAATTTCGTTTACCGTTATATATTTGAACAACTGATATACCAGTAAGGCTTGTTTCGTAAAAAAATTTCATACATTTTTTGGAACATTTTTTGTTTGGTGCCCTATCGATGAGGGAATATCGGAAACAGCATTTTCCGCAAATGTTACTGTTACACTATCAATAGGGTAAAAATGCAGTTAAAGCAAAGCTAAAATTATGTGATGTGTACAGAAATGTCGATCGAACGCCAATGCCAAAATTAGTTGGGAAAATTTCTTTTCCCAAGTTCGTGAAAGCTTTATCCAAAAATATATTTCCACCTATGAAATTAATTTTTTTCATTGATTCGACCACCCTTTTGAGAAAATCCGATCTCTTTCAAATAGGATTTCGCCTAGTTAAAGAATAGTTTGTAGTGTAGTGTAATTGCCTGTGGTACAAACGAATATTTGAACAGAGTTGACGTCATCTAGAGTGGCTTCGTACTTTTGTATTTCACTGAGAAGATAAAATTACAAGCAGTCTAATCTTGTGTTTTTCATCATTCTGGAAACTTTTCTTTTTTTACAACTCCACAAATTCGGGACCTATCAATATTAAATACATATTTTGTATAGAGCTGTGATACCTTCACTATTTTTTACTGCATTAATTGTTTAAATTTCGTCACATTATGCAATAAAATACACTTAAGAGTATACGATATGTTTTTGCGTATAAAATAAAAAAAATGTTCCAGTTTTAGAGCCGTCATAGTTTGTTTTAATAGTTTTTTTTTTTTGCTTTAAAGTAGCCAAAGGAAAAGAAAAACTGTTCAAGTTTTCGAACGTTCGAGTAGTCACGAGTGCACTGTATGTACATATTTCGCTCAATATGTCCATGATGTTTTTATTAACATCATAGCGATGTAGATAAGCCATGAATTAACACATCTTATCCTTTAGCATATGGTTTTCTTAATATATACACGCAAATGATGCTTACAGTATTATTTCAAAATAACTACAACCAATCCATGGATGATGGGGTCATGTGTAGAAGTTCACGCAGGTGAGGAAAGTTCTCTGATTGCCATTCACCATTTGTCACGACATATATCCCTCTACAAAATGATGAAGAGCACAGACAGGTTTGGAAAAACTCCAGACCTTCGTCCACCCGCTATTTCCGTCCTATTCGCATTCAATTTCAAAATGAATCTGTTCAATCCACCCTAAATCTACTAGATTTTCGCTAGATTCTGCTGAGTCAAACAATAACGATGTCAAGATGTGTTGACTCCATCATACATAAAAGAACTAACGGGTCGCTACAAATCAGGGCTTGCTAAGCCGATTACTTTTGAGCTTAGATCTTTTCATTACCAGTCAAAGAAAACTATCATGAACAAGTAAATCAATTTTATTAAAATCAGTTTTTGATTTCATTGAGTAATTTAATATTATTAATTAAAATTCGTTACCATCGGGGGTTGGCGGAGTGAGAAACGGGAAAAGCAGTTATAGGCAGTTGAAGTATTTTTAGCTGCTGATTCCATACAGGACGAACCACTGTGCATTGGTTGGAGGGATATTGAAGTAAGACCTCTTGTCCCTTCCACTAATTCAATGGGTCCTGTAGGGCATCATAATATCGGTGAGAAAAGCCTGCAACACGATATCTCTCGGTGCTGTAGGATCCTGTGACCACAGCCACCACCTCGATGGCCACCGGTGCGCGCTAGGTATGCGCTCTGCGTGTATGATTACCTTCCAACTACTATCGGGTACGCTCTATATGGCGTACTTAAATTAATGGATCAAGAAGTTGTGGTTATGCAGGAGCTGTTGAATTTTAACAGCTGCTCACTCCACGCGATTCATCAGTTTCACCTTTAAATTATGTTTTAAGGATTCTACAAATTCTTTAAAATAGAAATGACTACTTTGAGCTCGAGCTCTTTGTGAGCTCTATGAAAGGTTTTGATTTACGTTTGCGAGTCATAATTATGTACGCAAAAAATGTCAAAAATATCTTAGTCCTAGAAATATGTACAAAATACCTATTAATCTATCAAAATAGTTAAAAAAATCCTAGCTAAAATAATTACGCTACTAATAATTCTATATAAATGTAGTTGAACGACCAAAAATAACTTAGTCAAATAATTATATACATATGTGTTAATTGGTTTTCTCTATAACTTGTGTTCTGCTAACGGCACGGCAAATTTATTTTGTATACATACTAAGTTCTTGAAATTAGTATATGGTTTAGCTTCATTTAAAAGTTTCACACCTCCAGCGTATGCATAGTATCGTTATTTTTAATGGAGTAAGTCGCAACTTACATATAAATTAATTATCTGTACAAAATGAATTACTTGTGTTATAATGACTTTATGGTTTAGCACCATTTAAAAGTTCTCACCCGTACCGTATATTGACATAGACACCACATACGCGGTTATAGTCGAGTTTCCAACAATGCGCCAGTCGGTCTTCCTTTTCGATGTTCGGACATTCCAAGTGTATCCAGGTCCTTCTCCACCTGCTCTTTCTAACAGAGTGGAGGTCTTTCTTTTCTTCTGCTCAGTGTTTAAAAAACTGCAGTCGAATTAGCAGAAGTCGCAATATTGTTGCTATTCGCTACTTCAACTGCGAGCGATATCAGAAAGTATGCAAGTGCTTTTGCTTCTGCTTCTGAAAAAATCAGAAGTCGCATGCTTTGACTGGCGCAAAAATCAAACAGCTACGAAAATCAAAAATCAGCATAAGTCGCCGTTATTCGTTTTTCTGCTTTCTGCTTTGCTGTAGCTTTCGATCGTATCCATAAGTTGCCGCAGCAGCTATCGACAATTTTCGACAGTCGTCGGCAGTCACAGTCGCGAAAAGTAATGCATTCGACTTTTTGCTACTTTTGATTTTTGTCGCTGTTGCTTTCGATCAGCAGCGTAAGTCGAAAAAAGCAAGAAGCGTCAGATTCGTGGAAGTCGGCCGTTGCGACCGTTTTTGATTAGCTACGACTTTAAAGAAATGTTTGGCAATTACTTATAGTGTACTTGAATTTTTTTATTATGTTGTTCATTTTCAACTTTTTTATTTTTTCTTAAGTTTACAAAAATAAAAAACTAAATCAAAATTCGTTGGAATAAATAATATAGAAACATAACAGTAAATTAATTTTTCGTTGCTTTCATTACATAAGTACATTACTCATTTTTTGATTATTCATTACAAAGTTCCTCTTGTTCAAAAAGTGGCAACGTATCAATGGCCATGTCCAGAAAGCTAGCTTACATATATTGCATATTGCTAAACCCTCGGCTGCTTTATTTTCAAAATATTTCCACGCTGCACTTGGCGCCATAGCTGAACACGTGTGAGTCTAGCAGCGTTCTAATTGCAAATAAAAGCAAAAGAGCAAAAAGAAAAAGACGGCGACTGCTGGTGACTTCCACGAATCGGACGCTTCTTGCTTTTTTCGACTTACGCTGCTGATCGAAAGCAACAGCGACAAAAATCAATAGTAGCAAAAAGTCGAATGCATTACTTTTCGCGACTGTGACTGCCGACGACTGTCGAAAATTGTCGATAGCTGCTGCGGCAACTTATGTATACGATCGAAAGCTACAGCAAAGCAGAAAGCAGAAAAACGAATAACGACGACTTATGCTGATTTCTGATTTTCGTAGCTGTTTGATTTTTGTCTATGCTTCGACTGCGACTTCTGATTTTTTCAGAAGCAGTAGCAGAAGCAAAATCATATGAACTGAAACTTGCCGCAGTTTTTTAAACGCTGCTTCTGCTTCCCCCGACGGGAACTGCGGCGAATACTTTCAGATCTGGAGTGTTTTCATCCCTTCGGAAGACATACAATCAGCGTCATATATTTCCCGTTTTCAATAGACTCAAATGAAAAAAGTTCTTCCACAAATTGATTAAAATAAAAAACAAAATATATTCCATAATTCAGTTGCGCAAATTTTTTTCAAAATTAATGTAAAAACTTGAAAGTATACCAAGTGCTCAAAGTTGTTGCGTTATAATTCATCGTACGACACTTTTTATACTCTCGCAACAAAGTTGCTAAGGAGAGTATTATAGTTTTGTTCACATAACGGTTGTTTGTAAGTCCTAAAACTAAAAGAGTCAGATATAGGGTTATATATACCAAAGTGATCAGGGTGACGAGTAGAGTTGAAATCCGGATGCTGTCTGTCCGTCCGTGCAAGCTGTAACTTGAGTAAAAATTGAGATATCATGATGAAACTTGGTACACGTATTCCTTGGTTCCATAAGAAGGTTAAGTTCGAAGATGGGCAAAATCGGCCCACTGCCACGCCCACAAAATGGCGAAAACCAAAACCTATAGTGTCATAACTAAGCCATAAATAAAGATATTAAAGTGAAATTTGACACAAAGGATCGAATTAGGGAGAGGCATATTTGAACGCAATGTTTTTGGAAAAGTGGGCGTGGCCCCGCCCCCTACTAAGTTTTTTATACATATCTCGGAAACTACTATAGCTATGTCAACCAAACTCTACAGAGTCGTTTCCTTCAGGTATTTCCATATACAGTTCAAAAATGGAAGAAATCGGATAATAACCACGCCCACCTCCCATACAAAGGTTATGTTGAAAATCACTAAAAGTGCGTTAACCGACAAACAAAAAACGTCAGAAACACTAAATTTTACGGGCGAAATGGCAGAAGGAAGCTGCCTCCAAACTTTTTTTAAAAATTGAAAATGGGCGTGGCGTCGCCCACTTATGGACCAAAACCATATCTCGGGAACTACTAGACCGATTTCAATGAAATTCGGCATATAATATTTTCTTAACACCCTGATAACATGTACGAAATATGGGTGAAATCGGTTCACAACCACGCCTTTTTCCAATATAACGCTATTTTGAATTCCATCTGATGCCTTCTCTGTATAATATACATGTAGTACATTAGGAACCAATGATGATAGCGGAATAAAACTTTACACAAATACGGTATTTGAAAAATATGTACATAAATGACATAATGAAATCTCGATTATCACTTTATCATGCGAGAGTATAAAATGTTCGGTAACACACGAACTTAGCCCTTCCTTACTTGTTTCCGTTAGTTTTAAGTATTATACTGTAAAACAAAATAGCTTTAATATAGAAGTGGAATCAGTTTATCACGTGCAGTGAAGTGGACAAGTGTATATTTCCTATTTCTCCAATAATTGATAAAAGAAAAGCAACTTCCTCAGATTTTCGAAAAATATTTATAAAATTACGAAAAGATGGAAAATCAATGAGTGAAATTGCTAAAACTACATCTTAATCTAAGTCTACTATACAGCATATAGTAAATTCGTTTGAAAAAATAACACTTGCGAATACAAAAAAAGATCGGGACACCCGCGTAAACTTAATGATAGAGATAAATTGGCTGTTGTGGATATGGTACGAAAAAATGCACGTGTGAGTAGTTTGGAAATATGCAGCGAAATAGGAAGAGTTTCGGAAAAGTGTGTGAGCAAGTCTACAATTCAGATAATATTACGACGTAACGTAACGGATATTCTTCACGAACAGCGCGTCGAAAACCGCTAATCAGCACTTGAAAAAGGGTCTTGACTTTTGGCAGACAGTGCTTTTAACAGAAGAAAGCTAATTCAATATTTTCGGATATGATGGACCTTCAAAAGTTTGGCGAAAACCGGGTACAACTCTTTAAGCTAAAAATTTGAGAAGTGCTGTAAAACATAGCGGAGGCAGCGTGATGGTTTGGGGTTGTATGGCAGCTTCTGGAGTTGGAAACATGGTGTTTGTTAGCGGAAAAATGCACAAATTACAGTAGTTAGACATCTTGAAGCAAAATTTAAAACAGTCGGTTGAAAAATTGGGTTTACCGGATGATTATGTCTTCCAACAAGACAACGACCCAAAACATACTGCGCATTTGGTTCGCGAATGGCTGCTATACAATACGCGAAAACAGCTCCCCGCTCCTCCACGGTCCGGTCTTGAATCGCTTAGAAGACGTATGGGATTATTTGAAAAAGAATCTTAAAAATCATACAATTTCATCAGTAGCCACTCTAAAAAAAAATGGCTTAAAAGAAGAGTGGAACAAGGTACCAACTTCGTTTACAGCTAAACTGATCTCTTCGATGCCAAATAGAATGCAAAACGGTGGACCAACAAAATAATAGATTTTAAGTTTTAAAACAAATTCATCATAATTTAAATAATAATATTAGAAATTGATTACATAAATATGTAGCGTACGATGAAATATGACGCAAAAATTTTGTTCGGTTTATACTTTTTTATTTATCATTTTCATTCTGAAATATAATCAATTAATTTGCTTATGAATTATTTAACTTACAAACTTTCTTTTATTAATGGAAGAACTTTTTGCATTTGAGTGGATTGAAAACGGAAAAATTGATTTTAGAATGCGTAGGATGAAATATGACACTGACTGTAACCTAGCCAGCGTAGCCGTTGTATCCTAATTCGCTGAACTACAAATATCGTCGTACATCTTGTACAGATTGTTATTCGGCTGGGAAATAACTCTCCAGCTTTGATTCGGTACGCCGGTGGAAGTAGAAAAAAGGAAGACCTCCACTCTGTTGGATAGATCAGGTAGAGAAGACCTGGCTGAAATTGGTAACTAGAACTGGCGCCAAATAGTGTGAAGAAGAAACGACAGGTGCGCTGTTGTATACTCGCTTATAATCGCGTAAGCGGTGTTTACGACAATAAAGAAGAAGAAGCAACTTAGCATATATGTCAATCGAAGGAGTCAGCTAACTCCACAACAAATTTTATTAAAATTGTTTCAGCGAAGAAGTAAAAAACATACACACTCACAAACATTCTCTATAATAGTAGTTTGATTACGTAAAATTTAATGCTTTTGGAGTGTTTATTTAGGCAGTTTCACACTTTTTCCATTTTTGTATATATTAAAAGAAGGAGGGGTGGACAATTATATTTTACCCATTTTTGCACTTTAATTGATACAGCTTCTGTAGTTTGTGAGATATAAACACTAAAATTATTGGGAGGTGGTATCACGAACACTTTCCAATATTTTTTAACTGGACGAGACAAGCCACAATATAAAAGCAGTAAAATTAAAATTAAGGTTAAGGCTATTCCTAGCAAACATTTGCGGATAAATTCCTTCAACTCATTTAGCAAAAAAAATATTTAAACGTAGATAACGTATACATCTGGATCAATTATTATTTTAAGGGTTCAGTAGGGTGATTGGGCCTGTTTTTGGAATTTTTTTTATAGAAATTTTTATTCTACAATAGAACTTTTTTTTTATACATATATCATGAGGTATATCGTGGAGTGTATGAACAAATTTTTTTGGAATTTTTGATGACATCTGTCGGAGAAATGGCTGGGTGAATGAGATGCGTTTTTTCACTGGCGGACTCGATTTCTCATGTTTGAATCATCTGAAACACAAAAACCCAATTTATTCTTAAAAAGTGCGTAAATGGTTATCGTCCCTACTAGAATCATGAAAAAATGTTGATAAATTAACGTTTTTTTTCATTTTGCCCACGTTTTTTTTGCATAAATTTTGTCATAACGTTATTAATAACTTATAAAAAATTATGAATCTAGGAATGGCGATAGCCAGGCGTTTTGTGAACATTTAAAAAAAAAAAATAAGCGAATCGGTGGAGTAGTTCGACCGGAATGATGTCTGCTAGTTTAAAAAAGTATGTTTTGAGAAAAACGCGTTTAAAGTTTGAGTTGTGCACTCCGAGCGCTCCGAACGTCGAGCGGTAGTATTATATTTGAACCTTTTTCGAAACTTTCCAATGGTAAAGTGGGTTTCTACATTAATTCTTAGGGTATAAGGGAACAGAAAATGCAAAAAAAAAAGAATTAAAAAAAGCTTACCCTATTGACCCTTTAAGGTAATTTAATTGAACACGAAGGCTTTTCCGTATAGGCAGCACATCGGATTTTGCTCCAAAGTCATCGTAATAAAAATCAAAACTCATGTCCATTTTTATATTAATTTACCCTTTCGTTAGCAATAACTGAAGTCAATACTCTTTTGATTGGCAACATGAATAAAACTGCGACTGAAAAAAGAGTTTGGTTAATCTGAAATTGAATTGTTCTAACTTCAATTCAACTGAGAAGAGTTGCAAACCGTAATAGGAGTATCAACCAATTTTTTTTTATTGAAAGTAAGAGATGTTCCTTTGATAAATACATATTTAATAGCTGCCTTTTATCAAAACTATTTATTAAATATTACCCATTACATTAAAATTTTAATATTCTGTCTCTACTTGTCAAAACTAGAACACAATACTGGTATTTTAATAGCCTAATATCCAATAAGTTCGATTATCTATTATTTTTATGTCTTTGGAAAGCAAAGTTGAGCAAATACCTTGATATCATTTTATGCATACTCTGAGCTACTAAAGGATCTTCTGTATCCATCCAAAGTTCTCCAGGTCCAATAATACATTGCCGTCCAACTTCCATGTAAAAAAGGCAATATGAGTCTCCACATCTGAAATTAAATTAAAAAAGCGGAGTTGTAAAATAACCGCGTAGTTATACATATTGATTATACAGTGTGTAAGGTTAATGTAAACATAGTATTTAATTGCATGAACGGTACATAAATTATTAAAGTAGTTTAAAAAATAAAATTAGTACAATAGGGACTATTAGAAATAAAACCATTATGCCCAATTAATTTACAATTTTCTGCAAAGCTAGAGCCATATTGATTAAAAGTTTTTATTCATTAACGTTTTGTATCGAAGTTATACTTCTTATTCTTCTTAATAGGCGTAGACACCGCTTACGCGATTATAGCCGAGTTAACAACATCGCGTCAGTCGTTTCTTCTTTCCACTACGTGGCGTCAATTGGATATTCCAAGCGTAGCCAGGTCCTTCTCCACCCGGTCCTTCCAACGGAGTGGAGGTCTTCCTCTTCGTCTGCTTCCCCCGGCGGGTACGGCGTCGAATACTTTCAGAGCAGGAGTGTTTTCGTCCATTCGGACAACATGGCCAGCCAGCGTAGCCGCTGTCTTTTAATTCACTGAACTATGTCAATGTCGACATATATCTCATACAGCTCATCGTTCCATCGAATGCGATATTCGCCGTGGCCAACGCGCAAAGGACCATAAATCTTTCTCTCGAAAACTCGCAACGTCAACTCATCAGTTGTTGGCATCGTCCAAGCCTCTGCACCATATAGCAGGACGGAAATTATGAGTGACTTATCGAGTTTGGTTTTTGTTCGTCGAGAGAGGACTTTACTTCTCAATTGCCTACTCAGTCCGAAGTAGCACCTGTTGGCAAGAGTTATCCTTGCCTGGATTTCCAGGCTGACATTGTCGATGGTGTTTACATTGGTTCCCAAATATACGAAACTATCTACAACTTCAAAGTTATGACTGGTGAGGTAAGGTATGCCTGTCGTAAGAGGCGACTAAAATCCTGGCCACCAGTCCAGAGCTGTATGGAAGCTCAACTGGTAGTGGCTTCGGCTACGAGGTCTGACCGGAGACTTAATTCTGCTACCACGGTGAGCAGTTAGCCCTTGGGGGTAACTTCAATCTGCTCATTGGGTTTGGCTCTTTGTGGAGATTCGTGGTGGTTGTGGTTAAAACCCAAATGCGGGAAGAACTGACCTTGTCAATTGAATGTGGAGTTGCATTGCAACCGGGTGCCGGACCCAAAGCACGGCAGAGGTTTTAGATGGGCCTCGAACTCGACCAAAGTGGTTAGTGTATTCATGCCACACTGCCAATTGGTACTGAAAATGTTTAGCATTCTCAGGGCGCTGACCAACGCATTAATTTGATCCGCTGTGCTTTTGAGCGCCGTGGAGTAAGGCTGCCGTCAGCAGATACCCACGTTAAACACACCGAATTTTTTGTCCAGTCTGGAGAAAGCAGAACTAACGGCGCGGGTGTTCAATCAATATCATCGGCATACCTGTTCGATTAAGTTCTGCAGCTCGAATTATTTTCTCCAGCAGCACGTTGAAGAAGTCGCACGAAAGAGATTCGCCTTGTCTGAAACCTCGTTTGGTATTGAACAGCTCGGAGAGGTTCTTCCCGATCCTGACGGAGCTTTTGGTGTTGCTCAACGTCAGTTTACACAGCCGATTTAGTTTTGAGGGGATACCAAATTCAGACATCGCGGCATAAAGGCAGCTCCTTTTCGTGCTGTCGAAAGCAGCTTTGAAATCAACGAAGAGGTGGTGTGTGTCGATTCTCCTTTTACGGGTCTTTTCCTAAAATGGGCACATGGTGAATATCTGGTCGGTTGTTGATTTTCCTGGTCTAACGGCACGCTGGTAAAGTCGAATCAGTTTGTTGACGGTGGGCTTTAATCTTTCACACAATAAGCTCGATTGAACCTTATGCGCGATGTTAAGGAGGCTTATCCCACGGTAGTTGGCGCAGATTGTGGAATCTCCCTTTTTGTGGATTGGGCAGAGCACACTTAAATTCCAATCGTTGGGCATGCTTTCGTCCGACCATATTTTGCAAAGAAGTGGATGCATACTTTTTATCAGTTCTTCGCCGCCATGTTATAGCTCGGCCGGTAATCCATCGGCCCACGCTGCTTTGTTGTTCTTCAGACGGGTAACTGATATTCGAACTTCTTCATGGTCGGGCAATGGAACGCCTGCTCCATCGACATCGTTGGCACCCCTCATCGTACCAGCTGTTCTTTTGCATTTTCCAAAAACCAATGGTTTTGGTTGCAGCTATACGTAGGGAGCTTGAAATGCCGTCCCACAGTTCCCTTATACGGAGTTGTTGACGAGTGCTCTCAGAGAGCAGGAGTGCAAATCGAGTAGAAAATCGTTCGCCTATCTGTTGTGATTGCAGCTTCTCGACGTCGAACCTTCCTTGTGTTTGTTGGCGTGCGTTCTTTGCTACACAGAGGCGGGTGTGAATCTTGGCTGCATCCAGATAGTTGTCCGAGTCGATGTTAGGATCTCGGAGCGCACGCACATCTAAATCAGTGGAGACGTGTCTTCCGTCTACCACAACATGATCGATCTGGTTGGTGGTTTTTCGATCCGGAGACAGCCAGGTAGCTTGATGAATCTTCTGGTGCTGGAATCTAGTACTACAGATAACCATATTTCGGGCCCCGGCGAAGTCAATCAGCCTCAACCCATTTGGGGATGTTTCCTCGTGGAGGCTGAATTAACCGACCGTCGTGCCAAAGATACCTTCTTTGCCCACCCTGGCGTTAAAGTCGCCAAGCACGATTTTGACATCGTGGCGGGGGCAGCGCTCATAGTGTGCTCCAAGCGCTCATAGAAGGCATCTTTGGTCACATCGTCATTCTGTTCCGTCGAGGCGTGGGCGCAAATCAGCGATATGTTGAAAAACCTCGCTTTGATGCGGATTGTGGCTAGACGTTCATTCAACGGAGTGAATGATAGTACTCGGCGACGGAGTCTCTCTCCCACCACTATTCCCACACCAAACTTGCGCTCGTTTATATGGCCACTGTCTCAATCCTTGTCCCGTCCGTCGCATTTCTTGGACGGCGGTGATGTCAGCCTTCACTCTAACGAGGACATCAACTAGCTGGGCAGCGGCACCTTCCAAATTAAGGGACCGGACATTCCAGGTACGTGCCCTTAAATCGTTATCCTTAGTGCGTTTGCCATGGTCGTCATCAAAAGAAGGGTCCGAGGCTTGTTGTTCCTTTTCATTGGTATGATTTTTTACGTGGCGCAAACCCAAACCCAGCGCACAACCCCGTGTAGGGGATATAACGCCTTCTCATTTTAGCTCGCCTTCGAACGGATGGTCTTAGGCTACCCAGAGGATACTTGGTCTAAAACCGGAAGTCGTGAGCTGCTTGAGCCATGAATGGCGATCAGAGAACTATCCTCTTTAAACGCGTTTTTCTCAAACTATTAAACTGGCGGACATGATTCCGGTCGAACTACTTAACCGATTTGCTTAATTTTGGTTTAAATGTTCACAAAACGCCTAACTATCGTCCGTACTGGGTTCATAATTTTTTATAATTTTTTGACAATGTTATGACAAATTTTATTTAAAAAAACATGGGGAAAATCCAAAAAAAAAAAAACGTTAATTTATTAACATTTTTCATGATTCTAGTAGAGACGATAACCATTCACGCACGTTTTAAGAATAAATTGGGTTTTTGTGTTTCAGATGATCCAAACATGAGAAATCGTGTCCGCCAGTGAAAAAATGCATCTCATTCACCCAGCCATTTCTCCGACAGATGTCATCAAAACTACTACGATATACCTCATGATGTGTAAAAAACAAAAGTTCTATTGTAGAGTAAAAATTTATATGACAAACATGTCGAAAAAACAGGCCAGATTACCCCACTGACTCCTTAACTAATTTAATTTTTTATATATTATTTACTTGTTTACAAATAATTATTGTACATATAAAATGTGTTGTAGGTTAATGTAAAGACTTTAAAATATTTATATACAATATATTAGTTAATTTGTTTTAGATTGTATGCTTTAGCTGATCTTTGGAGACGAAACTTTATATTTTATTTATCCAATCAGCTGATGGTTCTTTGAGAATTATGGCACAAACATTCATCAACTTTAATTTTACGGAGTAGAGTTCAAAACAGTAAATAGATATTAGTCTAACTTTTAGTCATACTTGGGGGTCACTTTTACACATTTTCAAATTTTCTTGGCACATTCGCCGCAATTTCAGGTGATCAGTGAGCACTTTTACGACCCTCTTAACGCGCACCTTGCGCATGTTCAATTGCTCCGTCACAATGTCAAGAACCACAGATTTTGATAAATTTTGCATCTGAGCAATTAAACGAATACTTAGTCGACGGTCTTAGTTCAAAACTTTGCGCACACGAGTCACATTGTCGGTGTTTGTGGAAGTCACAGGTTTCCCAGCACGGTTTTCATCAGCGACCTTTTCCCGAACCTAAAAAAATGCCTGGTGCTACCGGAACACACTAGTACTTGCTAAAGCAACATCAGTGTAGACTTGCTTGATCATATCAAACGTCTCTGTCGCAGATTAACCGAGTTTCTAACGTGTGCTGCATTTTCAGCTTGCACCACTCACAGAAACACGTCGCGCGAAAATGTTTGTCTTGACTCTACAGGTGCTCGGATACAACTAACCAGCCGCTCGGTCGTTAGCTAGGAACGCCCTCTACCGAATCAAGTCGGTGCGCGCACGCTCCGAAGTACAGTCCCGGCGGAAAAAAATCAGTACTATTACTTTCCGGACAAACCCTGTATATACATAGACAATCTAAATCCTTAAAACTATTTCACAACAAAAAAATATGAAATTAAATATAATTTAAGAAAGTAGTAAAGTGTTCAATTAGCAACGTTTTTTTGGAGAACAATTTGGTAAATTGTTCTATTAAATTCTTGGGCTAGTATACCTCTATGTATATAAGACTACTGCCGCTGGCGATTAATCTAATGTAAGACCTCTAATAACAAATCCGTCTTATCAGGTTAATAACACGGTTACCAAAATATTTCAATATATATATTTAATTTACGGTAAAACCGAAAGCAGTTTGGTATAATATATCCGAATATATTGTAACCGATTTAATCGATAAATCATGTATTTTGAAAATACGTGTATACTTTTAGTAGATTGTTAAATAAAAGTCTCAGTTATTGGCTATATACTTATCTTGTATAACAACTCAATGGTTTATTACTAATTTTCCGATTTACAGCATATTACATACTTGTAACTTACTTGAAGAAATATATACGTACATATTAATATAAACTGTTCGATACAGTAAAAATATGTTTAGGCATAAACACGATATACACGAAGTCTAGAATACTTCATAGTTTTTAAATGATTGATATTTCTTCGATTACTATTAACATAATTCAACATACTAAGATATTCAATTTTTAATTTTATAATCAAGTTTGTTAAAAATGAGTAATTTTCAATTGATAACTTTTAAAATAATGAATGAGGAAACTAGGGTTATTCTTAATTTTTATCAATAATATTTACAGTTTTTACCACTTTCAAATTTACTTTAATTCAATTCTATTCGTATTCGTAGTTCAGCTCAAATAAATTCGCTGGTATTCCCACATTGCAACGAAGAACTGTAGCTTTCTGAACGGAATCATATTCTTATTATTCTGACAGTATCATTGGAATACGTGGCAACATGAACTTCTCCAATTAATTTTCACGTCAGAATGGCTGTTTCATTAATATTTCCTTGAACCTTTTTATAACGCCTTTATTAGCTTTATCCGTATGTCTTCTATTTCTTCTCAATGGTACTGACTCTGATAGGCACTGAAAAACAAAACAAAAACAACCTAAAACTATTCAGCTAAAAGCATCAACTATCTATTTTGAAAGAAAAAATTAACCTAAAACCTTATAAAAAAAATACCTAACAATAACAATATTTCCTGAACACATTATTAAAAAGTGAAAACATGTGGCGACATAATCAGAGGGGAATCCAAGACAGATTTGCTTAGTTTTCAGAATTACAAACATAAATAAGAGAGAGGCATTTGTTGTGATGTTAAATTCCGTTTATTACGTTTTGTAAATCATTTTAACATATCTCTACTTTTCCATAAACTCAATGATTACGGCATTTTGTGTTACATAATTATGCTACCCCTATAGAAATAAAGGTAAGATAATTCGAGCCACAAAAGAAATTACTTTCTTCACAATCCTTTCAAATCTGTCAAATCACCATCTTTTCGCTTTCTTTCTGATAACAAAATCGATCCGTAACATTCAAAACCGATACAATTTCTGTTTCGGATATCAAACTTATAACATTTGAATGCATACAGCTACTACATTTATTTATCGGTTTCAATTCTTATTCCGGCAGCTGTCAAATTCTTCAACACCCTGAACATAAATATTGTTGACGCCGGCCAATTTCACTGCCATATCTGTGTCGGGAGAGCGATCGCTTCTTAGAAGTTTTTTTTCGAAGTTTTAATTCGAACGCAACCAAATATTGTTTGGTAAAAAGTTGCGCTCTTTCTTCTTTTGCGACATCTCATCCGATCCAGACGTGGTAAGTGTGATTCCAAATTTTTAAAATTAAAATACATATATGTATTATAAGGAAGATTTTGTTCTTTATTGATTGTCTTGTGTGGAATCATTTGAGCCGTCCATTTCCTCACGGCCAACCACAACCACGGAACGAACCACACCGTGCTCCACCTCCTGAATTATCATTGGTCCTTCGAGCCAGATAACAGGCAACACGTTGATTTTATTTTAAAGTGAATGTACATTGATTTGCCTGACTTAGCAACACGCAAGGTTATAGCCAAACAATAAATACACCTCGCATTTGCACTGATCATTTCACTTTATATATTACAATAAAATAAACTGTTATTCGAAGTATAAATTTCTCGAACGCACAAACATCGTCTGGAGCGTCAACAATTCTCTCTCGGTTTTTTTTTGTGCTTAATTTGAGTCTTGTCCGTAAACTCTGCCTTTCCATAAAAAAAATAGATCAAATAAGTGTAACTTTTGAACTTATTGCAACATATTTGGCAGTTCCGGTTCAATTGTCAAATACATTGGAATCCAACAGGGCCTTTACCAGAGCTGCAGAGTTTGACGTGTCTTTTGGTCCAACAGCAAACAACCAAAGTGCTTACTCTCTTGAAGTACATCAAGTTGAACTGAAATATCTGTGGGCAGAGGTAAAGTCAGAACACAAGTTGTGTTTGCCAAAGGTGGATCCTTCTAACACAGACTCAATTGAGGACATAAAACTTAAATATTCAAGTTGTTAACACGCTTATGTGTTTAGTGCGGCATTGATGAGCGAACACATGCACAACCTCACGGCATTCAACTAAAGCCCAACTTCAAGTTCTACAGTGATTCAAATTGAACGGTTGCCACAAACGGCAGAGCCCGTGAGGTATTTCATCAATTTACCGCCATGTAATATAGAAATATTTCATAGCGATGTTTAACAATAGCCCTCTATAATGGACCTATTTGCCGCTATTTATGGGAATGACTCGAGGCTATCTCCAGGGGAAAAGTTGTTCCACCTTAATAAAAAAACCCGAGGTGAGGCGAAATCTATTGTTTCGAAAGCGCCTCTGACAAATGATGGATTCGCATTGGCTTGGAATAATTTGTTGTGTAGATATGAAAACAAGCGAGTGCTTATCAACATCCAATTAAATTTATTGTTCAAGCTTTCGCACATTTCAACAGAATCAGGCCGAACTCAGAAATTTACAGCGGGAGATAAGTAGCTGCATTTCAGGTTTACAAATACATGGCATCAATATAAATAGCTGGGATGCCATATTTACGTATTTGTGTTTTATCCGACTGCCTGACTATACACTGTCGCTTTGGGAACAATCTATGGATTCGGATTCAGAGATCCCAAAATGGGTTTAATTAGACAAGTTTCTAACCAAACGGGTTAAACGCTAGAGAGTATCAAACATCAAAGGCGAGTTGGGTACTCAGGCCAAGATTAAGTCGGCTAATGTTGAAGGTCGAATACCAACCTTACAATCAAGGATTGAATCCAACCTCATCAATTCCCATCACGAAAAGACAAACAATCTTAAATGTAAACTGTGCTCATCTCAATCGCACATTTTGAAAACTTGTCAAAGATACATTGAGATGCAGCCTAACGCACGGTTAAATGCTGTCAGAAAACTCAACGTCTGCCTAGCTGTTTACCGGACTCACATGAAGCCAAAAAATTGTAAACAGAGACATCACTCCATGATTCACCGGGCTCAGAGTGAGGAAATAGCTCAAATATTCGACAGCACAGACACTACTGAGATTTTCACTAAATCCCATGTGGCCTCTATTCAGGCCAATGTATCAAATGTACCCACCAGTCGAAGCAAGCTCTTAGGTACAGCCATGGTGGCCATATGTCTCAACGGGAGCACCTTCACTGTCAGAGCCCAGATCGATTCGGGATCTGAAGGAACCTTCGTAATAAACAGTCTGCAAAAACGCTTAAATCTGACAAGCAGAAAGGTTAGCGCGCGAGTTTCAGGATTGAATAATACTGTACCGGGACTATTTTAATCGGTATGCCCGATCCGTAACAAAAGTTTAAACCAGTTGCTACTGCCAAAATTGACTGGACTGCTTCTATACATATCAACTAATCCTTCAATTGTCAAACTGTTATCCAATATCCCCTTAGCGGATAATAATTTCTATATGAGCCAAAAGGTTGACATGGTGATCGGAGGGGATCACTACTCGAAAATCATACTAAAAAATTGAAGATCTTTGGTTCCCTCATTGCACAACATACAGTGTTCGGCTGGATTTTAACAGATTTCATTCCCTCCGAAGAAACGAAGAATAAAACGATTTACGTCACATATTTCAACGAGGTATCTAGCTATCCAAATTCTGGGAGCTAGAAGAAATACCTAAAAAAAACAATTTTTCGAAGACTCAAAATCAACGTTCCCTTTATCTGCGAAAATAATAAAAGCTAATGCCTACGTAGACGACGTATTATCTGGTGCTCATGAAATCTCCACCGCAATTAACCAGCTGATTAAACTATTAGCCTCAACCGGCTTCTTATTAAGAAAGAGGACATCAAACAGCAAGAAAATTCTGATTCATACCTAACGATCATCTTTTGACCACAGATTTCCTGGAATTCGACAGCAGTAGCGAAGCCAAAACATTGGGAATTCGATGGAATGAGAGATCGGACAATTTTACTTTTCCACTAAGCCTCTAGACAACAAAGACTCTTTCACTAAAAGAGAAGTTTTGTCCATGATAGCTAAATTGTTCGCCCAGCAGGATGGTTTAGTTCAGTAATCATCGTTGCTAAAATTTTAATGCAGGAAAATTGGTTGAAAAACACCGATTGGGACGACGCTTTGACCCAAAAAACTCTTAAGCAGTGGAAGACATTTTTTAAAAATTACCCACATATAAACTTTGTCAGGATCCTGCAATGGGTATGTTATACACCGAACTGTCAAGTACAGTTCCATGGATTCTGTGATGCCTCAGAAAAGGCGCGTGCAAGTGAACGATCGCGAGATTAAAAAGGGCTTGCTTTTAACAAAAACAAAGGGCGCTTCTGATAAAACCATCTCAATACCCAGATTAGAATTATCTGGTGCTTTTTTGAAACAGAAAATATATTATGGACTGACTACACCATCGTTCTGGCATGGCTACGCCAGCCGCCGTGGTCTTGGTTGACATTCGCTGCGAATCGAATATCAAAAATTTGCGAGCATACTGAAATTTAAAACTGGAGGCATGTCAACTCCGAAGATAATCCTGCCGACCTGGCTAGCAGAGGAGTCTCCCATCAAGATTTGCAACCAACGATCTTTGGTGGTGTGGTCCTAAGTGGTTAAAACTTTCACCATCCAAGTGGTTCTGCAGTAGACGTTGATACCACTCTGGAGGCCAAGAGCATTCGTGTGCATCATGCATCAGTTATTAGGACAGAAGATGTTTCGGAAAGTTTTTCCGAATTTTCAAGAGCACTCCAAGTAAATTCTCGAGTCTTCATATTCTACAACAGAATCCATCCCGATTACAAAACCCCTACACCACCTGCAACGCTCACATCTGATGAAGTTAAATTTGTCAAACACAGACTTATTCAGTTAACTCAGAAGGCACATTTTGCTTCTGAGTACTCAGATTTAACTAAAAACCTTTCCATCAATAATAAATCTTCGATTCTATCGTTAAATCCCTTTGTTGATGATAACGGAGTTATAAGAGTAGGAGGACCCTTAACCAACCCTCCCTCAGCTTCGATAAGCAGCACCCAATTATACTACCATACAACTGTCAATTATTGGTAAAATTTATTAATTTTACTTCCCTTCACGGGAACCTAATTCGCACAGTGATACATAACTGTAAGATCTGCGTTTTATATGAAATACGAGAGCAAACACAACTTATGGCATCATATTCCGCGCCACGAACAAATCCCACAAGGCCCTTTGAGTCAACCGGAGTAGATTTCACTGGTCCATTCGAAATCAAAAATTTTACAGGCCGAGATTGCCTGATAACAAAGGGATATGAATGCGTTTTTGTTTGCTTTTCAACATCTTGAAGCCACTAGTAAGATATCTACGGCCGCATTCATGAGTGCTCTCACAAGATTCGTATCACGTCGTAGCTGCCCGAATCGGACAATGGCACTAGCTTCGAGGGAGCATCGAAAGAAATTCAGAAATATTTCAAAGCCTTCTTGAGGGCTATGGGAGGCAGGAGTGAAAAGTTTTAAAATTCATTTCAAAAAATTGTCAGGATCCATGAAGTGGACATTCGAGGAACTTTCTACGCTGGTAACTCGAATAGAATCCTGTCTAAACTCTCGGCACCCAATTATACTACCATACAACTGTCAATTATTGGTAAAATTTATTAATTTTACTTCCCTTCACGGGAACCTAATTCGCACAGTGATACATAACTGTAAGATCTGCGTTTTATATGAAATACGAGAGCAAACACAACTTATGGCATCATATTCCGCGCCACGAACAAATCCCACAAGGCCCTTTGAGTCAACCGGAGTAGATTTCACTGGTCCATTCGAAATCAAAAATTTTACAGGCCGAGATTGCCTGATAACAAAGGGATATGAATGCGTTTTTGTTTGCTTTTCAACATCTTGAAGCCACTAGTAAGATATCTACGGCCGCATTCATGAGTGCTCTCACAAGATTCGTATCACGTCGTAGCTGCCCGAATCGGACAATGGCACTAGCTTCGAGGGAGCATCGAAAGAAATTCAGAAATATTTCAAAGCCTTCTTGAGGGCTATGGGAGGCAGGAGTGAAAAGTTTTAAAATTCATTTCAAAAAATTGTCAGGATCCATGAAGTGGACATTCGAGGAACTTTCTACGCTGGTAACTCGAATAGAATCCTGTCTAAACTCTCGGCTCATCAGTTCTATGACGGATGACATCAATGACTTCACTCCGTTAACACAAGGCCATTTCCTGGTCGGTGCTCCCCTGCTAACAACGGCAGAACCAGAAATCACTGAAAGCCCGCTATCAGTAGTTAACCGTTGGCAAAAATTAAAGTCCCTAAGTCAGCACTTTTGTCAGATATGGAAGACCGAATACTTAAAGAAACTTCGGAAATCCAAGAAATGGAAACATCCCCAACAGAACGTCCAAGTCAACGACTTAGTGATAGTTCGTGATGAAAATTTACCTCGAAATGAGTGGAGATTAGGCAGGATCATCAAAATATATCCAGTGTTGGACCAAACAGTTCGGGTTGTAGGCATCCAAACTCAACGCGGCTTAATTTCTAGGCCTATCACAAAGATTAATTTTAATCTATACATTAACACCTTAATAATCTTCCTTCTCATTTAGGAAATTATTCGAAATGACTACCAACAATTGTCCAGTATGCATAGACAGTCATCTTCTTCGCAGGTGCCCAAAGTTTTGTCAGATGTCCCCAGAAATTAGGCTGAGGACAACATTGATTCACCGCTATTGTAGCAACTGGCTCGCCCCGAACCACTCAATGGATGAATGCGACAATGTAATACGCTGTAAACGTTGCGGCAGCTCACCCCATACAATGCTTCATGGCATCAGTTCAGACGCCGAAAAATCAGCCGAGGATGTTGTTGAATTAACAAGTGCAAAGTAAGTCGAGCAAGAGGCAGTGAAAATGGAAGATCGATCGATTCGATCCCCTCTCAACCGTGTCAACCGACGTCATCAGTCGCGCAATCAAGGAAAAGCACTGACCAACGGATACCACACGCCCAAGATCGAGCCAGACTCGTGCTGATAAATTCTATTCGGATTGGCTGCATGACATGGTAGCGACCGACTGAGATTCGATTCGTCTCCGCGACATTGCCCGGATCCAGCGGAACTCAATTCGTCCCGCCGGCTACCCCATCCGAAGGGAAGGTGGGGACGAGACCCTCGAGGTCAAGCAGATGCACGCCCTATCATCAATTATAGGCACGCAATACTACCTTGGCATCAAAGAATGGCGCTGTCATTGACCGCCTTAATAAAGGTACGCACTGTAACCAGGTTCATAACCATCAGTCCATTCACTATTATCCTCGCCTCCACGATTTCACAATTGCGACTTCGGACACAAGCACGTGAGGACAGCCGAGCGTGCAATCTTATGTTTCGGGACAATCATGGTGGACAATCAGAAATCCCCGTAAGCGTCCGATTTCGATTCTACAAGATTTCTACAAGTCAGCGCCAGTCGAGGTAATATTTGGGAGCGGACATCTATTCCCGGCACATACTGCCAAGGTTACAACCAGCGGCAGTGGGACAACTCATCGCCCAAAATACGACGCTGGGATATATAATATCCCTCGTCGTATAATATCGGCACAATGAAGTGCACTGACTGCCGACGCCTCTCACATTTACCACCTACCAAGGATCGAGTTAGACTCAAGTCGTCTCGCCGATCTCGGAATGTGGGGACTTCTACGCAGATTGGCGGCATGGTAATGACCGACTGAGACTCGATTCATCTCAGCGGCATTTCCCAGACCGAACCAAACTCGATTCGTCTCGTCGGCCACTCCATCTGCAAAGAAAACGTGGGAGAGGCGGTCGCCGTCCGAAACAAAGCACCGCTTACCAGAGGAAATACAGGAGCCAGTCGCAAGATAGTTTTAAGTAATTAATTGTAAACTGCAGTTGCAGTAATACTGCAAAGCGGGCAGAATGTTGCCACGTCTGTGTCGGGAAAACGATCGCTTCTTCGAAGTTTTATTTCGAATGCAACAAAATATTAGTTGGTAAAAAGTTGCGCTATTTCTTCTTTTACGACACCTCGTCCGATCCAGACGTGTTAAGTGTGATTCAAAATTATTGAAATTAAAATATATTTATTATAAGAAAGATTTTATTCTTTATTGATTGTCTCGTGTGGAATCATTTGAGCCGTGCATTTTCCCACGGCCAACCACAACCGCGGAACGAGCCACACCATGTTCCACCTCCTGAATTATCACATATATACTTGTATATGGTTTAAAAGACATGTTTTTATGACACACTAAACTAAAACATTAAAAAGACATATACATATATGTATGTATAGTTAAAAAACACCCTTTTTTCAAACTAAAAAGTGAAAAATTATTTTGATTATATACTGACAGTAATGTTGACCGAAAAAACTTGTATTATTGTGAGAAAATAGTGGGATACTTTTTGCCATATTTTTCGTATATCGAGAATACCCTACTTGTTCGCGCAATAACATAATACTTTTTAAGCTGAAGAATAATCAGTGAAACGAAAATTATGTGCATCTGGCATCGTAGGGATATCAACAACGGCAGTGATTGATTTAACATACTTCAGATCGTCTAGCAACAACTGCCCCATCTGAAAATTACTTTCGTCAACATCTACATTTGTGGATGGTAATGCAGCCCGAATACTGAGCCAGTATTTTTTATTTTTTGGAAAATACTGTCAATTAATAATTTTTTTTCGTGAACAGCTGTGCAGAAATTGGCTGACAGTTTAATATATTATATTTGTCGGCAAAAATTCTTTGTTGAACCCTCCCCGAGGTTGCGGACTGGTAATATGTAAATACCACAGTATCGCGACGATAGCGGGGACGGACTAGTGAAAGTTCGTCCCTGTTGCAGTTGGGAGATATGTTGTCGAGATCTTTTCCAAAACTCATGGCGGAAATAGAGATGGAAATAACAAAACAAATTGTCACGGTATACAGGGTTTTTCCGGTAATAAGTACTTCGGATTTTGCGCACCGACTAGATTCGGTAGAGAGCGTTTTTAGCTAACGAACGAGCGGCTGGTCAGTTGTCTCCGAGCACCTGGAGAATCAGGACAAACATTTTCGCGCGACGTGTTTCTATGAGTGGTGCAAGCCAAAAATGCAGCGTTCGTTAGAGCAGAGGTATGCGAGTAAATTATATGTAAAACTCGGTAAATCTGCGCCAGAGACTTTTGATATGATCAGGCAAGCTTACCCAGATGTTGCTTTAGCAAGAACTGGTGTGTTTCGGTAGCACCAGGCCTTTTCGGAGGACCGGGAAGAGGTCGCTGATGAATGACCAAATCCATAGTGAAAACGATGCTCATTGCCTTTTTTCACATCAAAGGCATCATCCACCATGGATTTGTTCCTCTTGGACAAACCGTCAACGCCAAGTTTTACTTGAAATTCCTGTTGAAACACGTGTTTCAACTTTTTCCTATACTAATACTTTTATTCGGAAAGTGGCGTGTTGATGAATATGCGTAAAAGAATAAAAGTGGTGTGATCTCTGTAAGAAAGCGCAGAAAAATGAGAATGAAAGAATAATGACAGTTCTGCTAACTGCGGTGTAGATATATTAATGAGTGCTGTCAAACCATCGAATTGATGGTGCTGCCCTTGGGTGTTAGGTGTGTTCGCGTACTACACTGCCACAACCAGACCCCCTTTCAATCTGTGTGTGCTTACAGACACAGACGTTTAGGGAATCGAACTTTTCTTCCCAGGCGAATTGTGGTTTTTACTTGAGGGTCGCTGATCTCAGCTGGAGTAGGCCCTGCGTTCTCGTCGATAATGTTGTTGTCGTCGGTAAATGCCGCTTTCAGCCTGTCGATTGAAATTTTTCTAAATTTGTTTCGGATGTCCAGCGTGAAATATTTCGGATGACGTTTTATTACTGCGAATGGTCCGTCATACGGCTGCTGCAGTGGTGGTCCAATTGCGTCGTTTCGCACGAAAACTTGCGTACATTCTTCGTTTTGGTACGGCTTCGGTTCGGTAAAAAATTCTGCTGGTAGTCGCAAGCTTTTTCCGTAAACTAGTTCCGCCGGTGTTACCTGTATGTCCTCTTTAAATGTCGATCGAAGTCCAAGCATGATGAGCGGTAACTGGATTGCCCAGTTTCGCCGATCTTTACATTTTAGTGCTGCTTTTAGTGTACGATGAAAACGCTCCACTAAACCGTTGGCTTGGGCATGATATTCGGTTGTGCGGAGGTGACGTATACCTAGTCTTTCGTTGAGCTGCTTAAAAACTTGACATTCAAATTGTCGCCCCTGGTCCGTTGTAATTTTAGAAGGCACACCAAATCGCGCGATCCAGGTTTTGATGAGTGTGGTGGCGACAGTTTCAACCATTATGTTTTTGATAGGTGCTGCTTCTGGCCATCGCGTAAATCTGTCGACGATCGTTAGTAGGTATCGGTAATCGTTTGAAGGCGGTAGTGGGCCGACTATGTCGATGTTAATATGGTCGAAACGTGACTCTGTGGTATCGTACCGTCCGGGTGTGGTCTTATTATGCCGCTTAATTTTCGATTTTTGGCATGGTATGCACTGCCTTGCCCAGGTTGCAACGTCCTGGTGAATGTTAGGCCAGCCGAATCTTTGTTTGATGAGTCGGGTAGTCGCTCGAATACCAGGATGTGCAATGTCGTGTGTAGCGTTAAAAATTGTTTTGCGACGTGACTTCGGAATGTAAGGTTTGCATTTGTTGTTTGAGATATGGCAATATATCTGTTGTGCTGAATTGAGCACGGGCATCTTAATCAAAATTATGCTGTAGCGGTCGTTTCCTTGAAGAATGGATTTCAGTTCACTGTCCGCATTCTGTTCTGCCGCAATGACCTCGTAGTCGATTTTCGCGTTGCATTACATTGATGCGTGAAAGGAAATCGGGTACTGTGTTTTCTTTACCCTTTACGTAACGTATATCAGTCGTAAATTGGCTTGCGTAATGCAAGTATCGGAGGTGTCGTGGCTCTGCCTTTTCAGGTTTCTGTTTAAAGGCGAAAGTGATTGGTTTGTGGTTGGTGTAGATCGAGCAACATCTACCTTCGAGTTGGTCGGCGAAGTATTTAACGCTTTTATATACGGGGAAAAGCTCTCTTGAGTATGTACACCAATTACGTTGAGATGTCGTTAACTTGCGGGAAAAAATCCTAGGGGCTGCGCCTCGTCGTTTTTTATTTGGTGCAGCACGCCTCCGATACAGTTGTCTGATGCATCGACTGATAGTGTGAGTTGTGCGTTTTCTTGCGGATGCGCGAGCAGGCTTACATTGGCTAATTTTAGTTTAAAATCGTTGAATGCTTTTCGCGACTCTTCGGTCCACTGAATTTTGCGTTTGTTGTTTTTGATGTTGCCCGGAATAAGCGCTTGCTGGATATCTTGAGTATGTGCAGCGCCGGGTATAAATCTTCGGTAGAAGTTGATAATTGCTATGAAACGTCGTAGGTCCTTTGCGATGGTTGGTTCCGTGTAAGCGTTTATTGCCTCTACTTTTTCTGGCAGTGGCAAATACCGTTGGGTGTGACTAAATGACCGAGATACCTCACGTTTGACTGACCAAAAACACATTTATTGCCGTTAACGGTTAAGCCGTTCTGCTTTAAACGCTCGAACACAATTCGAAGGTGTTGCTTATGTTGAGCTTCGGTGCAAGACGCGATGCAGATGTCGTCTAGGTATGGTACGACAAAGTCTAATCCTCGAAACACACTGTCGATGTGTCGTTGAAATGTTTGGCCCGCGTTGCATAACCCAAATGTCATGTATCGAAATTCGAATAAGCCGAACGGAGTTGTTATGTCCGTTTTTCCGATATCATCGGGATGCATGGGTATCTGGTGGTACGCCCTTTCTAGGTCGATAGTTGAAAATATGCTTTTGCCCGCAAATACTTGATGAAATGTCTGGATATTTGGAATGGGGTACCTGTCCTTTTCGGTGACGGCGTTTAGTGCCCTATAATCCCCGCACGGTCTCCAGGTATTATCCTTTTATGGGCCATATGAAGTGGCGAAGCCCATTGACTTTTTGACGGCTGGCAAATACCCTTCGCCATCAGGTATTCGAATTCCGCTTTGGCGGCTTTTAGTTTTTCGGGTGTGAGGCGACGTGGTTTTGCGTTCACTGGTGGATCGCTCGTGACGATGTGGTGGAACGTTGCAGTTTTGGCAATGCGTTTATTATGTGACGGTGCGAATAGTTCCTTAAATTCTGAGAGTAATTCTGTGTATTTGTTTGTACCGGTAACAAGTTTAATGCCAGTGGTAGCTGTAGCTCGCGTTATACCGTAGGTATGTAATCTCGTCGTTTTATCGATTAGTAATTTGTTTTTAAGTCTACTAGCAGGTCGTAGTGCGTTAGGAAATCCGCGCCGATAATTGGCGATTTTACGTCGGCTATGCGAAATTTAGTTTCACAGTTTTCTGTCCGAATGTTTATATTGGCGTTCCATTCGCCGCGTAAATTGACTGGGTAATCGTCGGTTTATGAGTGTTGTTTGTTGCGGTTGCTGGTATCACCGATATATCTGCTCCGGTGTCGATGAGGAAATGTTGATTGTCGTGAACGTTTTTAATGAAAAGGCGGAGGTTGTTGTTGCCGTGGCCGAGCTGGCAAGCGCCTCCCATGGCTTGAGCTCGGGGTACAGTTTTTTGAGTCCTCCTGTGTGCTGCCGGCTGTACGGTCAAACTTGCATGGTGGCCTGCACTTACGAGCGCTCGTCCCGTATTTGTAATGATACCAGCATGTGTCGTGGTGTTCGCGACTTCGTGAACCCGATCGTGTAGGTGTTGGTCTTCGTTGGTTGTCGCGGCGTGGCCATTTGATGTCTCGGAGATCCCGTGAGAGAGCATTGATCTGGCGTTGCATTTCTATAATTGCTTGACGTGCAGGTTCATTGCCGGCGCTTTGCTGTGGGTGTGTGTTTACTGCTGAGGGTTAGCCTCCATGATACGATCGGCCATCGTTGCTGCGTTGACCAGTGTTATGTGCGCGTCTGCGGATAGAATTGCGCGTATTTGTTCAGGCAGATTCCGGAGCCATAACTGCTTTAGGAGCTCGTCTGTAAACGGTGTAGCTGCGGCCCTTGTCCCCATTTCGGCTAACAACTGTGACGGTTTGCGGTCACCGAGTGATAAGTCGCTGAGGAGTTTTGTTAGTTTGGTTTGTATGCTATCGGCAAATTCGTTAATGATTCGAGCTTTGAGGTTTTCGTACATTTCGTTGCGTGCTGGTGGATTGGTACGGAAATCAGCTAGTTTGTACATAACGCGCGTAGGCAGTTGTCCAATTAAGGTATAGTATCGTTTTTTTGTCGGACACGAAACCTGCCGCTTCAAATGCCGCCTCGACTTGCCAGAACCATAGGTCGGTATGTTCCTCAACGAAATCTGGGAGCTTAACTTTCCCTTGGTCCAGCGTGTCCACCCGCATTGGTGCCTGTTGCTCTGGAGCCGGTGTCTCTTGCTCGTCGTTGGGCATATTTTTATTTTCGAAAGATTTCTCACATGTGGGGGTAGCCAGTATGTTCTGCCGCTTCGTCGAGGTCACCAGTATGTGGGTTTTATGGTCGTCAGCTTAAGGTTGCTTCCGATTCTGTTGGCTTTTCCTTGCCTTGATTAAAACACGTGTTTCAACTTTTCCCTATACTAATACTTTTATTCGGAAAGTAGCGTGTTGATGAATATGCGTAAAAGAATAAAAGTGGTGTGATCTCTGTAAGAATGCGCAGAAAAATGAGAATGAAAGAATAATGACAGTTCTGCTAACTGCGGTGTAGATAAATTAATGAGTGCTGTCAAACCATCGAATTGATGGTGCTGCCCTTGGCTGTTAGGTGTGTTCGCGTATTACACTGCCACAAATATACATATAAACCGTTTTTTAATATGAAGTTGTGGTGATATTGATGACAATTGATAAAAAAGCAATGAAGAGCTAAGTTCGGGTGTAACCGAACATTTGATATCCTCTCAACTTCACTGTTCAACGAAACGGTAAATACGGAAGACTGCAATCAACTTATTTTGACGGTCATATACTTCCTTAGTGTTGTTACTATATTTTACATTCCGTCAGCGAAAGATATACTATTTCATTGCATTAATATTTGTCATTGCTCAGGTTTATTTGAGAACTATAATATATAAATATAAACATAAATATAGAGTGAAGTCAACCGGAACTATTGAATGTCAGTTATATTGAGACCAAGGCAATTTTTCGCCCGATTTTGTCCATTTTGGGCACAAATATACTACTGTGCCCAAAAAATAAGGTGACATTGTATTTATTTTGAAAATTCTTTATTTATTCTTCCAAATCAATTTCATCCCCCTCAAAGTAATCTCCCCCCGATGCAATGCACTTATGATAACGGATTTTCCCATCTTCGAAACACTGGGTGTAGTCACTTTCCGGGATGGCCTTCAGTTCCGTCTTCGCTGCGGCTTGAATCTCCCCTATCGTATAAAAACGGTGTCCCCGGAGCGGTCTTTTGAGCTTGGTGAACAGCCAGAAGTCGCACGGCAAATGCAATGGTGGTTGTGGAACGATATGGGTTGAGTTTTTGGCGAAATGATCACGAATTACGAGGGCAGTGTGGGATGGTGCATTATCGTGGTGTAAAAACCAAGAAATGTCTTTCCACAATTCCGGCCTTTTTAGGCGGATAGCGTTACGCAAACGACGCATAACGTTCATAGGTCACCAACGACAGGTTCATACATGTCCCAACTACCGTCTAGACGATTGTCGTCACAAGCATGAACCTGCTGTTATTCTCCTACAGCGATATTCACTTATTCCAAATAAAAAAAATTAAACTTCCGTCTATAGAAGAGCGTACCCCGTTTTATGATCTAAGCAGCACACTGCAGGGAGTGGTCTCATTACTATAAGCTGTAGCAAAAAAACTTGACGTGATAGAAGAAAACTGACTTCGAATTTGAATTTAACATGCCTAAATAACTCTAAAACAGCTGTAAAATCGAAAGCAACAAAAATTTTGTTTCACATTGTTCCCCAGTGTAATCGAAGAAAACAGTCAACATGACCTTGATTTTTAAGCGACTTTGGCGCGATTTTTTTGGTCTCGACTCTCTTTTTAGTATATATGTATTAGGGTGTTTTTTATTATTTTTTTTTGAACTATTGATTTTTTTCAATCCCATCCTGAAATTTCCTTGGAAAGACCCTACAAATATTCCCTGAAAATTTCGACCCACACTACGAGGGCTGCTATATATATTCTGGCCTAGGGCAACACTAAGTGTTGCCAGTTGCAATCTGACATTTCCATTGGAAAGTTTGACATTTTTTAGCATAACATCACTCAGAACGTTTTGTCATTTAATCGTGAATTGTTTTATTTACAGGGAATTAAAAAATTCATCTCGGCCAAAAAATGGACATTTTCGTGCGATCGTTTTTCACAACTTTCGACGTGGTTTATCACGACAAGAGTACATCGATGTACTAAAATCTTTGTATGGCTATGAAGCACCATCCTATAGCACTGTGAAAAACTGGTACAACGAATTCAATCGTGGCCGACGCTCGCTCGTAAAAAAGGTTTGTTCTCGTTGGATCCCGCACAATTTGACAATCACTCAAAAAAAGGCTCGTGTGGATTGGTGTAAAGAAATGCTGAAAAAATACGATCGCGGTGCTTCAAAAGACGTTTATAAGATCGTCACAGGTGACGAATCATGGATCTATGCGTATGAGCCCGAAACAAAACAGCAATCGGCCAAAAAACAAACATTTTCGTTGATAAATATGACTATTTACATTATTAGGCCAGAAATATATATAGCAACCTACGTATTAACATTAAGGACTGGACCAAGGCATGTAAAAATTTTCCATAGAAAATACAGGACAATCGTGATTTTTTATCTTTAAATTTCTATAGCTCAGAGGCATTTTATGGCATCGCTTTGACCTTAGATACATATTCCTCAGAATTGAACACTCTACAAAAGTGCCCATCGCGACAAAGTCGAAACTCACACCGGCGAGGTAATACGGGGCTCTAAACCTGACTTTTCCACGAAATTCGCATTTTTTTTTAATATATCTCGATATGTGGAACAAAGTCGTAACTCACACCGGCGAGGTGGTACGGTGCTCCAAACCTGACTTTTCCACGAAATATATCTCGATGTTGCCCAGTGCAACAAAGTCGTAACTCACACCGGCGAGGTAGTACGGGGCTCTAAACCTGACTTTTCCACGAAATTCGCATTTTTTTGAATATAATATTATATACAAGCTTGTAAGAAATTTTATTTGCTACAAACAAGATCCGAGGTCAAAACCGCTATCATTAATACTTCTCGAGATATTCAGCTTTTTGAGTAAGGCTTTATAGAATTTTCATAGATGGTATGTAATAAAAAAATCTATGAAAATGCCATAAAATACCTCTGAGCTGTAGGCATGTAAAATTTTTAATAATTTTTAAAATTTTTACATGCCTTGGTTCAGTTCTTAATGTTAATATTAAGGGCCAACATTTCCAGGGATTTTTTAGGGTATTTTTTTTAGGTAAAATTTCGTGATGGGATTGGAAAAAATGTATAGTTAAAAAAACACCCTAATATGTATATATAACTCTATATCTATTTTATATATCTAAAATATTAGGTGATACCAGCACCCGTTAGGTGAACAAAACTATTATATTTTGTGGTAACTTGTTGCAAGGATATAAAAACAATAAGGAACAAAAAGTGTCCTGATGTCCTGAAAAAAAACCGGAAGAAGCTAGTTGCTCACATAAGCGAGCAGTATTCATAACAAGGTCGAATGTTTGGCGGCACCAAACCAGGAGCTCATCTCGTGGCAAAAGGAGCTGAGGCTAACCCTAGCTCCAAGAAGGCAACAATACTAGCGGCAACCGAAACCGAATCCAGTGGCCAATGTATTGCTACAAAAAAGGGAGGGAAACGAGATTCCAAAAGCAAAGTTGCCAGTAGTGCACCTCCCAAAGTATGGCCTATTTTAAAGGTCAATAATTCCGCGAAAGCCAAGTACGCGGAAAAACATCGTGCTGCCTCCCCGTTGAGAAGGGTAGGCAACTGCAACCGTCAACCAGTGAGAAGCTAATAAAGGAACACCTGGACTCCATTGATTGCGCGAAAGCGGTTCTTTCCAACTTTAAGCTTGAACCGGCATGAGTAGCAGTCAAAAGACAGAGCTCAGCTGAAGAGTTTAAACCGACATCCAAAAGGTAGAAGACAAAGGGTGACACACCCGATAAACCACATTATCATTAGTTTTCTAAATGAGAGAGATCCCGAAATAAAAAAGTAATTGGGTGCAAGCTGCGCTGACAAACTTGGCGCTGGAGGTGCTACTTTGCAATCTAGGTCCGACACCGTCATGCACCGATACTGTCTGGTACCAGGCACAAACCAAAATGATTGCTTGGAACGACCATAGATAGATTGGCCGAACGCTTGGACGCCGTAGTAGAATCTGGTATCGAGACCAAAAGGGTCACAATGCAGATTCTGCTGTTGCTAACGAAGGAATCCATCGAGCCTGTGTCGAAAAAAGGCGGGAGCTCAATTATGGATCCACAAAATTGAGTATAACAATTTACAAGTCGGATGCCGATGATGAAGACCACCCAGTTTCGGAAAACCGAATGCCAAAGTCGAGAAACACAGAAACAGCAGAAAGCTCAGTGGTAGCAGAGGTTGAAAAATGTATGAAGGTAAAAGAACACACCGTCGTAGCTTTCCTAGCCATAGAAGCCTCCTTTAATAACACCTAACCTAAGACCATATTGAGTGCCCTCAAAGATTTGGGCCTCTCGACACCTCTCGGGAAATTAATTGAACAGATGCTAATGAATAGGTCAATAATTTCAACGCTGGGAGCTTCAATGATGTGCAGAGAAACAACTAAAAAAAAATGTTTTTAGATCTAGAAAAGAAGGCGGTCTAGGTTAGAGATAAATTCCCAAATACCCTTGTAAACAATATTAAATGACATAAATCACTAGGAAATATGGAACTCTAGACGGTGTGCCACCATTATTACACAGTAAATGTCTCATTTAGAGGTAAATTGCCGAATACCTTCGTATACAATATTAAATGACATAAATACAGAGTTAAGGAGTCAGTAGGGTAATCTTTTATCAAATTTTTTTTTTTTGCATTTTCTGTTCCATTATACTCTTAGAATTAATGTATAAACCCCCTTTACTTTTGGAAGGTTTCGTAAAAGGCCCAAAAATAATAATACCGCTCGACGTTCGGAGCGCTCGGAGTGCACACTTAAAACTTGTTTTTCTCAAAACACACTTTTTTAAACAGGCAAATATGATTCCGGTCGAACTACTCAATTGATTTGCTTAATTTTTGTTTTTAAATGTTCACTAAACGCCTGGCTATCATCCCTACGTTTTTTATAATTTATTGGCAATGTTATGAGAAAATTTATGTAAAAAACATAGGGAAAAATTAAAAAAAAAACGTTAATTACGACAACCATTCACGTACTTTTTAAGAATAAATTGGGTTTTTGTGTTTCAGATGATCCAAAAATGAGAAAGACAGGGCGGTATGTATGAATACGGCTGTGTTAAGTCTTTCCATGAAATTGTATCGTAACCGAAACTAAGAATTATAATGTCTTGGCGACTTTCTTGGATTAAATTATTTTTATTATTTACATCATTGAGTTCTCTTATGCTTACGTATTTCTTCTTCCTGTATTTATTTCATACTCAATATTAATAATCAGGGGTGTTGTGGAATCTGATAGTTGTCGGAATCAGAACTGAAACCGATCAAAAAAAGTAGTAGGTGTCATGATTTCAGATATTCAGGGGTGTTGTGGAATCTGATAGTTGTCGGAATCAGAATTGAAACCGATCAAAAAAGCAGTAGGTGTCATGAATTCAGACATTATTGATTTGATATTCGAAACAGAATTTGTATCGGTTTTGAGTGTCACAGAAACCAATTTTATCGGTTTTGCTGTCAGAAACAAAGCAAGAAGATAGTCGCACACAGATTTGAAATGTAAGTTAAAAAATCGAGTTATTTTATTGTTACGAATTGATTTATTTTTAATTCTATAGAAGAAAACATAAGAATAAAGTACGAAATGTTTTAATTATTGAGTTTTGGAAAAAATGCGGGGTAAATGTCAGCAGAGCGGGTTTTCCGAAAACGTGCACCAATTTTCACGGGAAATGTCTTAAAAAATTCGTTTTTAATTCCGATTCACGAATATGTATGGCGCGTTATCTATTTTTATGTTTTTTGTAATAAAAACAAAAAGAAATATTATGATTTTGCACGATATTTACGCTTTAAATGGCATCACTGTTCGAAATTCAATTGGGTACTAGTGATACAAGCAGCGATCGGTTTCGAAATATCGATACTCTCGATATTCGAGACTAAACAAAAATAGAAAAAATGAGAGACACGTAATAGAAATAGACCGACCAGGGTTATATGAACGAGTGCTCGAAAAAAATAACCCTGGTGGTCCAACACCCCGGCGTTCATAATTCTTCTGTGTCCAACTTCTTCTTCTTTCTGCAATAATAATGAATTATAAATTTTTCTATTATGTATGTATTTCTCATTTTTATCATTTTTATCAATTCTTGTTCAATCTCGAATATCGAGAGTATCGATAATTCGAAAACGATTAGTTCATGAACCCATTCGAATTTACAACAGTGATGCCATAATTTTGAACATAACCTTGCCATTTTCGTTGAAGTGAAGTGATTGTGAAGTTTTTTATATTTTTATAAAAAATAACAAAAAAAAAAAACCAATTTCTCTCATTAATTAACTAAACAACATCAATAGTAATGTGTATATAACTGATAGAAAACATATTTTTAACATCTAAAGACGTGTAAAGTGCAAAAGTGAATTTTTGATTTCGGGAAATACGATGTTTTTCTATTAAAACACAAGGTAATATTGTTTTTAAAAGCACGCGCCTAACATATTAAAGTAGACCTAAAAACGAGTATTTTAAGATATTTCCCGTGAAAATTGGTGCACGTTTTCGGAAAAGCCGCTCTGGTGAACATTTACCAAATGCGGATATTTAAGGGGGGGAGCCGCTTTAGAGGCTTGATGTTTTTTTTTTGGGAGGGACAGAAATAATTAATTAAAACGAAATTTTTAGGGTTTATAGTTATAAATTTATACATCACCCGAAAATTTTTTGGATACGAATTCTTTGATATTCTGCCTTAGGGAAGCAATTGCCCGATGCATCTCGCGTATGCATTTGTCGGACGGCGGAAAGTATGCAGGTCGCAATTTCTGTCGGAAACAAAAAATTTAAAGAGATTCCGATTTGTCAATAACTTATGTTCAAGATAAACTAGGAAAATTTCAAAAAATAAAATTCTAAGTTTTTTTAAAAAGTGTTTTTTGACCAAAAAAATGTTACTTTATGTTGCTTAAACATATGTTCAAACTTAAATTTTCTTAATTTTTGTAATTTATATAGAAGATAATTTACTTTGCCCCAATTCCATACGTTTAGTTTTTTCCAAACCTGCCCGCCAATTAAAAAAAATCGTAAAAATAAAAAAACCGAGTCAAAGTTTTCGCTTTCTGCCCAAGCGCTCATATATCGCTCGGTCACTATTTCCCTTCTAGCTTCAACAATATTTCGAATTCCCATCTATAAATGTTACCTCTTAAAATCTTTCTTTAATTCGGAACTCATTAAAAACTTTAATAGGATTGCCTCCAAATGTATTAATTTGCAAGTTTTGTCACATTAGTAAAGAGCTGGTTCGAATGTTGGTTTTGCGTTTGTTCGAAAAGACGAGAAGCCATTCAGATTCTGTGTCACCATTGATAATCAGAATTGGTTTGCAATTCTGACAGCTAAGCAATTCTGTCTTGGATTCCACAACACCCCTGATTATTGGTTTGATATTCGAAACAAAATTTGTATCGGTTTTGGGTGTCACGGAAACCAATTTTATCGGTTTTGCTATCAGAAACAAAGCAAGAAGATAGTCGCTCACAGATTTGAAATGTAAGTTAAGAAATCAAGTTATTTTATTGTTACGAATTAATTTATCTTTATTTCTATAGAAGAAAACATAAGAATGAAACACCAAATGTCTTAATTATTGAGTTTTGTGAAAAAAAAATATTTTTGGAGGGAGCCTGCATTAGAGGCTTCAAAAAATCGATTTTTTGAGTTTTTTTTGGAGGGAAAAAATAATTGATTAAAGCGAAATTTCTAGGTTTTATGGTTATATATTTACACATCTTCCGAAATCTTTTTGGATACGAAATCTTTGATATTCTGCCTTAGGGAAGCAATTGCCCTATGTATCTCGCATGTGCATTTGTCGGACGGCGGGCAGTATGCAGGTCGAAATTTCTATCGGAAACAAAAAATTCAAAGAGATTCATATTTGTTAATAACTTATGTTCTAGTTTAAACTAAGAATATTTCAAAAAAAGTAAGATTCTGAAATTTTTTAAAATTGAAAAAAAGTGGTTTTTGACCAAACCAATTTTACTTTACGTTGTTTAAACATACATATGTTCAAACTTAACTTTTCGACAAACTTTTCTTAGTTTAAATAGAATATAGTTTAATGCCAAAGATAATAAACTTTGTCCTGCCATCCAATTAAGAAAAATCGTTAAAATGAAAAACCGAGTCAAAGTTTTTTCTTTCTGCCCAAGCACTCATATTCATATATGTATCTGCTAGACCCTCGGTCACAATTTTCCTTCTAGCATCGACAATATTTCAAATTCCCATCTATAACTTTGGGGACATATTCTAAGATAATGTTTAAAGAGATTTTTTGAAGCTTCTAAATCAGGCTCTCCCCTTAAAGAAGATTTACAAAACGTAATTTAACACCCAAATGCATCTTTATTCATTCGATAAATGTTATCACTTAAAATCTTTCTTTAATTCGGAACTCATTAAAAACTTTAATAGAATTGCTTCCAAAGTATTCATTTGCAAGTTTTGTCACATTAGTAAACAGCTGATTCGAATATTGGTTTTGCATATGTTCGAAAAGACTAAAATCCAATCAGATTCTGTGACACCATTGATAATCAGAATTGGTTTGCAATTCTGACAGCTAAGCAATTCTGTTTTGGATTCAATGTTAGACCCTCTTTTGGATCAACGAATATGGGTTGTTCACATAGCCTTATTAGTACAGGAGAATGATCAGAAGATCGGTAAGTACATGTATTAATTGGTATATGCGTTTTATCTATATTTTTGTTTACAGCAACTTCAATTAAATCTGGCATTATCTTACTAGGTCAATATGTAGGCTTACCAGGAGATATTATGTCAATTTTATTGTGCCTATTTATAATAGTGTGATACAGCTGTCGTCCTTTCGGATTAATTAGTCGTGAGCCCCAATACATGTGTTTTGCATTGTAATCTCCACCTACTAGAAATCTACTCGTATGACCTAGCGTTCCAAAAGCGAGGTGGGCAGTATATAGCCATCAGGTTTAAGTCCCCGCAGTAATTTATTCGTTTTCTTACCAACACTGCTGTTCCACAGCCGTGCCTTTTCATCAGGGTGGTTTGTGACATAGACTATAAATCCGGGTTGAAAGAAATTGTTTTTATTCATAAGATGAGTTTCTAACAATAGCTTTACATCCATATTATTTTCATCCACAAACCTAATAAGTTCCAATTTATGTTGGTTAACACCGTTAGCATTCCATATACAAATGTTCAAAACTCTCATTTTTTACTTAAAAAAGTTTGCAGCATTTCGTTTTGTGCTTTGATTGTCTCTTGAATCATATTTTCAATGCTTCCATTTAGTTGGTATTGGGGCAATTGCGTTTGTGCAGTGTTGCCTTTCACCACGTTTGTATAGCTCCCTTGTGTAGCATTATTTATAAAATTACCTGGTTTTAAAATATGGGCAGGGATTTCAATAATATCGTTAGGAGGAATATTTAATATTATATGTGATTACGACTTGCTTAAATTCATACAGACAATTTCGTTTGTAAGTCGTTATATACAGGGCAACCCCTATAGTTTGCTGTGTCATTTCCCCCACAATTACTATATTTTTTACATTTTATATAAGATGTAGATCATTTGGTGCATTGCACTGGACCATTTTTTCATGTGGTTCCTTTAATGGTAATTCTGCGATGGTGCAGAACAACATCTATTATGTCTATCTATGTCAAAATGGTATAATTGGTTTTTTGCTAACAGCATTAAATATTATTCTATAACCAAAATTCAAAATAGTTTCGACCGCTAGCCACCATGAATTACCAGGGGCGGTCACGTTTTCAATAGCTCGTTGCTTAATAGCGCGACAATAAAAATAATAAGGGTACTCATATAATGTGTCATTTATACATGCTGACAAAAACGTATGTATTTGCTAAATAGGTAGGACTGTCCTGCATTACTATATGTGAGTACGATCTGTCAACAAAGATTACCGTAAACAGATCTCTTTGGACATACTTGATTGTGCGAATTCCGATCCCACATTCATAGAGAGCGTAATATTTGCCGATAAGTCATGGGTTTATAAGTTTGACTTGCAATCATCAGAACGGAGGGGAAAAACTAACCGAAAAACTGTCGAATTTAAAGCCAAAAACGCAATGAATACGATCGATCAATTACGGTATTCACCAGGTTTGGCCCCATGTGATTTTTTCTTGTTCCCCGAACTGAAATTGCCACTCAGTGGTAGCCGTTTTCAATCGATGGAAGATATAAAACAAAATTCGTTGAATGAGCTGGACATCCCAAAAAGTGTTTATGAAAAGTGTTTCGAGGAATGAAAAAGTCGTTGGCATAGGTATATTATCTGGTGGGGGATTATTTTGAAGGCAACAAAATATATATTGATGGACAATTAAATAGTTTGCGTTATATTTACAATTTCCGGGCACCGTTTTGTATAATTGTGGCAAAGTCGCAAAATGCCAACTTGGGTTAAATAAGCGCTCGGTGGAAATGTTGCAATAAGTCAGCTGTTTTTAATCATTATATGTGAACGTACTTACATTTTCCATTTTACAACGAAAAAACCAAAACACGAGCAGAGATTAAACAACTAATTATAATTTGCGAAAAAAACTAATTGTTTGTCAGGTGGCAAATAAGTTTGTAGGCTGATATACATATATATGGTACTACTAATTTTAAATTCATACTATTTTAGTCAGCCCCTATTAGTTTATGATATAACAGAAACTTAGGCTTACGACAAATATATTATAAAAACTGACTGCTATAATCGATGTCAGCCTCGAAGATAATTATATTGAATAATAAAATCAAAACTTATCTAAAAAAATGTTTTTTGTTAGCCTGCGAAGTTTTCAGCCCACCTGCTATGATCCAAGTTTGCGCCAATAAATGTGTATTACTAGTAATAAAACTAAGTAAGTCTATAATCCATAATAAAGGGTGATCCATTTCAAGGTTCCCTACGTTTTTAAAGAAAAAACACAGAAATTTAAAGTTTAATGAGGAGTGTTTATTATCATTCGAAAGATCATTCTTTGGCATTTATTTTTTGAAGATTTTCTCTTTCAACTTTTGGCCGCAGATGGTCTATCCGTGGAGTACAATTTTCGATGGCTCATTCGAGCATTTCGACTGGTAACTGGCTAATGACACACGTGATAGTTTGCTGAAATGAAATTATCTTCTCAACGAAGTGTTATCTCAATAAATCCATTGTTATCATGACAAAATAAAATCAGGTAACGATGCTAATGCAGTTGTCAAAAATTCTAAAAGAAAGCAGTGAAAAATTCATTAAGCTACAAATTACTGTTTCTAACTGTTTGTCGGTTCTATCGACACAAAATATTCACACCGACTGCTTGGACCCTTTACTAATAACTATTCGGTCAGGCGTATTACCAGAAAAAAGTGATATTTTAATGGGAGTAATCGCTCCCATCAAAAGAAAATGCCCTACATGACAACAAATGAGTGTTTTTTATCAGCCCAGTACGAAATTCAAGAAAAGGCAAACAAAAAAATACGTAACATAAAAAGTATTCAACGCGACCTAACTAATAACAATACACCACATTCACGAACCACGGGTTTAATTGTAACAAAAATTTTATTGAGACACTATGCTACACAATGGGATTAAAAATTCAAACGCTACACAGCAAAATTCAGGTTTTCTCGGCCTTGAACTCCCAATGATCAATTAGATCGTCTAAGCTATTGCATACATATATATCAAACCCAACTGCGACGTCATAAAATAAATAATAATTGAATGTGTTGAAAAAAATTCAAACACACTTCCAGCTCAAAACACTGTTTTCAGTTGGATACTAAGTGGGCAAGTTGCAGAAAAAAATCACTTTTTATTTTCGGGACCTAGAGAAAGAAAGTGTATCAAAAATACTGGATATTCAATGAAATGCGAAAATCTGACCAGTTCTCCTGCACTACCGGTCAATGGGTCTAATCATTGAATCCGTTTCGATCCGAAAACCGAAATCCGAAGGACTTAAAGGTATTCAAAATACATCAACAATAAGACGCCAATTGACGCAATTTATTCCCTGCCCCAATTACAAAATGAATTATCAAATTTAAGGTCTGACCAAGCAATGGCATTCAAAACATAAAGCGAACAAAATAACTATTCAAAAAGAGATGGAGGCAAATGTTTCGAAAGTGCTAAACATGCTTACGAAAATTTTCGAACGAATTTCTTTCCGTATCGATAAAATTGTAAGCTCATGGTAAAGTAGATTATCGGTATCAATTATTGCATGTATATTTTCGATCGAAAACTCCTTCACATTTTAAATTTTTTACATAGTAGTAGATTTACCAATAGATAACCATGTATTGACATCCACTTTTAAGGAACCACAATTATGTAAGGCTACTGGATTATGGAAGCTGATATAATTGCACTGAATATTATAACAATATTTCGCTTTGTAGATGAATACAGAAGCTACTATATTTTAAAGATCTCGAAAATAATTTACTAGCAAACCATAGCGCTTTGGCACAATTACTACTTAATAATAACACATTAAGGACCATGCAAATTATTTTGAAAAATTTCATATCAAAAAAGTATGAAAAAGTGAATATAAAATTGAAAATTCATAAGATTTTAAAAAGAAGGATTATGGAAATCAATTTTGATTACTACTTATTCAATTCGTACAATTTTACATAAATAAATTTAGAAATTTTTCTTAAATATATTCAACGCATTAAAACACCTCTTGCCAACCTTAAACGTAACCCTCCAGTGAAATTTGTGAAGTTTACGGAGACTGTATCAGTATCAGTTCATGTAGCACAACAATGGTTCGCTCACTTCCGTTCTGGAAATTTCGATGTGAAAGATACACCTCGCTCTGGTCGACTTATCGTTGAAAAAGTCGATGAAATTAAGGAAAAGATTGACCAGTACCGTCACATAAGCAGCCATGACATCTCTAAGGAACTTAACATTCATCATCAAACAATTATGAACGATTTAAAAAAGGTGGCTACAAAAAGGAGATCGATGTTTGGGTACCACATGAATTGTCTGTGAAAAATTTAATGGACCGAAATAACTTCTGCGATTCTTTGCTGAAACGAAATGAAATCGAACCATTTTTGAAGCGAATGGTAACAGGAGACGAAAAGTGGATCCAATACGACAATAATGTGCGAAAAAGATCATGGTCCAAGCGTGGTGAAGTTCAACAAATCGTCGCAAAGCCAGGATTGACTCCTCGAAAGGTTAGGCTGAGTGTTTGGTGGGATTGGAAAGGAATGATCCACTATGAACTGCTCCAACCTGGTCGAACGATTGAGTCTACATTTTACCGTCAACAACTGATGAGATTGAAGCAAGAAATCGAAAAAAACTGCAAGAACTGATCAACAGAAAGGGCTTTGTGTTCCATCAGGACAAAGCTAGACCATGCACATGTTTGATGCAAAAACTGGGAGCTTGGCTTGGCTTGACGACCATTGCAGAACTTCCTTAATGGAGTTGCTTGTGGCAGTTTTTCACCGAGCAACCAGAAAAGTTTTACACTGTTGAAATAATGTTTCTAGCGGAAAAAGGGCAAAAAGTGGTTGACCATATTTGGTTCAAGTTGAAGTTTGATAAAGTATAAAGTGGAAGCGTATGTTTGAAACTGTGAGGCCAAGACGAAATGGAGGATGGAGACATGTGTTCACGCAAGTGAGGAAATTTCTCTGATTGCCATTCACTTGAGAGTGGCCAGAAACGATTCTCTTTAGTGAGAAGGTGAACCATCCCATCCCAGGATTCTGCCGTGGGTGTGGGAACCGCCACGTAAAACCGTCTTCGCCGAGGCTAGATTCCAGGATAAGAAATGTTGTGATAGACGGAAAACACGTCTCCAGTGTTTTAGACGTGCGTACGCTCCAAGGTCCTACCATTGACTCGGACCTCGGTGCAGCAAAAAACGCACTTCAACAAACACAAAGAAGGTTCGACTTCGCCACGCTGCAATCACAACAGACAGCCGAACGATTTTCTACTCGACTTGCACTTCTGCTCTCTGAGAGCACTTATCAGCAATTCGGTATAAGGGAACAGTGGGACGGTATTTCAAGCTCTTTACGTACAGCTGCAACCGAAACCGTATGGACGTGGCTCGGACCGATGGTCGAACAGGCAGAGCCGGCACTCAACTCATTTCGTCATTCTTATCGTTTATATATATAGGTATATAACTCCATCTCATGAAGGATGGAGCCATGTGTGAAAGTAAGAAAATTATCTGATTGCCATTCACTTGGGAGTGGCCAGGAACGATTCTTTCACATATGGCTCAAGCAGCTCACGACTTCCGGTCTTTAACCAAATATCCTCTGGGTAGCCAAGCAACAGGGTTGTGCGCTGAGTTTGGGACCCGCCATGTAAAAAGCACTACCAATGAAAAGAAGAAAACAGTTTCGACTAAGAGACTACTTTTTTAATGACGACCTCTGCAAAAGTGTTAAGGATTACGACAGCACTACAATGGCCATGCGCAAGTTCGGTGTGGGATTCGTGGTGGTAAAGATACTCCGTCGCCAAGTCCTGACATTCTCCCCGGTGGATGAACGTCTAGCCACAATCCGCATCAAAGCGAAATTCTTCAACATATCACTGATTTGCGCCCACGCCGCGACGGAGAGAAGATCGTTGTGACCAAAGACGTCTTCTATGAGCGCTTGTAGCGCACCTATGAGAGCTGCCATCGCCACTCGTGCTTGGAGACTTTAACACTAAGGCGGGCAAAGAAGGTATCTTTGGCACAACGGTCGGTGCATTCTGCATCCATGATGAAACATCCCAAATGAGTTGAGGCTGGTCGACTTCGGATCCTCGCTCCGCTCCGAGTTCGTAACATTGACTCGAACCACTATCCTGTTGTAGCTAAGATACGCACGCGCATCTGTGCAATAACAAACGTACGTCAACAAACACAGGGAAGGTTCATATTTATATTTTATATTTCTGACCAATACAAAAGGTAAGCACACTGCATTCAATAGTTATATTAGAATTTTCCCTTTTTGAGATTTAGTTTGAAATGATTTAAGCAAGACATAGGATAGTAAATAATGTTCTTAGTAGCAGCGCCCGAAGACGTTGACATCGAAAAATGTGAAGATGACAAAAACCATGCAGCATAGATGATACCGATGTTATTTGTGATACCAGGAGATTTTGTTATTTCAGAAGCAGTGGGGAACGCCGATCATATTTCATTATGCTTAACTAAAGAAAAACGTAGTTGATCTTTAAATACTTGAATATTTTAAATAATATTTACTTTCATACCTTATTGTTGTGCATTTTTTTAAAGAATTTATTTTGTGTATTGAAGTATTAACGAACTAAGTCAGCTTAACACGTTCGCGGACGCAAAAAATTTTAGGGAGTTGCAAAAATATACAGGCAATTATTTTTGAAACTAGTTGTAATATCCGAAATCTAATTAGACATATATTATAAGAGAAGTCAGAACATCGTATTTTAACCGTTATATACAATGAATGCTATAGCATCCACGACGATATAGATAATATTTTTCAACCAGAATGACGTGAGAAAATTTGTAAATACACGGAGAAAAGATAAAATAATATGAAAGTATCTAATGAACCAATTGGTCATTATTTTGAAATGTGTATTAATTATAAAAACTTAAGATTGTATAAAATTAAATGAATAAAAATTGGCTTTAAAATTTGAATGCTATAGCATTCACGTCATTTTGCATCAGTATGAAAATGAATGCTATAGCATTCACGTCCGCGAACGTGTTAAGATTACAATCTTTTTTAATTGTTTACTTATTAAAAAGTAGCTTCACAATATAATTATCTAGTATACTATGAACGGTATTTGTTTTTAACTTCTCTTTACTACATTTTTGAATTGTTTTCGGTGAAATATTTAACATTTACTTTTACATTTTCGCCATTTTTTAGTTAACGCCGTATACACATCTTGTTCTTCTTAATTGGCGTAGACCCCGCTTACGCGATTATAGCCGAGTTAACCACAGCGCGCCAGTCGTTTCTGCTTTTCGCTACGTGGCGCCAATTGGATATTCCAAGCGAAGCCTGGTCCTTCCAACGGAGTGAAGGTCTTCCTCTTCCTCTGCTTCCCCCGGCGGGTATTGCGTCGAATACTTTCAAAACACTTGGAGTGTTTTCGTCCATCCAGACAACATGACCTAGCCAGCGTAGCCGCTGTCTTTTAATTCGCTGAACTATGTCAATGTCGTCGTATATCTCGTACAGCTCATCGTTCCATCGAATGCGATATTCGCCGTGGCCAACGAGCAAAGGACCATAAATCTTTCGCAGAACTTTTCTCTCGAAAACTCGCAACGTCGACTCATCCGTTGTTGACATCGTCCAAGCCTCTGCACCATATAGCAGGACGGGAATTATGAGTGACTTATAGAGTTTGGTTTTTGTTTGTCGAGAGAGGACTTTGCTTTTCAATTGCATACTCCGAAGTACAGTCCGAAGTAGCACCTGTTGGCAAGAGTTATCCTGCGTTGGATTTCTAGGCTGACATTGTTGGTGGTGTTTACGCTGGTTCCAAGAGAGACGAAATTATCTACAACTTCAAAGTTATGACTGTCAACAGTGACGTGAGTGCCAAGTCGCGAGTGCGACGACTGTTTGTTTGATGACAGGAGCTATTTCGTCTTGCCCTCGTTCACTGCCAGACCCATTTCTTTTGCTTCCTTGTCCAGTCTGGAGAAAGCAGAACTAACGGCGCGGGTGTTGAGGCCGATGATATCAATATCACCGGCATACGCCAGCAGCTGTACACTCTTATAGAAGATGGTACGTTTTCTATTTAGTTCTGCGGCTCGAACTATTTTCTCCAAAAGCAGGTTGAAAAAGTCGCACGATAGGGAATCGCCTTGTCTGAAACCTCGTTTGGTATCGAACGGCTCGGAGAGGTACTTCCCGATCCTGACGGAGCTTTTCGTGTTACTCAACGTCAGTTTACACAGCCGTATTAGTTTTGCGGGGATACCAAATTCAGACATCGCGGCATAGAGGCAGTTCCTTTTCGTGCTGTCGAAAGCAGCTTTGAAATCGACGAAAAGGTGGTGTGTGTCGATTCTCCTTTCACGGGGCTTTTCCAATATTTGGCGCATGTTGAATATCTGGTCGGCTGTTGATTTGCCAGGTCTAAAGCCACACTGATAAGGTCCAATCAGTTTGTTCACGGTGGGCTTTAGTCTTTCACACAATACGCTCGATAGAACCTTATATGCGATGTTGAGGAGGCTAATCCCACGGTAGTTGGCGCAGATTGTGGGGTCTCCTTTTTTATGGATTGGGCATAGCACACTTAAATTCCAATCGTTGGGCATGCTTTCGTCCGACCATATTTTACAAAGAAGCTGATGCATGCTCCTTATCAGTTCTTCGCCGCCGTGTTTGAATAGCTCGGCCGACAATCCGTCGGCCCCTGCCGCTTTGTTGTTCTTCAGGCGGGCAATTGCCATTCGAGCTTCTTCATGATCGGGCAATGGAACGTCTGCTCCTTCGTCATCGATTGGGGAATCGTGTTCGCCTTCTCCTAGTGTTGTGCATTCACTGCCATTCAGCAGGCTGGAGAAGTGTTCCCTCTATAAGTTAAGTATGCTCTGGGCATCAGTAACTAGATCACCTTTGGGGGTTCTACAAGAGTATGCTCCGGTCTTGAAACCTTCTGTAAGCCGCCGCATTTTTTCGTAGAATTTTCGAGCATTACCCCTGTCGGCCAGCTTATCAAGCTCTTCGTACTCACGCATTTCGGCCTCCTTCTTTTTCTGTCTACAAATGCGTCTCGCTTCCCTTTTCAACTTTCGGTATCTATCCCATCCCGCACATGTAGTGGTCGATCGTAACGTTGCGAGGTAGGCAGCCTGTTTTCTCTCCGCTGCGACACGGCACTCCTCGTCGTACCGGCTGTTCTTTTGCACTTTCCGAAAACCAATGGTTTCGGTTGCAGCTGTACGTAAGCAGTTTGAAATGCCGTCCCACAGTTCCCTTATACCGAGTTGTTGACGAGTGCTCTCAGAGAGCAGGAGTGCAAGCCGAGTAGAAAATCGTTCGGCTGTCTATTGTGATTGCAGCTTCTCGACGTCGAACCTTCCTTGTGTTTGGTGGCGTGCGTTTTTTGCTGCACAGAGGCGGGTGCGAATCTTAGCTGCAACAAGATAGTGGTCCGAGTCGATGTTAGGACCTCGGAGCGCACACACATCTAAAACACTGGAGACGTGTCTTCCGTCTATCACAACATGATCGATCTGGTTGGTAGTTTTTCGATCCGGAAACAGCCAGGTAGCTTGATGAATCTTCTTATGCTAGAATCTAGTACTACCGATAACCATATTTCGGGCCCCGGCGAAGTCTATCAGCCTCAAGCCATTTGGGGATGTTGCGTCGTAGAGGCTGAATTTACCTACCGTAGTGCCAAAGATACCTTCTTTGCCCACCCTGGCGTTAAAGTCGCCAAGCACGATTTTGACATCGAGGCGGAGGCAGCGCTCATAGGTGTGCTCCAAGCACTCATAAAAGGCATCTTTGGTCACATCGTCCTTCTCTTCCGTCGGGGCGTGGGCGCAAATTAGCGATATGTTGAAGAACCTCGCTTTGATGCGGATTGTGGCTAGACGTTCATTCACCGGAGTGAATGATAGTACTCGGCGACGGAGTCTCTCTCCCACCACGAATCCTACACTTAACTTGCGCTCCTTTATATGGCCACTGTAGTAAATGTCACAAGAACCTACTCGTCTCTGTCCTTGTCCCGTCCATCGCATCTCTTGGACGGCGGTGATGTCAGCCTTTGTTTTTACGAGGACATCAACCAGCTGGGCAGCGGCACCATCCCAATTAAGGGACCGGACATTCCAGATGCATGCCCTCAATTCGTAGTCCTTATTTCGTTTGCCATGGTCGTCATCAAAAGGGGGGCTCTCATCCGAGACTGGTTATACCTATTCACTGGGGGTGTTTTTTACGTGGCGGGTCCCAAACCCAGCACACAACCCTATGCAGAGGATGTTTCGCCTTCTCACTTTAGCTCGCCTTCAAACGAATGTTCTTAGGCTACCCAGAGGATACTTGGTCAAAGACCGGAAGTAGTGAACTGCTTGAGCCATGTGTAAAAGAATCGTTTCTGGCTACTCCCAAGTGAATGGCGATCAGAGAACTTTCCTCACTTGCGTGAACTTCTACACATGACTCCATCCGCCGTATACACATACCACCAAGTATTTTGAATCGCTATTTTTATATTTTGCTTTTAGAAAAAATAAAAAAAAACTTAACTGACGAAATATAGTGCACTGCTAACGACTTCTATATATGTACGTACTCAGTCAAATTATATAACTATTCAATGGACATACCGGAGTGGATGGACAATATACATAATACGTATGTATTTCGTAATTTAAATGATCATGGGGCTTTCGTTATGTACTATAATTTCAATTGGTGACAACAGCTGATCCTATTACAATTTTTTTGCAGCCAATTTCACAATTTACCGCTTTACCAATGTATATTTCAGCAGTTGAAATAGTAACGATTGTTTGTAAAAAAAATTTCCTTAAATTTTTTGAAATAATTTTTGTTTTGTATTTTCGACATATTTTACTGTTTTACTATCAAAATAGAAAAATGTAGTTCAAGCAAGGCAAAAATTATGTGGTGTGTACGGAGAAGATGTGTTGATCGAACGCCACTGCCAAAATTAGTTTACAAAATTACGTTACGGCAATTTCGATATTAAGGATGCACTACGTTCTGGATAGATTATTCCAACCCATGCGGATAAAATAAAGTCGTTGGTCGAGGCAAATTGTTGAATAATAACTCGAGAAATCGCTGCAAAATTAAATTTGTCTAACGCAAGCGTTCATGTTACACAATAAAAAACCATCGTATTTAAATAGCACTAAAAAACGAAATTACTTTGGTAACGACACATAAGCATATTCGGTATATGATATAAACAGATTTTATAATAATAAAAAACCTAATTATGTATAATTATATATACCTTCTTATGGTGTTTAAGGGAATATGTATATCCGTGGCTCTAATATATCCTGATGACGACTTTTCTGAACCAATTCTTATAAAAGTGACAGACATTGTGGACAAGCATACATGATAGTTTCCTATAATTTTCCTTTCTTCTGCTAAGCTTTTCTTTTGTACTACCACTTGCCAAACGTGATCTGAAAATACCAAATATTAAATATGTTAACTAAGCATTAAAATATGTAATTGTTTATAAACAATTTACTTATTAACTACGCTTTGTGTGGTATCGCAAATAATTACCTATATTGAATACAACATAACCTCATATTACTACCGAGGGAAACTGCATAACGATATAATGAATAACATTATACTTATCAAAACATTTTCGTATAATTTTAGTGAGATATCTTGCATTAAAATCGATATAAACTTAACCAAGGCGGACAAAATTTAATATGTATAGTAATTTTACTATATTATGCATATGCATTTATATTTAATGCTAAACCACATTGTGGTCACGAAAAAATGTCCATTTATTCCGCTAAAATTTAAAATCTTTACCTATATAACCTGTATTAACCCAAATTTTCAGATAACTCACAAATTAACAGATATATTCGGCATAAAGTCAACTGGTATAAAGTAAATAATTGCATCATAGGTATAAAGGGCTGGAGCAATTATTTACGGATATGATATGTATGGTATACTAATAAGGGGTCAGTAGAGTAATCCACTTTACTTTTGGAAGGTTTCGAAAAAGGCCCAAAAATAATACTACCGCTCGACGTTTGGAGCGCTCGGAGCGCACACTTCAAACTTTAAACGCGTTTTTTTCTCAAAACACACTTTTTTAAACTGGCGGACATGATTCCGGTTGAACTACTCAACCGATTTGCTTAATTTTTTTTTTTTTTTAATGTTCACAAAACTCCTGACTATCGTCCCTACTAGATTCATAATTTTTTATAATTTATTGATAATGTTATGACAAATTTTATTTAAAAAGACATTTGGAAAAATTAAAACAAAAAACGGTAATTTATCAACATTTTTCCATGATCTCAGCCATTTCTCCGCCAGATGTCATAAAAAAATTCCGAAAAAATTTTTTTATATACTCCACGATATACCTCATGATATGTAAAAAAAAAGTTCTATTGTAGAATAAAAATTTATATGAAAAAAATTTCAAAAAAACAGGTCAGATTAACCTATTGACCTCTCAAGGGGCTACCAGTGTGACATTTTCAAACAAAAAAAAAATGATTTGCGTTTTGGATAGTTTATATTTACAAAAATATCCTGTGAAATTGGCAAGGTCGTATCTTTAATAGTTTTTGGATGGCAGCGTTCTAAGACCGCTCGGAGGTGCAAACATACATACATATGTATATGTATAAGTGAAACTTTAAACGCGTTTTTCTCGAAACGACATTTTTCAAAATTGCTGATATCGGTTTCAAATTAAAACTGAGTATTGTTGAATATATTACTATACAATGACCTACGATATTTTTGATTGGTTGAAAATTGTCAATTTGGCATTAAAAAAAAAAACGATTTTTTCTCAAAATTACGCTATTTTGTTAATTTTTGATATTTCTCAAAGATCGTAGGTCATTGTGTAGAAAATATCTTTAAGCTTTTTGAATTTTTTTGTTTAGCTACTCATTCGCCTGGAATCATGTCAGCCGTTGGAGCACTTTTTTTGTTTACATCTTCGAAGACTGACCAGTAGCAAATTACAAATTTAATATTAGACCAGGGTAGATAATTTTTAGGAAAAAAAAATCGTAGTAGAATGAAACCTATCGGAAACGAAAGATGAAATAACAAACATTAAGGAAAAAACAAGTAAGGAAGGCCTAAGTCCGCGTACTACCGAACATTTTATACTCTTGCAACTTGCAGGAATCAAACCCATGGAAATATCTTAAAGTCTAAAACGTCAACGGAATCCAAGCAATTTTATATACTAACCGTTTATTACGTTTGTTAAAAAAAACGAAAATCATTATGTGCAGTAGATGGGAGTTGAGGTAGTATCAAGCCGATGTTATCTATTAATTATTTTTTTTTATTTTTTATTTTATTTTATTTTATTTTATAAAAGCTTACATAATAATACAATTATTATACAAACTTAAGAAAATACGCAGCACTAGCATCATGGGCTATCGGCCGACTGGTTATGTTATATGCGTCGAAGAAGGTCGCTGTCTTTCAAAAAGTTGTAGATTTTCGAAATGTTGTTGCTTGAGGGATCCATCAATAAAATTATTGGATCAGTATTATTGAAGTTTGACAGTCTATGAGTTTGAAGTGCTGGACAATGTTGCAGAAGATGCAATAGATTTAAATCTGAATCACAAAATGGGCATTGGTTGATCTGAGTGCCATTTAGTATGTGAGCGTGTGTGATAATGGAGTGGCCAATGCGAAGTCTGATATATGGAATGATATAATTAGATGAAAGCGATGACGGAAAGGATGGTTTGATACGATTTGAATTTATTTTAGAGTAGTGGTGTCTGTAATTCATCCAATCAAGCGCCAATTTAGTGGATCTTTGTTGAATAATAAGCCGTTTTATATCACTCTTAACAAACAAGGCAGATGTAGTTGTTGGAGTGATGCACACCTCCTTAGCCACCGAGTCCGCAAAAGTATTTCCAATGATTCCAGAGTGACCGGGTATCCACATTATTTTTAGTCTATGTGCTAACGAAAACAACAGCGATCTAATGCCAATAATGACGTCATTGTAGTTACTGCGGTTTTTTAAAGCTTGAAAACACGATAGACTATCTGTACAGATGATGAATTTACCAAGGTTTTGTTGGGCATACTGGACAGCTTTGAGAATACCCGTAGCTTCAGCGGTAAAAATTGAACAAAATGGAAATAATAAACCATACGATATTCTTTGTTGGTTATCATCAACTACAGCAAAAGATGTATGCGACGATTTGGAGCCATCAGTATATATAAACTGCCAACCAAAAGATTTGAAGTGCGCAGATAATTCCAAAAATCGAGATTTATACACAGTGCTTGGAGTGATGGATTTGCGAAGAAAAGTAAGATCACTAATGAAAGAAGATTCATTTACTTTCCACGGTGGAATATATTTACTGCAAGGCAGCAATATTTTAAGCGGCAACTCATTGGTTTTAGCAAACAAAGCACTTTTAAAAATAGAAGACGGTATTTTAGGAGACCTCTTTCTGCAAAGTGATGATTGAAAGTCCTTTTTTATAGTAAAGTTCGTGCTGAGTATGAGTTTTGAATAAAGCTTATTTAAGCTATCTTCCACTGCATCTTTTAGAGAAGGTAGGCCAGCTTCCGTCAGTATGTTTTTAATTGGCGATGTTGGAAACACTCGAAGAGAACAACGAACTGAAGAATGATAGGGCGCAGCAAGCATCTTTAGATGATTCTTAGAATGATGTCCATAAATTTCCAAGCCATAATTAATTACAGATGAGATGAGGGCTTTAGTGACGTTGACCAGTAAAGCCGAGCCGATGAGTGAGCGCTTACATGAGAGGTATTTAATAATATTTAAATTAACAAAAAGTCTTTTTCTTATATACTGACAATGTTTCTTAAATGTATACTTAGAGTCTAATACAATACCAAGGAACTTAATACTATCTGTACACAAAATGTTTGTATTATCAAATGTGAGCGTTGGGATAGTACATTGATGTTTTTTACAAATATGAAAAAGTTTCGATTTAGGAAAAGATATTGATGTGCCTGAAGTAGAGGACCAACGAGAAAGACGCAATAAAATTTCAGAGAAAGTAATTGTTACTGAAGTCAAATTTGAAGTTTTTGAGAATAAAATTAAATCATCAGCATAAATCTGATGCCGGATAGTAACAAAATCTGATAGAATGGTACTGATTTCATCAAATGCAATAGTAAATAGGATCACCGAGAGCGGTGACCCTTGTGGGGTACCATTATCTAATGGTAGAACAGAGGATGAAACATTGGATATGATAACACTTAATTTACGGTTGGATAGGAAAGATTTGACAAAGTTAAAAATACGAGAACCCACTCTCCACCTACTAAGCTGTCTTAACACTACATGAATCCCAATCCTGTCAAATGCTTTTAGGAAATCTAAAGAAAGAATAGAAACATGATTTTTGTGGGACAGAGTATCAGAGATAAAGTAATCAAGGTGCAGGAGAGCATCCAACGTACCCTGCCCCCTCTTGAACGCAACTTGGTTGTGCGAAATGAGATTATTAGATTGAGCATACCAGGCGAGTCTAGTAGCAATAATCTTTTCAATCAATTTACCAAGGCAAGGAAGAAGGAAATGGGACGATAACTGCTGACCACACCAGGAGGTTTACCAGGTTTTAAAATAGGAATAATCGCGCTAGTCTTCCAGAGGACAGGGTAGTTGCCACTGAGAAAAATACTATTGTAAAGTTTGACTAGACGGGATATAAGGAATGGAGGAAGGTGCTTGATGATAAGGTAAGAGATTTTATCAATGCCAGGAGTTTTGCCCTTGACTGACGAGAGGGCTAAATTAAAATCAAGTTCAGATATATCGGCATCTAAATATTCAGCTGATTGAGATAAGGTGGAAGGAGGAAGGTAAGGAGAGCAAAGAGAAGAAAGTTTACTAGAGGAAAAATCAGAAGAGAAATTGGAGTCCAAAGAAATATTGGAAAAGTGGGTGGCAAACTCTAAGGCTATATCTTTGGGATATAGTAGAGTGCCCCGAGGAGTATTTAAATAAGTGATAGGAGAAGAAGGTGATAAACCAGCCAGTCTTTTCATATCAGTCCAGATTTTTCTAGAATCCGAAGAAGAAGTGATATTATTCGTAAATTCTTGGAAACAATGAACCTTAGCAGCCTTAGCTTTATGGCGAAAAAGTGCATTGGATTTTTTGTAAGCTATTAAGTTTGCACTAGAACGTAAACGTTTAAATTGATGCCATGCGATCTGTTTCAGATTTCTTAGTGCAGAAAGCTCATTATTCCACCAAAGAGGAGCAAGCTTGACTGGTTTAGAAGAAGAAAGGGGAAAAGAATAGTTAGAAGCAGAACGTATAATTTTTTGGATTCTAGAAGCCTCTTGATTTATATTGGAAGAAAAGGGGAAATAACGTGAATGCGAAAAACAGGCTTCTTCAAACCTATCCCAATCAGCCGAATCAGTTTTAAACCGAATCCTGGGCTTAAAAAATGAATGAGGGCGAGAAGTAGATATTTTGGAAAGGATGGGAAAATGATCACTGCCATGGAGATCATCAATACAACACCAGGATATTTTTGAGGAGAGGGAGGCAGAACATATGGAAAGATCAATATTAGTGAAGGTAGAGTGAGTGGAAAAATGGGTGGGGGAACCATCATTTAAAACAATGCAGTTGGATCTTAGTAAGGCATCCTCAATGCTACGTCCCTTGGAGTTAGCCGAAGCAGAGCCCCAAAGGGGACTCCAAGCATTGAAGTCACCACACAAGATAAAAGGATTTGAACCGGAAGGAATAAGATTTAAAAATTCAGTAGTAGAAAATGATTGATCAGGAGGGGAATAAGCACAGATGATTGAAATTTTATAGGGGGCGAGGATCTCAATAGCTACAGAAGAAAAAATTGAAAGGGGTATGGGAAGTAATACGTGAGGTAGATTTCTTTTAACTAGGATGGCAACTCCCTGCTTGTTGGTGGTGTTATGTGGGAGATTAATAAAATATCCCACATAAGCCCTAGGGGTAAAAGCTGAGGCATTATAAGATAGGTGAGTTTCATTCAACAGGATAATAGATGGATTGTACGATCCCATAAGTAACTCTAAGTTAATATAATTATTAACATAACCGTTAATGTTCCATTGAAGAAGTGTAATCATATCATATGTAAACTTATAAAAGAAAAAAGTTAAGCTACGAATATTTTATTTAAACTAAATGTCTTCATTGTAAGAAGGAAAATTGGGTAATGCAAGAGGATCTTGCGAGCAGGAGAGGGTGGGGGAGGGTGTGATAGGACAGGAGGAAAGGATATTGAGAGGAGAGTCAGAGATGGATAAAGGGGAAAAGAGAGGGGAAGGAGAAGTGACAGAAGAGGAGGTAGGATGGGTTGGAAGGGATTGTTTAGATGAATTGATGTCTGTAGTTGTTGTTAGATTAGTTTTGGTAGGATTGTTGGATTTGTTATTAGGTGTTGTTTCATTATTGATTTGATTAGTATTGTTAGAAATTTTAGCTATAGAGGCAAAAGAGTTTGCATTAGAAGTTGTATGAGAAAATTGAATTTTATACTTGGTAACAGCTTCACGCATACTACATTTATAAATAGTTTTAATTTTTAATATTTCTTTGGATTGTTGATATTTAGGGCAAGTATTAGATGATGCCGGGTGGTCGCCCGAGCAATTTGCACACATTATTCTCTTACATTCAGTAGGTGGGGTATGATCGGAAGGGAGGTTGCATGAGACACAAGAAGGTGAATTACGGCAGTATTTTGCTGTGTGGCCAATTAATTGACATTGCTTACAACGCATAGGATTAGGGTAATACGGACGGACAGTGAGGTTCCTCCAGGCAACATCAATTCTTTCAGGAAGTTTGTATTTATCAAAAGTTAATAAAGCTACACCCGTAGGATTACGGGAGCCGTCAGCAATTCGTGAAAACTTATGTACAGCAGAAACACCCTGCTCCTTAAGACCATCAACAATATCTTCTTCTGATAAGTTATTCAGGAATGGGGCGTATATGGTGCCTTTAACCGTATTCAAAGTATTATGAAGCTTGACATTGATATGACCTCCGCCAGGTAAAATTTTTGCAGAAAGAAATTTGCTAGCTGTTTTGTTGTTATTTACAAAGAGCAGTAGGCTACCATCACGTAGCTCAGTAACTTTACTTACTTCCTTACTGATTGCTTGAATACCTTTATACGTAGCGAAGCATGATAACGAATTAAGTGGCTTGTTGTCGTCCAGCGATGACATGACCAAAAATTTTGGATCATCCGTGTTTGAGACTGGTAATTCTGGAAATTGGTCTAACGGGATCGGATTTGGTTTTTTCTTTTCTTTTTCATTATTGGAGATAATAGGGAAAACCTATTATCCCCTAATTTGGTGGCCCCAGGGGCCATAGTAAACGCGAATTTTAGTTTAACAAATTAAGAAATTAAGTGATTGAAAAGATATAAAACGATAAAAAATTAATTCACAAACAAAGCACGAGCGTAATATAAACGCAGAACAAACCGTTATACCGTTTTAACAAACTCAATAAGCACAGAGCGAAAAGAAACCGGTTACGATGACAGTTCGACGGTGAATGCTATTAATTATTATCATGCCACACACTAAAAAAATGTTCCCTGTGCTTCATTAAGGTACCTCACGTACAATCACCTATCATATGGAGTAATGTCTGTAACATGTTTTCGCCCAATTTTATCACTTTTAGGCATAAAGATACACTGTTATATATGTATGCGGTATTAAGTCACCCGAAAATCTTTATATTAGGTAAATGGAGGCTCAGGGAAGAATTAAACCCATTTTTGATACATAGAGTAACTATTGTCGGGGAAGGTTTCTCTCTGAATTTCAATTTTATATCCCATACATTGACCGATATGTTTGGTCGAAAGTCAACTATAGATGCAGGGGTTCATATATTCGGAGGCTTTTGTTTGGATTTCGGTCATAAGGATGCATACTTTAAAGGAGTTATTAGTGTAAAATCATATCTTTTATACTAGTTACTTCTTGATTTCTGTACTGGAAAGTGAAAGAATTTTAAATTGTGCTATATGGGAAGTAGGCGCGGTTCGATTTCAGACCATTTTCGCACTGTGACTTTGGGAATATGAGATGAATGCCACGTACTAAATTTAGTCCAAAGCGGTCTGTCAGTCTGCCCATCTACGAACTTGGTACTAAGGAACGTGCGTACCAAGTTTCAAAAATATATCTTAATTTTTACTCAAGTTACAGCTTGCTCGCCCTGACGGACGGACGGACAGACAGTCACCCGGATTTCAACTCGTCTCGTCTTCCAGATCATCTTTATATATATATATATATATATAACCCTATACCATCGCTATTAATTTTATGTGATACATACAACCGTTAGGTAAACAAAACTAATATACTCTGTAGCAACATGTTGCAAGAGTATACTAATTTACGGGCGATCAGAGGTTGAGAAAAAAGAATGGTTTATCCCGATTTCTGACAAAACTACCAATACTATAGAAAAAAAATATTTGGTACTGTTGTGAGTAATAAAATTATCTATAACTTTTGTAGCAAACATTTTTCATATAACCTCAAACTTTATGTTAAAAATTCACCTTTTTTTATGTGCAAATAAATTGTTTCTTTCACGAAATTTAATGGAAACTTACCCTCTTATGTATATGTTTATTGTTTCTCTTGCTATTGACCTAATATGGAAACGAACTCTAATTTTTAATTAAAAAATCTAAAGTCAAATTATCAAATTTGTTTAAAAAGTCGGTAGGCCTTAAGTTTGTAAAATTGTAGTAAAAATACCACAGTAAACGATTTAAAGTTGTGTTTTTTACTACTGCAACTTCAATATAATAGGTAGATGAAATAAAAAAAAATTGTAATCGTTTTTCATCTGTTTAGTGGGGTCTTTTTGCGTTTTCTGAATAAATTTACTAGGAAAGTGGACAATTTCACGCAATTCGCTAGGCAATTCGCTATGCAGTCATGTGTAGAAGTTCACGCAAGTGAGGAAAGTTCTCTGATCGCCATTCACTTGGGAGTGGCCAGAAACGATTCTTTTACATATGACTCACGACTTCCGGTCTTTGACCAAGCATCCTTTGGGTAGCCTAAGAACATCCACTTGAAGGCGAGCTAAAGTGAGAAGGCGAAACACTACAGTGGCCATATAAAGGAGCCCAAGTTTGGTGTGGGATTCGTGGTGGGACAGAGACTCCTTGCCGAGTACTATCATTCACATGTGTGAATGAACGTCTAGCCACAATCCGCATCAAAGCGAGGTTCTTTAACATATCGCTGATTTGCGCACTGGCCCCGACGGAAGAGAAGGACGATGTGATCAAAGATGCCTTCTTTGAGCGCTTGGAGCGCACTTATGAGAGCTGCCCCCGCCACGATGTCAAAATCGTACTTCGCGACTTTAACGCCAGGGTGGGCAAAGAAGGTATCTTTGGCACTACGGTAGGTAAATTCAGCTTCTACGACGCAACATCCCCAAATGGCTTGAGGCTGATAGACTTCGCCGGGGCCCGAAATATGGTTATCTGTAGTACTAGATTCCAGCATAAGAAGGTTCATCAAGCTACCTGCTTGTCTCCGGATCGAAAAGCCACCAAACAGATCGATCATGTTGTGATAAACGGAAAACACTTCTCCAGTGTATTAGACGTGCGTACGTTCTGAGGTCCTAACATCAACTCGGACCACTATCTTGTTGCAGCCAAGATTCGCACCCGCCTCTGTGCAGCAAAAAACGCACGTCAACAAACACAAGGAAGGTTCGACGTCGAGAAGCTGCAATCACAACAGACAGCCGAACAATTTTCTACACGTCATGCACTCCTGCTCTCTGAGAGTACTCGTCAACAACTCGGTATAAGTGAACTGTGGGTCGGCACTACAAACTCTTAACGTACAGCTGCTTCCGAAACCATTGGTCTTCGGAAAATGAAAAAGAACAGCTGGTACGATGAGGAGTGCCGTGTCGCAGCGGAGAAACAGGCTGCCTACCTCGCAACGTTACGATCGACCACAGCACGTGCGGGATGGGATAGATAACGAGAGTTGAAGAGGGAAGCGAGACGTATTTGCAGAGAGAAACAGAAAGAGGCCGAAATGCGTAAGTACGAAGAGCTTGATATGCTGGCCGACAGGGGTAATGCTCGAAAATTCTACGAAAAAATGCAGCGGCTTACAGAAGGTTTCAAGACCGGAGCATACTCTTGTAGAACCCCCAAAGGTGATCTAGTCACCGATGCCCAGAGCATACTTACATAGATTATGGAGGGAACACTTCTCCAGCCTGCTGAATGGCAGTGAACGCACAACGCCAGGAGAGCGTGAACCCGATTCCCCAATCGATGACGATGGAGCAGACGTTCCATTGCCCGACCATGATGGTTCGAATAGCAATTACCCGTCTGAAGAACAACAAAGCACCGGGGGCCGATGGATTACCGGCCGAGCTATTCAAACACGGCGGCGAAGCACTGATAAGAAGCATGCCTCCACTTCTTTGCAAAATATGGTCGGACGAAAGCATGCCCAACGATTGGAATTTAAGTGTGCTCTGCCCAATCCATAAAAAAGGAGACCCCACAATCTGCGCCAACTACCATGGGATAAGCCTCCTCAAAATCGCATATAAGGTTCTATTGAGTGTATTGTGTGAAAGATTAAAGCCCACCGTCAACAAACTGATTGGACTTTATCAGCGTGGCGTTAGACCAGGAAAATCAACAACCGACCAGAAATTCACCATGTGCCAAATTTTGGAAAAGACCCGTGAAAGGGAAATCGACACACACCACCTCTTCGTCGATTTCAAAACTGCTTCTGACAGTACGAAAAGGAGCTGCCTTTATGCCGCGATGTCTGAATTTGGTTTCCCCGCAAAACTAATACGGCTGTGTAAGCTGACGTTGAGCAACACCAAAAGCTCCGTCAGGATTGGGAAGGACCTCTCCGAGCCGTTCGATACCAAACGAGGTTTCAGACAAGGCGACTCTCTATCGTGCGACTTCTTCAACCTGCTGCTGGAGAAAATAATTCGAGCTGCAGAACTTAATGGAGCAGGTACAATCTTTAAGAAGAAACGACTGGCGCGCTGTTGTTAACTCGGCTATAATCGCGAAAGCGGTGTCTACGCCAATTAAGAAAAAGAAGAAACTTCCTAACCAAGGTCATTAACCTGTCGCTCACCCAAAACTCTTCAAATAGCCCAGTAGTGAAGACATTTGAGGTCTTGCCACTCCCGACATTGAGACCATCAACATGGCTTCCGTAAAGTGCATAGCACCTCCACAGCACTTAGCGTCATAAAAGCCCAGGTAGTTTAGGGCCTAGGATACCATGCGTACTATTTCGAGATGAAAACTTTAAGTTGAGAAGAAATTCCATAGCGTGGTGTTCTCTCTTCGTTACTGTTAATTTTTTACATTCCGAGACTTCTCCAATCACTAAAGGGTATTTCCATCACCCCGTACGCTGATGACTGCACGATATTAACCATATTGATGCGACCATACTAGGAGTGTAGACTGGATCTTAAAATTAAAGTCGTTGACATTGAAATTGAAATTTTAGCTACAATATTTGACGGCAGTTCACGAGGAAAAGATTAAGTAACGTTGTGGGCACCATACAAGGCAATAGGCCGTCCGGTCTGAAACTACGCCGCACCGATATGGTCGCCTGGATACAGGGAAACGCAGACGAAAAAACTTCAGACGTGTCAGAACACTGTACAAGAGGACTAAGTATAATATGATGCATTTGGATGTGCCCGGTCGAACATTTACATAGAGAGGCGTGCATAGTCCGCTTAAGGAATATAATGAATTTCTCTCCAAACCACCTCCAAGGAACATAAAGAGATATTTTCATGACTACGGAAACGACACCGAACAGTAGGCCGAGCAGATTTCGGACACAACTCACTTCAGACACGTTCTGACCGCCATTTTGAGTGAAGCTGTTAACACCTTCATGGACTCCTTCTCCGTAAATGGCGTACGTTGAATCAAACCAACACCCATTGCAGACGAAGAGCTAGCAATTCCCACGACAGCCGGTTCTACGCACCGGAATTTACCCGGATTTTGTCTGGCCAAGGGCTGTTTTTTCGACGATCTAACACCGTTTGGATCGGTAAGTGTTAATATTTGTTTGTTGTCGTGTTAATCTTTGTTGTCGTCGTGCTGGCATTGAGTCCAACCCGGGCCCGGAGAAATTTTTCTGCTGCGTTTGCGCTAAAAGGCTCTATCCAAACTCCACCTCGATCAGGTGTAATACATGCAATGGATGGAGCCATCTTAAGACCTGCTCAGGCCTTAAGACCCTTAGGGAGTGGACCAAGAGTTACGTGGCCCATGTTGCCAACGCAATCAGCACATAGTTCGCGCGCTCACCCCGAGTGACCAATAGAGGACCTCCACGGTCTCCAGGAGCTCAAACAGGAGACATAGCTCACACTCCTTCACACACACTTATATCCCCTTCCCTTCATTCCGCTCCAAACCTCGTGCGAGAACAAATCACCAACTCTTGGTTCCCCACACAGTCTATTCTGTGTGTCAGACCGCCATACGTCGGAACGTCACATCAGTTAAGTGCAATTCCTGCCCCCGCAACACACAACAGTGGCGTCGCCAAGCAACACTACAGCTCGGGAACCGCCCCTGAGGGTTCTACAGTTTCCACAAATTCCACCTACACGTCACTCCCTCACCCGCAGGGCCACCCACGGACACCCGCGACAAACCCGCATTCTTCAATTCAACTGCAACGGAGTCGAGAGTAAGATCGAGGAGATAGTTGCACTTATAAGCCGGGAACGCGTATCAATAGCTGAGGTCCAAGAAACCAAGTTAAACATCCGCCCAGATCTTCTGAGTTGTGCCGGTTTCAACGTTTTACGTAAAGATCGCGAGCGAGGTAATGGTGGTGGCCTAGCCTCCATATTGCACAACACCGTGCAGTATCGTTTAATCGATGAAGACATCGACCGCAGGGATACTACCCTAGAATGTCAGGGTATAACTATCCGGTCAGGCGATGTCGAGCTCGAAATATTTAATATATACATCCCCCCAGTTACATGTTGCCCTACAGGATATCACGCGAATATATGAGCGCTACTTTGTGGTGAAAACCGTTTGGTACAAGGCAACTTTAATGCGCACCACGATCTTTGGTATTCCTGCCTGTAAACCATCGTAGAGAGATGGAGCTGGTTGAACAGATTGACGATTCGATATTCTGCACAATGAATGACGAAGCCCCACCAGAGTTATGGGCACATGTAATAGCTCGCCCGATATTGCCATTGCTAGTGGTGGTCTGATAAATAGCATAATCTGGCGACCTATGCTAACTCTCGCATCAGACCATCTGCCCATAATTATCTCGATTCGTTAACTTTAACAAAGCTAACTGGGTCGGCTTCACAGAATTTACCGAGAGCACCTTCAACACTCTACCCATTCCTACGGACGTATCCGTTGGCGAACGTCGATTCCGCAAGGTGATCGCTGCAGCTACCGCTCGCTTCATCCCGGCTGGAAGAATAGCGGAACTCCGCCCCAATTTCCCAGCCGAGCAGCTAATGAGCGCGACACCTTCCGTCATGCCGATCCCGGCGATCCCCGAATAAGAGATCTCAATTTGGAGATTCGGCGATTGGTAAACCATCATAAGCGTGAGTAAGCTTTGGGCTACTGTCTAACCCAAAGAGACATGACGACCGAGTTGAGGTTCAATTCAATGGTCATGCCTCTTCGGACCCGAAGAAGTGTGCGAGCTATTTTAGCCGGCAATTTACACTGCACCCTTAGCGATGTCGCGATGTGTTAACCGACGGCTGCGCAAAATGCCAAACGAAACAAATTGAAATATTCTAAATGCATTGGCCCTGATGGAATCAACATGCTTATGCTAAAGCATCTAGGTTCGACAGGAGTAAGCTATCTTACCAAGGTCCTTAACCTGTCGTTGACTAGAGTGGTTCCACTATTGAAACCTGGGAAACCCGCCAACAAAGGGGAGTCTCTTCTCTCCTCCCCCAGTAGTGAAGACACTTGAGGCCTTGCTACTCCCGACCTTCACTCACCACCTCAGTCTCAGCCACCAGCATGGATTCCGAAAAGTGCACAACACCACCACAGCACTTATCGTAATAAAAGCCCAGATAGTTCGTGGCCTTAACCTGAAACCACCCTGTGAGAGAACGATCTCGAAAAAAATACGCTTCCTCCAGAACTGAAAACTACCATGAAATACCTGAGCGGTCGACAATCAGCCGTACTATTTCGAGGTGAAACATCTAAACTGTTAAAAATTTAACAGGGTGTTCCGCAGGGTGGTGTCCTCTCCCCGCTACTGTTTAACTTCTAGATCTTGAAACTCCCACAGCCACCAGAGTTAGTTTCCATAACCTCGAACGCAGATGTTTGTACGATATTGACGTTGGGCAATGGAATTGATGGCATGTGTTCAAAACTAAACAACTACCTCTCCGACCTTTCTCGTTTCCTCACTGCACGGAACCTCACACTTTCCCCCACCAAATCCACAGCGACCATTTTTACGAACTTGAGAGCTTAATATTGCAGTCGATGGCGTCAAAATTCCGTCTGTCAATAATCCGAAGATTTGTATCTTTTGATAGTCTATGCTCCTTCACTCCTCATACGACCACGATTATCGCCAAGGTACAGAGCCGAAACAAAATCCCCAAGTCGCTAGCCGGCGTCACAAGGGAAAAAGGCAAAGAAACTTTGTTGGCAACATACAAGGCAATAGGCCGGCCGGTCTTCAAACACATTGTAAGTTGTCGCCTGTATGCAGTGGTACGCAGATGAGGAAACTTCAGACCAGCCAGAACACTGCACTCCGGATCACGACAGAATGCCTTTTGATGTCTCCCATCGAACACCTACATAGTGGGACACTTATGCTCCCAGTTAAGAAGCATAATGAACTCCTCTCCAAGCAGTTCCTGCTAGGATGTTTTTGTAGAAATCATCCTTGCAGCCACCTGCTTAGAGCGGAACCGCCTCCTAGGAAGATCAAGAGGTCTTTCCTTAACTACGTCGACTACATTGAACAGTACGCCGACCGGACTTCGGACGTAAGTAACTTCCGACAGGCGCTGACCGCCATTCACAGTGGAGCAATCAACACCTTCATCGTTTCCCTTCCAATGAATGGCGTTCATGGAATCAAAACACCACCCATCGCAGACGAAGAGCTCGGGTTTCCGCGAGAAATGCGAGTGACCCTAGCGCAGCTTCGTTCTGGATATTGTAGCAGGTAAAACTCCTACTTATCCAGAATAGACCCTCCTACTTATCCAGAATAGACCCAAGACATATCCAACATATGTCCTGCATGCACTGAGTCTCCGCATGACACTGACCACCTCTGCCAACCTGCCAACGCCACTCATCTAACACCCCTTTCCTTTTGGTCCGACCCCGTCGAAACAGCACGTTTCGTGGGCCTCCCGCTAGATGACGTCGACGACAACCTGGATAACCCTTACCATCCTAACGGGGATTGATACTCCGTTAAAAACAACAACAACAACGACGAGCTAGAGTTGCGTGAGAAAAAATTGACCCCGATATATTAAATACATATCCAGCAATGAGTCCATGCATGACTCTAACCCCATCTTTGCATGCCCAGCATTTCTCACTCGTCTAACACACTTCTCCCCATGATCCGACCACAGCACGTTTACGAACATATCTTGTTTGTAACTTAAATGAAGATATCGGAATAAGACTTTGCACAGGTAATCCTTCCACGCTAATAATGATAAAAATCGCAACCCTCAATGCTGAATATGAAAGCCGAAAAATTTGGGCCACTATTTTCTTGATAAAAATGATTAACCCGTTGTTTCAACATCTTAGCAAATTAACTGCACGTACATATAATCATGCATTTGGTAGCGAAAATGGGTGAAATCTTTCAACATATTATTCCTGTTCCCTAATCAAGTGCTAATTGAGCCCGATAGATAACAGGGCTGCACTCCTACCTACCTACCTACCCTAAATAAGGATAGAATAAGTTTCGTTATTACATGTTACATACATATTTCAGTCAATGTGAGAGTTATTTTAATAAAATTGGGTGGAAATATTTTATCAAGTATAATTTTGTGTAATCCTAATATTAATGAAATCAGTTTGGACCTTGGACAATACCAGATCTACGGGGTTTTAGACCTATATTTATGATATTTTAATGATATAAAGTGGACTTTACGAATCTAGGGGAGGTATGGTTTGACAATTTTTTTTTTCATTTTTTTATTTATTTTTTCTGAACCGTCAACATCTCAATAATATTGTGTTAAAGTTTTAGGTCATTCGGAGAAAAACTAACGAAGTTACAGCAGGTTGAATAACGGTACCTCTAACTTAGGTTTGCGCGCTTTCCAGCTACCTGCGCTGAGTGTACAATACTTTGAATCGATTATCTCGAAAGGCTTTTTTTGAAGTCGGTGTCCACGATAACTCAAAAAGTTATGAACCGATCGTACACTTGTGCAACATAGAATTGACTCCCAGCCAACGGTCCCATTTTATTTATTTTTTGCTTCTATTCGATTTTACAGCCATAAAATGGCGCATTTTTAGGGCTAAAAACGTACTTTTACCTTCACCGACCGTTGAAAAAATTTAAAAAAAATTTTCTTTTAAAAGGGCAACGTTGGCTGGGAGATATACTTCTAAAGAACTAATTTTTTTCGTCCCATGTGTTTCAGATGATTCTACGATTTTATATCCGGGGCACCGAAATGTGCGGAATTCCGTTGAGTGCCTACTTCAAGTGGCTGCAACTTCGTTGATTTTCGACATTTTGTTGTCTAGAAATTCGAAAACATATTTGAAATGTCACTGAATAATATGATAATAAAACTATTCAAAAATATTCAGTAGTTTTCTAAAAAAAATCTTCAAAAACGCTTTTTTTTGGCCCGTCAAAAACTGAAAACTATTCATATTTGTCTTAATTTTAACTCAATACTCATCCAAAAAATCTGTAGTTGTGGTTTGTTTACACTTTCATCTGTCAAAATGAGGTCTCCTGCTATTGCCAACTACTTTTTTTTGGAAAAAGCCTAGCCTATTGTGAATGCAAAAAGCGATGAACTGGCAATGCCTCTAGTTCAATATACAAGCTATGATAGCTTATGACAAGCCAACATAATTGTGTTGGCTAACTCTTCCATACAAAATAAGCTAATAGCATAATTTGCTGGTGCTGTTAAACCAAGTTAAAATATAGAATAGCTTATTTAATTTATAATCGAGATGAATTAATTTGTCCGCTGAATTTGGTTAAAAGTTAAATTTTGTCATATATACTACACAAATTACGCTCCCAATAGAAAATCACATTGGCAGCTGCATCGCCATCTATCGGGTGATTTTTTAAGAGCTTGATAACTTTTTTAAAAAAAAAACGCATAAAATTTGCAAAATCTCATCGGTTCTTTATTTGAAACGTTAGATTGGTTCATGACATTTACTTTTTGAAGATAATTTCATTTAAATGTTGACCGCGGCTGCGTCTTAGGTGGTCCATTCGGAAAGTCCAATTTTGGGCAACTTTTTCGAGCATTTCGGCCGGAATAGCCCGAATTTCTTCGGAAATGTTGTCTTCCAAAGCTGGAATAGTTGCTGGCTTATTTCTGTAGACTTTAGACTTGACGTAGCCCCACAAAAAATAGTCTAAAGGCGTTAAATCGCATGATCTTGGTGGCCAACTTACGGGTCCATTTCTTGAGATGAATTGTTCTCCGAAGTTTTCCCTCAAAATGGCCATAGAATCGCGAGCTGTGTGGCATGTAGCGCCATCTTGTTGAAACCACATGTCAACCAAGTTCAGTTCTTCCATTTTTGGCAACAAAAAGTTTGTTAGCATCGAACGATAGCGATCGCCATTCACCGTAACGTTGCGTCCAACAGCATCTTTGAAAAAATACGGTCCAATGATTCCACCAGCGTACAAACCACACCAAACAGTGCATTTTTCGGGATGCATGGGCAGTTGGCCACCAAGATCATGCGATTTAACGCCTTTAGACTATTTTTTGTGGGGCTACGTCAAGTCTAAAGTCTACAGAAATAAGCCAGCAACTATTCCAGCTTTGGAAGACAACATTTCCGAAGAAATTCCGGCCGAAATGCTCGAAAAAGTTGCCCAAAATTGGACTTTCCGAATGGACCACCTAAGACGCAGCCGCGGTCAACATTTAAATGAAATTATCTTCAAAAAGTAAATGTCATAAACCAATCTAACGTTTCAAATAAAGAACCGATGAGATTTTGCAAATTTTATGCGTTTTTTTTTAAAAAAAAAGTTATCAAGCTCTTAAAAAATCACCCGATATAAGATGAAATAATCTTCTTCTTCTTAATTGGCGTAGACACCGCTTACGCGATTTTAGCCGAGTTAACAAGGGCGCGCCAGTCCTTTCTTCTTTTCGCTACGTGGCGCCAATTGGATATTCCAAGCGTAGCCAGGTCCTTCTCCACCTGGTCCTTCCAACGGAGTGGAGGTCTTCCTCTTCCTCTGCTTCCCCCGGCGAGTACAGCGTCGAATACTTTCAGAGCTGGAGTGTTTTCGTCCATTCGGACAACATGACCTAGCCAGCGTAGCCGCTGTCTTTTAATTCGCTGAACTATGTCAATGTCGTCGTATATCTCGTACAGCTCATCCTTCCATCGAATGCGATATTCGCCGTGGACCATAAATCTTTCGCAGAACTTTTCTCTCGAAAACTCGCAACGTCGACTCATCAGTTGTTGACATCGTCCAAGCCTCTGTACCATATAGCAGGACGGGAATTATGAGCGACTTATAGAGTTTGGCTTTTGTTCGTCGAGAGAGGACTTTACTTTTCAATTGCCTACTCAGTCCGAAGTAGCACCTGTTGGCAAGAGTTATCCTGCGTTGGATTTCCAGGCTTGTTGGTGTTAATACTGGTTCCTAAATACACGAAATTATCTACAACTTCAAAGTTATTACTGTCAACAGTGACGTGAGTGCCAAGTGGCGAGTGCGACGACTGTTTGTTTGATGACAGGAGATATTTCGTCTTGCCCTCGTTCACTGCCAGACCCATTTGTTTTGCTTCCTTGTCCAGTCTGGAGAAAGCAGAACTAACGGCGCGGGTGTTAAGGCCGATGATATCAATATCATCGGCATACGCCAGCAGCTGTACACTCTTATAAAAGATGGTACCTTCTCTATTAAGCTCTGCAGCTCGAACTATTTTCTCCAGAAGCAGGTTGAAAAAGTCACACGATAGGGAATCGCCTTGTCTGAAACCTCGTTTGGTATCGAACGGCTCGGAGAGGTCCTTCCCGATCCTGACGGAGCTTTTCGTGTTGCTCAGCGTCAGTTTACACAGCCGTATTAGTTTTGCGGGGATACCAAATTCAGACATCGCGGCATAGAGGCAGTTCCTTTTCGTGCTGTCGAAAGCAGCTTTGAAATCGACGAAGAGGTGGTGTGTGTCGATTCTCCTTTCACGGGTCTTTTCCAAAATTTGGCGCATGGTGAATATCTGGTCGGTTGTTGATTTTCCTGGTCTAAAGCCACACTGATAAGGTCCAATCAGTTTGTTGACGCTGGGCTTTAATCTTTCACACAATACGCTCGATAGAACCTTATATGCGATGTTGAGGAGGCTAATCCCACGGTAGTTGGCGCAGATTGTGGGATCTCCTTTTTTATGGATTGGGCATAGCACACTTAAATTCCAATCGTTGGGCATGCTTTCGTCCGACCATATTTTACAAAGAAGCTGATGCATGCTCCTTATCAGTTCTTCGGCGCCGTGTTTGAATAGCTCGGCCGGCAATCCATCGGCCCCCGCCGCTATGTTGTTCTTCAGGCGGGTAATTGCTATTCGAACTTCTTCATGATCGGGCAATGGAACTTCGGCTCCATCGTCGTCGATTGGGGAATCGGGTTCGCCTTCTCCTGGCGTTGTGCATTCACTGCCATTTAGCAGGCTGAAGAAGTGTTCCCTCCATAATTTAAGTATGCTCTGGGCATCGGTGACTAGATCACTTTTGGGGGTTCTACAAGAGGATGAGAGACCCCCCTTTTGATGACGACCACGGCAAACAATGAAATAATCAGCGTTTGAAAAACTACGCTACTCCCGTAACATTTCATGTTGCTATTGCTACTGCTCTCACTTTTTCGGGAGCCATAGCATAACAATGTAAAAGTATGTGTTCTGCTCTGCTCGGAGTTTTGTTAGATGAAAAAACTATAGCTGCAGCAATAGCTAAAAATTAAGTGCTGTACTAAGCTCTGGCGTAGCGATAGTAGCAGAGCTAATTAAAATTTTCATGTGCTACAGCTACACATGCAACACTATGGCCGCCATATATCGAAAAATAAAGGGCATTCGCAATATTTCATGCAGTGCAGTGAACCAGAAAAAATTGTACGGCGAAATGGGTGTCTTTGATGTGTCCTATTTCCTAAACTATTAAAACTTTTCCGTTGCATCCAGGAGTGAAAAAAATGTAATTGGAATATATTTTTTATCTCCCAAAATTTAAAAAATCCTATAAGATCACGTTTTCAAAGATCAAAAGAACTGTTGTATATTACAGTTCACATTATTCATTACAAAATTTCTCCGATGAAAACCAGGTTACCGACGTCATTTGCACCAACTGCACCCCTTTTGCCTTCATAGGTACCACACACCACACTATGCCGATTCCACCATGTTTGATAGTATTATTTAAATCGTTGTCCAAGCTTAGACTTTCTTACTCCTTACAAATCAATTACCAACAAATCCAAATAATTTGCAAATTTGCAATATTTATTGTGTGATTTGTTTGGTGGTGTATACGCTTAAAATAGGGTGAGAGCAAGAAGTTCGAAACAGTTGAGTGTGGATATTTTAGGGGATTCCTTGATACCCTGAGCAACTTTGCTTTCAGCCTGGGCACCTAATTTTTTTTTCAGCCGTTCCACTATCATCAATACTTCCAACCTCACCAGTCTTTTTGAACAACATTATGAGTTTCTTATCTTAATTGTTTTGTTATAGTTAACATCGATCTTGATTTATTGTTACAACTTTTATAAAAATAAGGAAAATACATAATATTCGCATATTTTGACTTTTTATTACATCTTAACAGCTGAAATAGTTTAAGAGAAAGCACTTCCAAAATCAAAACATCTCCCTGTACAAGTTTTTTTTGGTTCAATGTATATGTATATCAAAACGTTTTCAACAAAGTTATGGTAGAGAAAAATACAAATATCGCAAAGCCTTGAAATGAGACCTCTTTTTATACTCTTTCAACACATTGTCAGTTGTGATCGGCGCAGAGTATCAATTTGGAAAGTATCAAAAAATCTTTGGTTCTAGCAGCGTCGTCGCTACCAAGGGAAACTGTGCGTGCTGCTTTTATGTCAGTGATGTCTTTTTTTAACAAGAGGAAGAGAGACCTCTTCTACGTTGGAATGACCAGGCGGAAAATAATAAACTTGGTTTAACTTAGCCACCAAAAAAGAAGTTCTAAGATTATTTTTGTAACCTTAACTTATTTTCATTCACAATGTACGACTTGTTGGATTCGAATTACTTGGGTCTTGTAATAAGATAAATAAATAAACGTTTAACTTGTGTTACTTACCAAATTTAGGAATTAAAATATCAGCTTTATTCGTAATACTACGTTGAAGCGAAAGCAACGCTTGCAGCCACTTTAACATTTCTGCTTCAGTTTCTAAAACCATGCCGAAGCCACCGTCTTTCGTTGCAAGTGCTATTACATAGTCATGCTTTGTATCTAATCTCCGATTAATATTAAAGCAGTTCTCTAATTTTACCACACGTTTGGGAGCTAACCCAGACTTAAACTTTCTCATGCTATCAAAATATTCCAACCGAGCGCCCTCTTGGGTAGTATCTCTGTATAATACAAAAAACTTTTTTTTCATTGTATTCAATTTTTTTTGGTATCCAGATAACATCAAACCGTCCTCATAATTCGTGTCGATAAGTTTTGACATTTTATCCTATAGATAAAGTAAATGGTATGCAATTATTATCAATATTTTTTAAAGTAGTAATTTCGACTAATATTCAAAATTAACATCAAAAATATTTAGAGTTAGACATCAAAATTATTTTAAGACATATATAAGGCAGAATTAAGAAGTATTTTACTATGCACATATAATATATTACATTTGCGGTTGCTTTAAATCGTATTTGATATTGTCCTTCAAATAAAAGGCTTTACATATTTTAACAATTTTGCTATTGAAAAAATATCAAAAGTGATTTATAATTAGAAAATAAACCATCGGATAATTAATGTTGATGAAAAAGAAATTCAATCTGGTTTCTATAATTGGCTCCAGGTTCAATCTTCATAATACAAGGGGCATTCCAAAGTAAACAGGACTTTTTGAATATAGCGCCGCCTGGTGGCGCCATCAATATGTCGACTTTATCGATTGTCCAGTGAGAATTTCATGACATTTCATTGATTGAAGGTGAAGTTATTGCGTTTTAAGTGTCAATATGTTTGTGTTATCGGTGCGAAAATGAGCTTCGAACAAAGAGGCAACATTAAATTTTGTTTTAAAATTGGTAAAACTTTTACCGAAACGTTTCAATTGATGAAACAAGTTTAAGGCGATGATTGCCTATCCCGTAGCAGAGTGCACGTGTGGTTTCAACGTTTTCAAAGTGGTCGTGAGGAGATAAATGACGATCAACAAGTGGGCCAGTCAAAATCCGTGATCATTGGAAATTCCATTGAAACTGTGCGTGAATTCACCAAAAATCAGCCGAAATCATCATTGAAGTTCATGGAAATGGAATTGAACATCTCCAAAATATCGACTTACCGCATTTTAGCCGAAGATTTGGGCTTACGAAAGGTGTGTGCACGGTTTGTTCCGCTCAAATTGACTGACGACCAAAAATTGCTCAGAATCCAACATTCGAAGGACGATTATTTGACCAAAAATCACATTTTAACCATTAACCACTCCCCGTATTCACCTGATATGGCAACGTGCGACTTCTTCCTTTTCGAAAAATTTTGCCTATTTCGGAATGCATTTGCCTATGAAAGGAAAGCGTTATGTAGACTAGAGGCCATTCAAAAGGCTTACACCGGCATACTGGTGACCAACGAGCCAAAACACAAGTTCGACATGCTCTTCTACCGTGCAAAAAGCTGTATTGAAACAGGAGACTATTTTGAATAAAATAAATTTATTTTGCAGAAAAAACCATTAGTTCTGTTTTTTTTTAAAGGTCCTGTTTACTTTGGAACACACCTTGTATGCATACGTAGAAAATCGTAGGGACTATAACAGTATAAAAAATTGGTGGAAGAAAAGAAAGATCGTAAAATGAAACAAAAAATATGGAAAGCAATGACGTTCAATTAAATCTAAAATTGGCGATTCAATAGATTAGAATTAATTTGTACATTCGTCAAGAAATTATGAAGTTATAGTGCTTTAAATATCTCTGTTGAAGAAGTTGATAGTATCAGTAATTTAAAAGGATCTTAATAACTAGACAAAAGTATAATGAACGGCTTTTATTAAGAAAACTGGAATGCAATTGTTGGAACATAAATTTATTTCTTAAAACATTACGAAAATTTCCACTTTTTGTTTTTTTTTTATTTTCGGGAAATTATTTAAGCTCCATCTCGATGAAAATCAAGGAATTAACATATTTTATTATTGTTATGCTGTTCATAATTTGTCTAAATTTTTCTCAAAATGTTTTAGCTTACTTGAGGAGGTATTCTAATCTAGAAATTAAGAAACAAAATCATTTTTCCATAATTCGATAATTTAGATATTTAAATTATTTCCGAAGTTATACCGTTTTAGTGTCGTGGCAACTGGACCAGTTTGAACAGACGATAAAACTTTGATCACATTTTTCTCAGAACTACTTTTTCAATGCATTGTCTCAAGTTCTAATCAGCCATTTACTTGAAATGTGGCATGACTATTGCATGAAACAACAAACAACAAAAAAAAGAGTAGCTTTAATATATTACAGTACAATCAATTTTGAAAAAAAGGAATTTAAAATTATTTCAATAAAATTAATGTTGTAATACATATATGTATATATTAATGTTGTAATAATACATTACATGACTTAGCCAGCGTAGCCGCTGTCTTTTAAATCGCTAAACTATGTCAATGTCGTCATATATCTCATACAGCTCATCGTAGCATCGAATGCGATATTCGCTGTGGGCAATGCGCAAAGAACCGTAAATCTTTCGCAGAACTTTTCTCTCGAAAACTCGCAACGTCGACTCATCAAATGTTGCCATCACCATATCGCAGGACGGGAATAATGAGTGACTTATACAGTTTTGTTTATGTTCGTCGAGAGAAGAATTTACTTCCCGATTGCCTAATTAGTTCGAAGTAGCACCTGTTGGCAAGAGATATTCTGCTTTGAATTTCGATGACGTTGTTGTTGGTGTTGATGCTGGTTCCAAGATAGACGAAACTCTCTACATACAATTTCGCAGTTATAACTATCAACAGTGACGTGGGTGCCTAGTCGCGAGTGCGACACCTGTTTGTTTGTGGCAGGAGATATTTTATCTTGCCCTCGTTCCCCACCAGACCAATTGGTTGTTAAGACCAATGATATCAATATCATCAGCATACGCCAGCATTTGTACACTTTTGTAGAAGACGGTACCTTCTCTGTTTAGTTTCTTTCTTTCTTTCTCCAGAAGAATGTCGAAAAAGTCACACGAAAGGGAGTCGCCTTGTCTGAAACCTCGTTTGGTATCGAACGGCTCGGAGAGGTCCTTCCCGATCCTGACGGATTTTTTGGTGTTGCTCAACGTCAGTTTACACAGCCGTATTAGTTTTGGGGGGGTTACCAAATTCAGACATTGCGGCATAGAGGCGGTTCCTTTTCGTGCTGTCAAAAGCAGCTTTGAAATCGACGAAGTGGTGTGTGTCGATTCTCATTTCAAATGGCACATGGTGAATATCTTGTCGTTGTTGATTTGCCAGGTCTAAAGCCACACTGATAAAGTCCAATCAGTTTGTTGATGGTGGGCTTTAATCTTTCACACAATACGCTCAATAGAACCTTATACGCGATGTTGAGGAGGCTTATCCCACGATAGTGACGATAGAATTGGGCAGAGCACACTTAAATTCCAATCGTTGGGAATGCCTTCATTCAACTATATTTTACAAAGAAGCTGATGCATCAGTTCTTCACCGCCGTGTTTGAATAGCCGCTTTGTTGTTGTTCAAACGGGTAATTGCTATTCGAACTTCTTCATGGTTGGGCAATGGTTCGCCTTTTCCTAGCGTTATACATTCACTGCCATTCAGCAGGCTGGAGAAGTGGAGTTTTAGTATACTCTTGGCATAGGCTACTATATCACCCCCTTGGGTTCTACAACAGCATGCTCAGGTTTTGAATCCTTCTGTTAGCCGCCATATTTTTTCGTAGAATTTTTGAGCATTACCCCTGTCGGCCAGCTTATTAAGCTCTTCATACTCACGCATTTCGGCCTCCTTCTGTTTCTGTCTGCAAATGCGACTCACTTCCCTCTTCAACTCTCGGTATCTATTTCATACTGCACGTGTTATGGTCGATCGTAACGGTGTAAGGTAGGCAGTCTGTTTTATCTCCGCTGCGACACGACACTCCTCGTCGCATCAGCTTTTGCATTTTCCAAAAACCAATGGTTTCGGTTGCAGCTGTACGTAAGGAGCTTGAAATGCCGTCCCACAGTTCCCCTATACCGAGTTGTTGACGAGTGTTCTCGGGACGAGCAGGAGTGCAAGACGAGTAGAAAATCGTTTGGATATCTGTTGTGATTGCAGCTTCTCAACCTCGAACTTTCCTTGTGTTTGTTGACGTGCGTTCTTTGTTACACAGAGGCGGGTGCGAATCTTGGCTGCAACAAGATAGTGGTTCGACTCGATGTTAAGATCTTAGAGCGTACGCACATCTAGAACACTGGAGTCGTGTCTTCCGTCTATTACAACATGATCGCTCTGGTTGGTGGTTACATTGTCCTTCTCTTCCGTCGGGGCCTGGGCGCAAATCAGCGATATGTTGAAGAACCTCATTACCGGCGATGATGTCAGCTTTTCACGAGTACTTCAACCAGCTAGGCAGCGGCACCCTCGCAATTAAGGGACTGGACATTCCAGGTGCACGCTTTTAAAACGTAATCCTTATTTCGTTTGCCATGGTCTTTTTATGCTTTTCCATAACAACCCTGATGTTTGGCTACCCAGAGCATACTTGGTATAAGACCGGAAGTCGTGAGCTGCTTGAGCCATATGTGAAGGAATCGTTTCTAGCCACTCCCAAGTGAATGGCAATCAGATAATTTTCTCACTTGCGAAAACTTCTACACATGACTCTATCCTCCAGGCAAACCTTACTGAAGAGAAATGTGAAAAGAACGGGAAAATATGGTTGTCATTTGCTTTCCTTATCGGTCTACTTTTGTATCGTCTCTATTGAAAACCCCGTTATTTATATATTTACTATATATATTTTTTTGCGGAAGCTATACATTTTTGCTGGTTACCCAAGGAATTATATGGTTTTTTACTGGCAATACGTCCATGATACTTTATTCAAAATTTTTTTTATGGCTTTTGGCAACTCTTACTGAACGCCAAAGGTCACCTGGGCCGCTGTTATCTCGACGTTTGCCTTTACAAGGGACACACCACTTCTCATTTATTTTTGTGTCAGCTTAAGAGGACGTCCAGATCGTATCTTTGAAGTGATTGTTCTTCTTTTTAGAAAGTTTTTGATAATTGTGAAACTGATGTGCAATTTCTGCTAATGGTTTATTCTAATTGGAGGTTATTTTAGACCTTTCTTGTGCAACTTAATAATATTTATTCTTTCACCCAATTTGTTTCGTTTAAACTGCAAACTATTAAAAAATGTAGAATGCGTTTACCATAATTTTTATTTAAAAATTACGACACAATTGCTGATATTGAAACAAGTTGAGCATATACTTTTGACGCGTTATTTATGACGACGCCTGCTTGTGTGATATGATTGGACCCATTAGTATTTCAACTTACTGAGAACAATAGCATATTTAAAGAATTTAAGTTATTTAAGCACTGTTTCCTTAAGTTTGAAGCGGTAACGAGGTCAGCTGCTCAGATTTCGGGGAGTCGCATCTGGCAGGTGAAAGGGGGCCGATTGCCATTACTATTATAAACTGGTAATCCCGGCGGGCTTTTACCCTCGCAGGATGGGTATGAGCGACGCTAACTTAAATTGGTACCTGAGGTACCTTCGGGAGGGGAAGACTCCTCAGGTACTAGCGAGAAACAGAGCCAGAGAAAGAAGTGCCTCCCCTGCAGCGAAGGATCGCTACTACATGTGAACCAGCATGCTTACAGATCAACCAAGCTAACTTCGATGCAGACTTCGCTGGAAGAAGAAACGAAATGTTATGCGCCTTCCTAGACATCGAACCCTTGACAACACGTCTTACAAGAGCGGAGCGAGGGCACTGGAGAAAAGGAGATGGATAGAGGCCGTACTGCGCCCCAGAATAACTGAAACCATAGTAGGAGATACCAGGATTCGTCTCGGCACTACAAGAGGTTGACCACAGGGTGGACTTGCTAACTGACAATGGCATCTGCAGTCAAGGATACACAGATAACATTGCTATTATACCCGAAAGCAAATTCGAGGACACTCTCTGCGACTTTATACAAATGGGTTTAAACCTGGCTAATGGATGGTACAGTGGGGTTGAGCTGAACATCAACCTTTCTAGACGACCATCGTCCAGTTCACGAGACCTAGGTCGTTGCCGGGCACAGGAACCTTACTCTTGGGGGCAGAGAGGTAGAGATGACCAACGTGGTCAAATATCTTGGTCTCACAATGGATTCCATTCTGCCGTAGAATCAGCATGAGTTCCTAACAATGGTCAAAGCGACTAAAGCACTAATGGTGTGCAATCGACCAGCTGGTAAACTCCTGGGCTGCAAGCAAAGGGTTGTTAAGTGGTTGTACACCATAATCAGGCGGCCGATAATCATGAATGGGGCGGTGGCTTGGGCCTCAAAAGCTTCGCTAAGACTCCTACTATTGATACTTGCATGCATGTCGGGTGCAATGCACACTTGTCACCTTGTAATCGGTCAGGTAGCGAAGCACAAACAAAATAACAGCAGAAAGATGTAACAGAGGTAAGGAAATCTTATCCCAGCGGATGAAAGAGTTAAGTGGTGTAATAGCTTTGGCTCTTCTCCAAAGGGGCAGCATTACTTCACCAAGAAGTAGAAGGTTACACCTAAGCACCAAGGCTGAATGGAATGATTCTCTCTCGATCTACTGTATCTATGGGAAGTTTTCCGAGCATTTTTCAGACAGAAGTTTGCCATAAGTAGACGCATAGAGATAAACCTCCAACGTAACAACGTATAATTATACTTAGCGGCACTTAAAGCAATCTCTGCTTATGAGATCAAATCGATACTCGTGTAGAAGTGTAGAAAACGACTGAATAGCCCGCAATAGAGTAAGAAAATTGCTAACTTTTAATACTTCCCAAAGGAGAAAATATTAATAGCAAGTATTCAAATACATTCTGATGGGTTAGAGAATTTCCGATTTAATTATTTCTTTGAAAATATTAATAGTGGCTAGTATATATAATTTCCTACTACATTCATGGATATTCTTTTTAAGGAGGAGCCTGTTTTTGGGGCTTCAAAAGGGAAAGAAATAATTGATTGAGGCGAAATTTTTAGGGTTGATAGTTTTATATTTAAATTTTTATTTTTGGATACGAAATCTTTTATATTCTGTCCTCGGGAAGCAATTGCCCAAAGCATTCGCATGTGCATTTGCAGGACGGCGAGCAGGATGCCTGCCTCAATTTCTATCTGAAACAAAAATTTTAAAGAGCTTGATATTTGCTAATAACATATCTTCTAGTTAAACTAAAAAAAATCCAAAAACAGTGTAAAATTCTAATTTTTTTTAGTTAAAAAAATTTTGGTTTTTACCTAAAAATTTTTACTTTTCGTTGTTCAAAAATATGTTCAAACCTGAATTTTTAATTTTAAATAGAAAATAATTGAATGCTAAAGATAATAATCTTTGCCTCAATTTCATACGACGTTTAGTTTGTTTTCTATCCTGTTAAAGTCTGCCCAAACGCTCGTATACCTACTAGACGCTCTAGCTTCGACAATATCTCGAACTCCCATCTATAACTTTGGGGGCATATTCTTAGATAATTTTTAAAGAAATTTAAGTAAAAAAAATCGATTTTTTTTAAGCTTCTAAACCAGGGGAAGCAAAATGTTGGGCCCGCATAAAAATTAACTATGCAGCACGCTCTAATAACGCAATTCTGTAAGCAGTCTCTAGCCACTATTTGAGACATATTGAGGTAAAATCCCAATTTGTGACAAGTTACTATTCATAATACAGTCTCTAGTCTTTAGTCACAAAATATTGTCTCAAATTGTTGACCTGATAGTTAGCAGGCCACAAAACTAAAAAAACTCTTATTTGTACCACAGTACATTTCACAAACATTTTCAAATATTTTGTGAAAATTAAAATAGAAAAACACACAGAGTAACACCAAAAGAGAATTCGCTGACAATGATCGACAAAACGCCATCAAACACACATCCTAATGAGATGCACATACATATGTATATGAAAAAGGAATTGTAAACTAAATATCAATCAAACCTAATTAAAAAAGTAAAATTTCTGAATAGTATATAAGGATAAGTAAATCTGAATATGAAAATAGAATGAAAATATTCTCAGCTTAATTAAGATCTTTATTTTCCAACAGAGTTTAAAAGTTCTTCATTGGGTTTAATCCCACTTATTGAGAAATTATTTATATTTTTGGAATTTATTATCGTATTGATTTTATATAATCCGCACACGTCACCAATAATCATTCATAATCGTAATTACTATTGATTATTGATTTTCAAGTTTATCAGTGTTGTAGCGGTTATCCCATCCCCGCTTGGGTGGTAAGGTTCACATGGCTCACTCTAGATTATCGTGGCAACTCGAGTTCTTCGTCTACAATGGGTGGTGGTTTGACTCCAAGTACACCATTCACTGAGGAGTCGATTAAGGTGTTAATGCCTTCATTGCTTTCAATGTATGTCTGAAGTCTGGTCGATGTACTGCTCGATGATGCAATATCATAACAGTGAATACATCAAGTGGAATCTTGTGATAGATGTGACACATCTGAAGCTTCCTCATCTGCGTTGCCGGCCAGCTGATTGCCTTATATGTTGCCAGCAACATTTATTTGTCTTTTCCCCATAAGTTGCCGACTAGAGACCTAAGGAGTTTGTTGCGGTTCTATACTTTGGCAGTTATCGCGGTCATACGAAAAATGAAAGAGCACAAACTGTCGAATGTTACATCTAAGCCCTTAGGGTTTATCAATGGTCTTGCACAGCGGTTACAATTAAAATAAAGTATTTTTGGAAAATTTTTATTTTTTAGAATCGTCTTATTGTAACGCAAAGATAAGAAATAAATTTTTTTTTTATTAAAATACAATTTTTTAATTAAAAAATAAACAAATAAATCAAAAAATTAAAACACTTTACAAGCGATACCCTTTATCAACACCCTTTCTGCACAGGCAGCGCTTTAAAAAAAAAACTCAACAACGAATGTTCGGCCATGGATAATATGATACGAATCTCTCCCATTGGCCCTCATTTTTCTCTCAAACGCGTTCCCTGATTATTTGACGGCGATGGAGATCAGGGAATTTCTATCAGCTGATTTCAGAAAAAGCGAGATGCCAGAAGTAAACCGCTTTAGTTACATGACAAAATCAGTGTGAAATGAAGTTTTCCCAAACCCAGCGCACAACCCTATGTAGGGGATGTTTCGCCTTCTCACTTTAGCTCGCCTTCGATCGGATGTTCTTAGGCTACCCAGAGGATACTTGGTCAAGGACCGGAAGTTGTGAGCTGCTTGAGCCATGTGTAAAAGAATCGTTTCTGGCCCCTCCCAAGTGAATGGCGATTAGAGAACTTTCCTCACTTGCGTGAACTTCTACACTAGGGGTATAACTTTTTGAATTTTTTGATAACTGCGTTTTTTATTTTTCGATTTATTTCAAAAACTTCACGCAGAATTTAACTTGAAAATTCGTATGAAAATTTCATACATATGCCAAGAAAAAACACCATATGAGATTATGTTCTTTTCTTTGTGTCTGTTTTGTTTTGCTCTGCTTCCGTTATTCGTCGTATTTTTGCATATGACAAAAATAGATAACGGTTAATTTGAGTAAATGCTTTATGAATGATTGAAACTTCGTATTAGCGTCGCGCCAGCTGCCTTTATTTAGCTGTCGATCTCTCATTCAGTGCGTGGCGGCTGGAGTGAAAGTAGTGTCTTTTTTAATTAACAATGTCTTTTAAAAAAAGTGGTGCTGAAGTTTTAAAAAATTCAAAACAATGGGAAAACAATTTAATAACATTTGAAAAATCTAAGAATAAGAGAAGAGAAATCAATAACATTGAAAACCCCTTGAGTGAATTGTGTCAGATTCCAAAACAGACCGTGATTATAGGAAGGTATAATGAATTAGCTGCACAACGGAAGATAACAAAAGTTTTAAATGATTATTCAACATTTTTAAAATTCCCGGATGGCAGAAATGTTACAATGGCGTTCAACAAGTTATGTGATATGACTGATTTAAAAGGTGTCTGGCTAGGAACTGAGGACAAAAAGTTGTATGAACTCCAAACAACTACAAATGGAGAAGTTGGGTACACGACAGCTAAAGCAGTTTGTGTGCATCCCTCCAAAGCTGCCCTTTTAAGAAAAAATGTTTAAAGCACCTCGTGTTTAAATAAAGTGGCGCTCAACACTTCAATATCATCAGCTGAATCTGTTGGTGAATATAAAGCTCCTCTTCAAAGAAAAAGAAATGCGAAGTGTTCAACAAAAGCAGCAGTGACAATGGTAACAACAGCCCATGTAAGCACCATAAATGCCGCTAAAATATGCAATGAATTGTCCAAAGAAGGAATAAATATAAAGCGATGATTAAAGCAGCGCTGAACTTGGAAAAAAATTATAAGAATTCCTTAAGAGATGACATTTGGTGCATTCATTTCGACAGCAAGAAATTTGGGAAGAAAGAAGTGCAGGCCGTGGTGTTAACAAATGAAGCTAAGGAAGTAAGAGTAGCGGCAATGGTTCTTGAAAACGGGAAAAGTTTGTCAATTTTTGAAGGTTTCTATTTAATAATATATTTTTAGAGCATTAATTAACTTTCTATAACTTTTTTAAGGAATAAGGAATGTATTGGATAAATTTAACCTTTGCAATTCCATTAAGATGATTGTTAGTGACACAACAAACGTTAATACAGGGGTTAAAAGTGGAGTTGTTCGTTTACTGCAGAATTGTTTTCAGGAAAAAAAATTCAAAGAGATTCATATTTTTTAATAAATTATGTTCAGGCTTCCTGTAAAATGTAATAAACGTAATTTAACACCCAAATGTGTCTTTATTCATTCGATAAATGTTATCTCTTAAAATCTTTCTTTAATTGGGAACTCATTAAAAACTTTAATAGGATTGCTTCCAAATGTATTCATTTGCAAGTTTGTGTGTCACATTAGTAAACAGCTGATTCGATTATTGGTTTTGCATATGTTCGAAAAGACTAAAATCCAATCAGATTCTGAGACACCATTGATAATCAGAATTGGTTTGCAATTCTGACAGCTAAGCAATTCTGTCTTGGATTCCATAACACCCCTGATTATCACTTATCGTTAATAACAAGTGCGCTCTGCTCATATGTACATATGTACTTACATACCAAGAATGATAGAAAAGAGATTAAGCATTGCGCAGGTCCGTTATACTTGAAAAATGTAAACAAACAATTGCTTACGTCACACGGTGCAGTAAAAAATTTGACAGCTATAAATTCGTGTTACCAATCAATGTGAATATAGAAACAATTTATTTTACCCGTGTAATTTTGTATTTAAATAACAAAATGAAGTGTGTAGTGAAAAGTTGTGTCAGTGATAGAAGAAGAAGAAATAAAAATGTGAAGAAAACATTTTTTATGTTTCCGATAAAGGGCAGCAAAAAAAGTGGATCCAATTTTGTAGAAATAATCAAGCATTTAAGCCGAAAACATGGCGAATTTGTATGGACCACTTCAACGATGACGACATTATTGGAAACGGGATGTACGAAATGGGTAAGTTTATAAATCCCCTTTGTTTTAAAATATTTTAATTTAAAACTTTTCATAGGCCTTGCCGCCAAAAGGACTTTGAAACCAGGAGCTATTCCCTGTAGCTATAACGTTGCAGCTAGTGAAAATGAGCAGCGAGGTACCAGAGCTGAGCGCAGGGAAAATAAGAAAATAGTGACTTCATTGTTGATAAATGTTGACCAACCTCAAGAAGTGCGAGTACTGTGTATACCTGCTGAAGATTTTAACGTGACTGAGGATTGTGCAGACCTTTAAATGGAAAATAGTTTGAATGAATTGTGCATTGAAGACGCTGCTATTGACATTGACATTGCGATCTACAGGCTAAAAAGTTGTTTTTTAGATCTCGAATGTTCTTTGAAATTTGAAAACTTAATGCCAATATTGCGAAATTCAATTATCAAAAGAAACGTAAAATAAGCAAATTTAAGAAATAAATGTATAGATTATATAAATAACTTTTAATATGACTAAAATATAACTAAAAAATATTACAAAAAAAAACTAAATAATCTGCCTCGATTCATATTCAAATAAAAAAGACAAGCAGAATAAAATAAAAGACATTATAAAAACTGAATTGTTTAATTTAAATATTTCTTTTAATTTTAAGGTTTATGTTAAATATTCAAATTGATCTATAATTGTAATTATTTTCATATTTAACTTGCACTGTGATTTTCGTAAATGAGTTAATTTTTCCATTTTTTGTATTGCAAAATAATAATTAATAAATCAATAAAAATCTAAAATCTCGCGGACCTTAATTATTTTATTTCATTTTTATAAACCAAAAACAAATCAATTATTATAACAAGCAATATTTACTTGCTACTCAAGATATTTCACGAAATTTATAAGCCGTGTGACGAAGAAGCGCAGAACGAAATTTTTTGTCTCTCATCTGCGCAATCTTGTACTCATCATTCTTGCTTACATACAGATATGTGTACACATGTAGATATGTCACCCGCAAAAATTACAAACATTGTTCTAGAAAAACAACAATTGTCTCAAATAGCATCAGCTGCGACACAAGTCAATATGGCAGCCAAACAGTCGATGCCCAAATTTGCAGAAAAACACACAACAGCAACATTTTCACTCATGAACGCAAGCGCACTTTCAACAGGCATAAGAGCAAACACAATTACATCTCCCGGAGCGTGCCTTTGCCTACAAGCGTCTTTTCGCGACGGTGTTTAAAGCTAAAAATTATAAATTGAACAACTTTCTGATGTTTCTTCACAGAAAGAAGTGAGAAAAGTGGCAACATAGCTGTTTTCGGTTTATAATATTTATCAATCCTAAAATTTTTTTCCGTGGCTGGCAAAAATCTGCGTCGATATGTATGCACGATCATACATACGCATACATATTTACGCAAGTTTGTTGGTAAAGCTGTTAGAGCGGCAAGGGAAGCAGTGGCAATTGGTGATCGTTCGTTTGTGTTTTCGGTAAGATTTTTGCAAGCAGCGTAAAAATATACATATACATATACATATATATATATATATATGACACATATAGACTGCGTATCGCCCATATACTCCATAATAATAATAATATAGCGTGGTGATCGTAACCACGGCCTGTATCGCCACGGCGACAATCATGTTTACCCGCGCCTATAGATGTTTCACATCAATAACAATATTACATTTCATTTTAATTTTCATACGCATCTACAATTAGTAAGTACAATTCAAACTCAAATCGTGATATTATCGTTTATCAGTGCGCGTGCGCGTACCGTGCATATGTTTGTATGCATATGAATACAAGTGATTGATAAACAAAAAACCCTCCCTCAAGTCAGGCGCTGTAGCTTAACTCTAAGAAGTCGCTATTTGTTTTTAGGTTCCCATACACTGAATATAGGAGTTTTCGTTTTTTCATCCAAACTAAAATTTTGCCAACTAATTTTCGTTTCTCAAAAATAATTATCAGATATTCATAAAGTTGGCTTTTCAAACTTTAAAAATTCCCGCGACAAAATTATTATTCTCAGAAACTTTTTTACTTTTATTAAAAAAAATCCAAATTTCAAATCGATTTGTTTAATAGTCTAATTGATATAATCAAACTTTGTCGCAGAAATTTTTAAAGTTTGAAAAGTGAACTTTCTGAATATGTGATGGTTATTTTTGAGAAACGAAAATTAGTTGGTGAAATTTTAGTTTGGATGAAAAAACGAAAACTCCTATGTTAAATGTATGGGAACCTAAAAAAAAAATAGCGACCTCTTAGAGTTAAGCTACAGGGCCTGGCTGAGAGAGGATTTTTTGTTTGTCAACGTGAAACAACGGACGTGAAAGTAGCAGTCAGTGAAAGTAGACGTGTTTATTTGTGGTCTAGGAAATCTGCAAGAATTTGTGGTTTTTAAAGTGATAGCAAACTTTTTTTGGTTCGAGACTTACCGGGAGACTGGAACTGGACTTTTAATTGATTGGAGGCTAATCACAAAAATTAGATAAGTACAAAAATTGGTTCATTAGAATTTATTGGGCACTTACCTGCCCCTTTTTTTTGGCAAATATACATAAAAATTAAATAGGAATTTCCCCACGTAACAGCGAATCAAAACGAGCTTTCAATTATTTTTTGCCGTTTTGATTTGGTCAGTCAGCTGTTTTTTGTTTCGTTTCTCCTTCTTCTCCTTATTTGTTTTGCTTTTGGTTACGGCATTCCCAGCCAACAAAATACAAGTAAGGTTTGTTAGGGCAAAGGACTGAACGTACCCACTGACAGGTGTTCCCAACTATTTTCTGAGTTATGGCCTCTGAGAATAGTTTGGGATGTACACCAGAGAATTCTTTTCGGAGGAACTCAAAAATTTTGAGAACGCCTCCAAAAGGCAAACATGGAGAATCAACCGCTGCTGGATCAGCAAAAAGATGTGAAACTGCCGACCAAACAGACAAATGTGGTAAATCTGAGCAGCTTCAAAATAATGAAAATCCCAGCATTTTCTGCAAACTGGGTAAAAAAATTAGAGAGCTCGAAAGCATGATGTCCGGCCAGAGACACATAAATCAAGCTATGCGTGATCTTGTAAGCTGCATCACAAGCTTGTATGAAAAGGCAGAAAAGCAAGAGAATCCGTCGAAAAGAGTCATGGTAGGGAAAACGTCGCAGGTATCCCCTATTCAAAGTGAAAAAAATGCACCAAAGAGACCACGCGAGATATTGAGATATTTGCCACCAACGAAGAAGCCCAAAAACATGAGCCACAAAGTGCAAGCAACATACAGTGAGGTCACTAAATTCATGCACAAAGATGGTTTGGGAGACAAGCCGGCAGGCGAGAAATGGATAGACGTTGCTAGAAAGAAGAAACCGATCGAGAAGAGAATCAGATCGAAACCAGACGCTATTATTTTAACAAAAAAGGAGGGAGCGTCGTATGCCGATATCCTGAAAAACCTAAAATGTGACAGAGGCCTGAAGAACTGGGTTCAAACGTGAGGTACAATAGAAAAACCCTCAAAGGAAACCTTCTAATCGAATTAAAAAATCAAGCAGAAAAGAGAGCCGACACGTTCGAAAGCGCCCTAGAGGGAGTTATTGGTGAGATGGCCGTAATACAGTCAAAAACCCATATTATTACCATTATGTGCAAAGACTTGGACGAGATAACTGCGCCTGAAGAAATCTGTGAGGCATTACAAAAGGAGTGTGGGATCCAAAACCTGGGGCAGCAAAATATAAAAAATCTGCGGAAAACTCGAAGTGGCACTCAAATAGCTCTTATATGCCTACGAGCTGAGGATGCCAAAACTTTACTCAAGTGTGGTAAAGTTAAGATCGGGTGGTCTATCTGTCGCCTCCGGGAATTTTCACCTATTACTCGTTGTTTTAGATGCTTCCAACTAGGACATATAGCACACAAATGTTGCAGCCCCATTGATAGGTCTTCGCTTTGTACACGTTGCGGAACTCCAGGTCACGTGGCAAAGTCATGTACAAATTCCCCAAGTTGTATGCTCTGCAAAGGGGAGCACTCCGTTCTAAGTACGGTTTGTCCTAAATACGCAGATATGTTGAAGTCAACGAAATAATGAAGATATTGCAATTAAATATCAACCATTGCGCTGCAGCACAAGACCTTCTAAAACAGACAGTGCAAGAAGAAAACATAGATGTCGCCCTATTAAGCGAACAATATTCTCAACGTTCGGAAAGCACTCGGAGTAAATATATAAGTGGCAAGGCGGCAATATGGGCCTGCAAAGGTTAAGCCTTCACATCACGTTCCAATGAAGCCCATAACGGCTTTACATGGGCGAATATACAAGGAATATATTTTGTAAGCTGCTATGCTCGTCCTAGTGCAACAATTAGCGAATTTGAAGATTTTCTCCTGGAGCTATCTCTAGAAATCAGAAGCAAATCGCAAATAATAATAGCGGGAGATTTTAACGCATGGTCTACTGCTTGGGGCAGCAGAATTACTAATCATCGTGGTCGCCTCATTCTAGAATTTTTGAGTCAAACGAACTTTTTCAAAAGGGAAATAAAGGTTCAATAATAGACTTAATGTTTGCTAACGACGCGCTTAGTAGGCATACTAAGTGGAAGGTGTCAGATATGTACACAAATTGCGACATATGGCCATAAGTGCTGAAATTTCGTTCTCCCAAGAAACGGAACATTGTCCGAGAAACACCTCTCGAAAACGAAGTTGGCGGCAAAAGGAATTTGATTCTGGCGTTTTTGAGAGCGTCTGGAGTACGGCAAATGTATCAGGCGAAAACGCTGCCCACTTAGTATCCGCCGTGCGGAAAGAACTAGTTGCAGCATGCGATGCAACTATGCGCAGGACAGATACTATAACAATCGAAAACCGGTATACTAGTGGAACGACGAAATTGCCAAGCTGAGGAAGCTCTGTCACTCAGCTAGACGCCGCCTACAGCGCAACCAGGGAAGTGATAACGAAATCAGCCTCAGAGATGTATTTAAATGCCAAAAAAAAAGCTCCTGAAGTCGGCCATTATCCGTAGTAAGACATTATGCATTTAATGTAAATGCATAAATTTAAAACTAATTACCTTAAACTTATATTAATTATTTGGGTAATAATACAAAATATACTCTATTATATATTTTAAATGATTTTATGGAATCATCCTGAAATACATATCTATGTAGGTAAATTTTAATATACATACATATATAGTTTACATACTTATATACCGAGTCGGTTGCGCATAGAAAATAAACGAATCTGTAGGCGTACATTTCTTTACATTGAATTAGCATTAACACCGAAAATGCTCAATTCTGCATGCATTATTACCTAAATATTTAATTAATGTAGGATTAATAAGTTATATACAGTAGACTCGCGGTAACAAAAACACCGCCTTGTGTGAACACCGGCTAACATGAACATAATTTTTTTTACACTGACTACTCGGTAGCGTGAACACGGTGAGAAAGCCCTATAACGTGAACAAATTTAAAATGCATTTAAAACGTTATTTTCTTTTCTACATGCATACATATGTTTGTTAATTATGCGAATCGTTTTTATAAAACGGGGAATACCCGTAAATTATTGCTTATGAGTATACTGGGGTGGATCGATGTGGATGCTTAGCAAACCAGTACAGTGTTGCAAAATCAACAATTTGCGCTATCAACAAAAAAAAGAGAACATTTTAAAATGTGTTAACAGTACATTTGCTGGGCCTGGAAAGCGGAAGACTTTGAAGTGTTCTGAACTTCCTAAAATGGAAAAAGCGCTTTACAGTTGGTTCCTTAAACAGCGACAAAAAAATGACCCTGTCAATGGATTGATAGTTAAAGAAAAAGCTAAATTTTTTCATTCAATAATTAAAGAAACTCAAAGTGATTTTAATGCGAGTGATGGATGGTTGCAACGCTTTAAGAAGCGTTATGGTGTGCGTTTTATTAAAATAAGTGGAGAAAAGTTAAGTTAGTTAGTTAGTTAGTTAACTCGGCTATAATCGCTTAAGCGGTTTCTACGCCAATTAAGAAAAAGAAGAAGGAGAAAAGTTATCTTCTAGACCTAAACTTGTGGACCCTTTCAAAAACAAGCTGCAAGCCAAAGTTAAAGAGCTAGGTCTGTCGCACCATCAAATATATAATGCAGACGAACCGGGACTATTTTGGAAGCTGCTACCTGACAAAACATACGTATCCTCACAAGAAAAAAATGCTCCTGGAAGAAAAACGGAAAACAGCGTGTCACTTTTCTGGCTTGTACAAACGCAACAGGGGTGCATAAAGTTAAACTTCTTGTTATTGGAAAGGCAAAAAATCCTAGCTCTTTTAAAAATTTTGATTCTCCTGTTGACTACAATTGCTCCAAGTCGTCATGGATGACGGCTGCCATTTTTAAACATTGGTTTCACCATTCGTTTGTACCACAGGTTAAAAAATCAGTTTTAGTGATTTCAAACTTTTACATATGTATTTCTTATTATTGTAGGTCAGGAAATTTTTAAAAGATCAAGGATTGCCCAATAAAGCTCTGCTGTTGATAGACAATGCTCCATCTCATCCTCCCGAAAATGAATTGAGATCAGATGACGAGTTAATAACTGCAATGTTTATGCCACCTAATGTCACTCCACTCATACAGCCAATGGATCAATATGCCATACGTCTTACAAAACTTTTCTACAGAAACAGTCTTTTGGCATCAATTGTAGCCACAGGGACTGATGTTATTGAAGCCCTAAAGAAATTGACGTTAAGAGACGCTATTGGCTATTTAGATTTAGCTTGGTAACGTCTTGAAAAGGAAACAATAGCAAAATACTGGACGAACAATTTAAGCTCTATAGAAGATGAAAAAGACAGTGATGAGGATATTCCATTAGCTACTTTGAGAGAAAGGATTTGTTTACCAATTAACAGCCAACAAGAACGCGCAATAGAACTGCTTCATTCAATTAATCCAGAGGTTTGAACCTTTTCTTCCATCCAATAACTCATTTGATTTAAATTGTGTATTTGCAGGTTAGTTTTTCAATTGCTGATGTCAACGAATGGACTGAAGATTTTCCTAACTCAACCGAAACGAACGAGGTTTTAACTAGTGATGAAAGTGAAAGCGAGGATAGTAATCTGGAAAGACCACATACAAGAATAGAGCCTAGTGAAGTAATCAACATTTTTAATAAAGCTTTGGAATGGGCGGAAGATGAAAATATAAGTCCAACAGATATCAGCGTACTTAAACGTCACCGCGAAAAAGCCGTGTTCAGCAATTTGCAAAAAAAGAAAATCCAAAAAAAGATAACCCATTTTTTCCAATAATTTCAATGGGTATTTTTTTTCTTAACAAAACCTAAACATATAAATTACATGTTCTTACAATCTGAAATAAAATAAAAATAAATGAATTTGAGTTAAAACACATGTTTAATTTATTTGAAAATTTTAAAAATTATACCTTCGAAAACGTGAACAACCTCGCAAACGTAAACACGCTCGGTTTTTAATAGTTCACGTTACCGCGAGTCTACTGTACATATTTACATATTTATTTGCTGGGCATTATATGTTTGATGGCATATTAAAAGACCAAGCGGTCGCGCATGTTCACGTACATATGTATGTAATTATGTGTGCATGTAAGATTATATGACAGACCATACATATATGTAATATTTGTAAATTTGGCTACACACAACTTTGTATGTAAATGTGTACACTTATTGCTTCATTCGAAATTTCCGTTGTCACATACTTACAACCAATGGCGAAGCTCACGTTTTGTCGAAGAGTCAATGTGTTGAAGAACTGACGCGACGACAAAGCGTCACAACATTGTGTTGTTGGTAGAAAATCCGAGCTGTGCCTCAAACACAAACGAACGATCGCCAATTGCCACTGCTTCCCTTGCCGCTGTAACAGCCTCTCGAACAAACCAGCGTAAATATGTATGTTTATATATGAGCCTGCATACATATCGACACAGATTTTTGCTAGCCACGGAAAAATATACATATATATGTGGGTGATAAAGGGTTAAACGACAGCCGTCGCACACAGTAAATAAGAAGAAGCATCGACATCCACCATCCACCGACGCCTTGAAAGAAGAAGAATTCTACGAGCTTACAACAGGGAGAGTTTGAATAAAAGGACGGACGCGAAACGACGTGGCATAAAAGACGACGCGCATCAATTCTCCTCATCACGCATAATAAAATCCCACATAGATGATAAGATAAATTAAACTAAATAATATTTAAATCCTTTTTATAGATCAAACATAATAAAATCCCGCATAAATGGGGGCTCAACCTAAAAAATAAAGTGCAAACTGAAAGTGTAAATTAACGTGAAAAAAAAAGCATAGCCGAAATGGCATGTCTCAACGATTTCATGCAGTACAGCCTGCGCAATAGCAGCAAGCCTAAAATTGCGACGTTACATAAATACATCTTTGAAAGCGAAGGCGACAGAAGTAACCGCCGACGCCTCAGAGAATTTTCTGGATTCACATACGACGAAGGCAGCGCTGAATACAACCAGAAAGCAGATTACATAAATACGAATCTAAACGAAAGCGACCTAGTAACAATATGCAACATGTTAGAAATCGACTACAATGTAGCTGACATAAAGCTGCACATTTTCAAAAACTTACGACGTAACCACTTGTTGGCCGATCGAAACAGAGACGAAGCTGATATAATTGAAGACGAAGACGAAGACGACGAAAACAACAACGAGACAACGAGAGTAATAACGATGCAGAGAGTAACAGCAAGCTTAACGAAAATAAGGGTGAAATTACAAACTACTACAGTTTCCCTACAGGTGCAACTGAAAGAGATGATGATGAACAAGACACGAACCAAACAAACGCGAGAAACAACGATATACGCATGAGCAATAGTGTTTCAAAACATATACCAAAATTTGCAATATCAATGCGCGACGTAGAGGACTCAATTAGAATTTTCGATGGTTCTGATAAGATTCCAATAGAACTATGGGTAGAAGAATTCGAAGAACAAGCAATCGTGATGCAATGGGACAATTTACAAAAACTGGTATTCGCAAAAAAATCGATACACGGTATAGCTAAACAATTTGTGTTAAGTGAAAGAGGCCTAAATTCGTGGCAAAAACTGAAAGACGTTCTGATAAGTGAATTTAAATCAACAACAAATAGTGCAGTGTTACACAAGCAACTATGTGAACGTAAAATACGAGAAAACGAAAGTGTGCAAGAATATTTCTACACTATGAAAGAAATTGCCTCGCAAGGTAATATCGAAAATGATGCGTTAATGCAATATATAATTGATGGCATTACTGACTTAAGTGTAAACAAAGCGATGTTATATGGTGGCAAAAATTTAAAAGATTTTAAAGAAAAGTTGAAATTCTATGAAATTATGTGCAAACGCAATACGAATAAACAAGGTATAACCACAATAAAAAAGAGTATACAAAGTAATGTAAAAAAAGAAATCAACTGTTTTAACTGCGGTGAAAAAGGACATTTGTCTAACAACTGCAAGAATAAGGAAAGAGGCAGAAAGTGTTTCAAATGTAATCAATTCGGACACATTTCGGTTAACTGTGAACAAAAGAGAAAAGAGACAAATGCAAATACTCGCCAAATCGTATCAAGTCGTGATTTAACTAATAAAAACGTCAAAATCGGTGATAAATACTACATATCATTGTTCGACACTGGTAGCAAATTTAATATAGTAACAAAAGCGGTGTATAACAATTTACACAAAACAAAATTACGTGCATGTAATATATCATTAATCGGGTTTGGTGGAAACATGAAAGAAAATAAAATCAAACCAGACGGTTACTTCGATCACGATATACAAATAGACGGTCAAATATTTCATTTAACGTTCTACGTTGTTCCAACCAAGTGTATGGATATCGATGTGGTCCTGGGCGAAGATTTATGTTTAAAAGCAGAAATAACAATTAGCCGTGAAGGTTTAACAATTAAAAAGATCCAAGCGGACAACGAAAATAATGAAGAAGTGCCATTTATGAAGATAGATGCGTCGACTGACAATTTTGAATTAGATATTGGTAATGACGCGAGTGCAATCACCAAACAAAAAGTACGCGAATTAATATACAATTATGAACCCAAAAAGATTGCTACAACTGATGTAGAAATGCGAATTGTACTTAGTGATGAATCGCCAATTTTTTGTAGACCACGCCGGGTACCTTTCTCGCAAGTAGCTATCGTTAATAATCAAATCGATGAATGGCTTAAAGACGGTATAATCGAAGAATCAAACTCTGACTTTACAAGTCCAGTTGTGTTAGTTAAAAAAAGAGACGGGTCACATAGACTTTGCGTTGATTATCGACAAATTAACAAAGTAATTATTAAAGATCGATACCCACTTCCACTTATAGACGACCAATTAGATCGATTACAAGATGCAACAATTTTTAGTACCATAGACCTTAAAAATGGATTTTTCCACGTTCCGGTAGCAGAATGCAGTAAAAAATACACATCGTTTGTAACACAAAATGGTCAATACCAATTTAATAAAGTACCGTTTGGATTATCGAATTCTCCGGGAGCTTTTCAAAGGCACATAAACGCAATCTTCAGAAATTTTACACGACAAGGTATTGCATTGCCATACATCGACGACATCATAATCCCAGGTAAAAACGAAGAACACGCAGTAAGTAATCTAGAGAAAGTAATCAACACATGCAGAGACTACGGGTTGCAGTTAAACATTAAAAAATGTCAGTTCTTGAAAAAGAAAGTCACATTTCTCGGATACGTTATAGAAAACCAGACGCTACGGGCATCACCAGAGAAAATAGAAGCTGTTTTAAACTATAAAACACCACAGACGACAAAACAACTTCTTAGTTTTTTAGGATTGGCAGGTCATTTTAGAAAGTTCATACCAAATTATTCTATTATTATCAAACCATTAACAGACATGACTAAACAAAATTGTTCATTTAAAATCGGACATGAAGAAGAAACAGCTTTCGATTTACTCAAGAAAGCTCTAGTCGAAAATCCCGTACTTGGTATTTATAATCAGAAGTACGAAACGGAGCTTCATACTGACGCTTCTACAGACGGTTTCGGGGCTATGCTATTACAGAAGTCTCCAAACGACGGACAACTTCATCCAATTTACTACATGAGTAGAAAAACGACTGATGATCAGAGAAAATTCACAAGCTATGAACTTGAAATACTTGCGGTGGTAGAAGCGCTAACAAAGTTTAGAGTGTACTTATTGGGTATAAAATTTAAATTAGTTACGGACTGTAACGCATTCACGAAGACGCTAGAAAAAAAACCTGTGTACACGTGTAGCAAGATGGATACTATTGTTACAAGAATTCGACTATGTGGTTGAACACAGAAGTGGCAATCGTATGAAACATGTCGACGCTCTTAGCCGGTACGCAATTATGATGATACACTGCGATGACTTAACCATTAGAATAAGCCAAGCACAACAACAAGACGAAAAATTAATCGCAATCCGAGAATTACTCAACAGTAATAAAAGTTCCTATGATGACTATTTTCTTAGATCGAATATTTTATACAAAATCTATAATGGTAATGAATTAATAGTAGTCCCGGAATGCATGCAAAATCAAATTATTGCACGTGCTCATGACAGAGGCCATTTCGCCGTTAGAAAGACAAAAGATCTCATCATTCAAGAATATTTCATACAAAACGTCGACGATAAAATTAAGAAATACATTAGTTGCTGCATACCTTGTATACTAAGCAATCGTAAACATGGCAAACAAGAAGGCTTACTACATCCGCTGAACAAAGAGGAAACACCACTACATATTTTTCATATAGATTTTCTGGGTCCGCTAGAGTCAACAAATAAAAACTACAAGCATATTTTGGCAGTGGTTGACTCATTTACTAAGTTTTGTTGGCTGTATCCCTCTAAATCGACTACTACGTCCGAAGTAATATCGAAACTACAAAATCAGAGCATGATTTTCGGTAATCCAGCAAATATTATCTGCGACAGAGGTGCTGCTTTTTCCTCAAACGACTTCCAAAAATATTGTGACAATGAAAACATAAAGATGTTCCAGATAACAACAGGACTACCTCGAGTAAACACACAAGTCGAAAGGCTGAACGCTATCATTATTTCAGTCTTATCGAAACTCAGCATAGACGACCCCTCGAAATGGTACAGATACGTGAACAGAGTTCAACAAGCAGTTAATTCAACGTATTCAAGAAGTATAAAAACTACGCCTTTTGAATTATTAATCGGCACGAAGATGCGAACAAAAGATGACCCTCAAATACACGATCTCATCCAGCAAGAGATTACAGAATTATTCAACAACGAACGCTGTGAACAACGTAAGCAAGCAAAATTACAAATACTTAAAATTCAGAGCGAGAACAAGAAGACGTACAACCTGAGACGCAAACAAGCACAGCAGTATAAAATCAATGACTTGGTGGCAATCAAGCGCACGCAATTTGGTAGCGGTCTTAAACTAAAATCTAAATTTTTAGGACCCTATCAAATAACTAAAATCAAAAATAATAACTCATACGACGTACGAAAACTTACAAACGCAGAAGGTCCCATCAACACAACAACTACAGCTGAATATATGAAGCCATGGGCGAAAGACAACGACGCAACATTCGGGTCGAATGTACAACAGGATGGCCGAATGTGGGTGATAAAGGGTTAAACGACAGCCGTCGCACACAGTAAATAAGAAGAAGCATCGACATCCACCATCCACCGACGCCTTGAAAGAAGAAGAATTCTACGAGCTTACAACAGGGAGAGTTTGAATAAAAGGACGGACGCGAAACGACGTGGCATAAAAGACAACGCGCATCAATTCTCCTCATCACGCATAATAAAATCCCACATAGATGATAAGATAAATTAAACTAAATAATATTTAAATCCTTTTTATAGATCAAACATAATAAAATCCCACATATATATATATGCTACATATAGACTACTACGTAATATAGCGTGGCGATCGCCACGGCGACAATCATGTTTACCCGCGCCTATAGATGTTTCGCATCAAAAAAAGTGAAATAAAAATTAATAAGAGAAATTATTAATAGAAATTTTGGTACTTTGGAAAATCAATATAAATTTAACGAAAATATTCGTTTATTATTAACTACGTTCAAAGATAATAGAGTGAAATTAAAACCAATAACTGATTGTAATGCGAAAAAAGTGAACGAAAAAGTTACGAATATTGGAAAAATGGATAGCAAACTGTGCGTTGTTAATTTTCTGCCATCCAAAAATATTAAAATTTGTTTTTGTTAATAAACTTGCACATAATTTAATGAACAATATAAAACTGCTTAACTCTGATGCTGTAAACGCAAAGGAGGTGGCAGACTTCAAGTGACATCTGTCAAAAAATAGCAAACATCGGCCATTTTTGAGCAGTGTTGCTTACTCAAATTTGGTAAATTCAGCTAAATGCACATAATTTTTGTGCATTACAAATTTGCATTAACATGGGTCAAATGCGCAAATAAATGTAAATTAAGCCCGCTAATGCAAATTAGCGCTGTCTTCTGTCAGGGCTATATCACAAAACTGACAAATAACCAGGGTTATCATACGATTTTTGCAAACGAACAAAAAGAAAGATTATAAGATACGCACCGGAATTGACTCGGATTTCTTCCGACCTGTTTTTTCGGCGATCTAACCCCGTTTGGATCGGTGAGTATTAATTTGTGTTTGTCATCATTAGAGCAATGTCTTGCAGCAGGGTTGCTCCGTATCCTCCTGACTCGTGCTGGCATTGAGTCCAAACCGGGGCCGGAAGAATTTTTCTGCTGCGTTTGTGCAAAAAGGCTTCATCCAAACTCCACCTCGGTCAGGTGTAATACATGCAATGGATGGAGCCATCTTAGGACCTGCTCAGGCCTTAAGACTCACAGGGAGTCCACCACGAGTTACGTGGCCCCATGTTGCTTGCGCAATACTGTGACACAAGCCTCTACGGCTGTGGAATCTGCACATAGTCCGCGCGCTGCGCCGTCACTCACCCCGAGTGGCCAACAGAGCACCTCCACGGTCCCCAGGAGCTCAAACAGGCAACATAGCTCCCACTCTGACTCGGGTCTGCCCCCGCAAGACACAACAGTGGCGTCGCCAACAAACACCCCAGTGCGAGAACCGCCCCTGCGGGTTCAGCAGCTGCAACAAATACCACCCTCACGTCACTCCATCACCCGCAGGATCACCCACGGACACCCGCGACAAACCCTGTACTTCAATTCAACTGCAACGGACTCCAGAGCAAGATCCAGGAAATAGTTGCACTTATGAATCGGGAACGCGTATCGATAGCTGCCAAGAAACCAAACTAAACAGCCCCTCAGATCTTCTGAGTTGTGCAGGTTTCATCGTAATAAGTAAAGATCGCGAGCGAGATAATGGTGGGGGCCTAGCCTTCATATTGCACAACACCGTGCAGTATCGTCTAATCGATGAAGACATCGACCCCAGGGATACTACCCTAGAATGTCCTATCCGGTCAGGCGATGTCGAGCTCGAAATATTTAATATATACATCCCCCCGTTACATGTTGTCCTACAGGATATCACCCGAATATAGGCGCTACTTCTTGGTGAAAACCGTTTGGTACTAGGCGACTATAATGCGCACCACGATCTTTGGCATTCCTGGCTGTCAAATGATCGTAGGGGGATGAAACTGGCGGAACAATGAATGACGAAGCCCCCACCAGAGTTATGGGCACCTGTAATAGCTTGCCCGATATTATCATTGCAAGCGGGGGTCTGATAAATAGCATAACCTGGCGACCTATGCCAACTCTCGCATCAGACCATCTGCCCATAATTATCTCGATCGAGAAACCTCCCGATTTCGTTTCTGTGGACAACCGTACCTTCATTAACTTTAATAAAGCTAATTGGGTCTCCTTCATAGAATTTACTGAGAGCACCTTTAACGCTCTACACATTCCTATGGACGTATGCGTTGGCGAACGTCGATTCCGCAAGGTGATCGCAGCAGTTACCGCTCGCTACATCCCGACTGGACGAATAGCGGAACTCCGCCCTAATTTCCCAGCCGAAGCAGCCGTTTTACGCCATGCCGATACCGGGGATCCCCGAATAAGAGATCTCAATTTGGAGATTCGGCGTATGGTAAATCAACATAAGCGGACGAAATGGATAGGGCACCTGAGGTCTTGCAACCTCTCCACCGATGTGAGTAAGCTTTGGGCTACTGTCAAAGCTTTGTATAACCCGAAGGGACATGACGACCGAGTTAAGGTTCATTTCAATGGTCATACCTCTTCGGACCCGAAGAAGTGCGCGAGCTATTTTAGCCGGCAGTTTATACTGCACCCTTCGGTAGACAAAGCCAAGAGATGTGTTAACCGACGGCTGCGAAAAATGCCAAACGACTGCGCGCCACTTACTTTTACAGATGAGGAGGTTCAGAGTATCATCAACAAAGCAAAATCCTCAAAATCCATTGGCCCTGATGGAATTAACATGCTAATGCATCTAGGCTCGACGGAAGTTATCTCACCAAGGTCCTCAACCTGTCGCTGACCACTCTTCAAATACCCGATGTGTGGAAAGTCGAAAGAGTGGTCCCACTACTGAAACCTCGGAAACCCGCCAACAAAGGGGAATCTTATCGTCCGATAACTCTCCTCTCCCCAGTAGTGAAGACACCTGAGGGCTTGCTACTCCCGACCTTCACTCACCACCTGAGCCTAGCCAGCTACCAGCATGGATTCCGAAAAGTGCACAGCACCACCACAGCACTTAGCGTCATAAACGCTCAGATAATTCGTGGCCTCAACCAGAAACCACCCTGTGAGAGAACAATCCTCGTAGCGTTCGACTTGTCAAAATCTTTTGACACAGTCAACCACACAACGCTATAGCAGAACATTTAGAAAACCACGCTTCCTCCAGGGTTAAAGAGGTGGACCATGAACTTCCTAAACGGTCGTCAATCATCCGTACTATTTCGAGGTGTAACATCCAAACTGAGAAGAATTAAATAGCGGGTTGCGCAGGGTGGTGTCCTCTCCCCGCTACTGTTTAACTTCTACATCTCGAAACTCCCGCAGCCACCAGAGGGGGTTTCCGTTCGCAGATAATTGCACGATATTGACGTCGGGCAATGGAATCGATGGCATTTGTTCGAAAGTAAACAGCTACCTCTCCGACCTTTCTCGTTTCCTCACTGCACGGAACCTTACACTCTTCCCCACCAAATCCACAGCGACCATTTTTACGACCTGGACGAAGAAGTATAGACTTCAACTTAATATTGAAGTCGATGGCGCGTAAATTCCGACTGACAATAACCCTAAGATTTTGGGTGTAACCTTCGATAGTCTATGCTCCTTCACTCCCCACACGACCGCGATTATCGCCAAGGTACAGAGCCGCAACAAAATCCTCAAGTCGCTAGCTACGTTGGCTACATACAAGGCAATCGGCCGACCGGTCCTCAACTACGCAACACCTATATGGTCGTTTGGATGCAATGGTACGCAGATGAGGAAACTCCAGACCTGCCAAAATACTGCACGCCGGACCACGACGGGAAGCCTTTTGATGTCTCCTATTGAACACCTACACAGTGAGACGCTTATGCTCCCAGTTAAGAAGCATAATGAACTCCTTTCCAAGCAGTTCCTTTTGGGATGTTTTCGTAGAAATCACCCTTGCAGCCATCTGCTTGGAGCGGAACCGCCTTCTAGGAACATCAAAATGTCCTTCCTTGACTACGTCGACGACGTCGTACAGTACGCCGGCCAGACTTCGGGCGCAACTGACTTTCGACAGGTACTGACCGCCATTCACAGTGGAACCATTAACACCTTCACCGACTTGGCGTTCTTGGAGTCAAATCACCACGCATTGCAGACGAAGTGCTCGAGTTGCCCTGAGAAGCGCAAGTGACCCTTGCGCAAATTAGTTTTGGATATTCTGCAGGTGAAACTCCTATTTGTCCAGAATAGATCCCGACATATCCAACATATCTTCTGCATGAAATGAGTCTCCGCATGACACTGGCCACATCTTTGCATGCCCCGCCAACCCTCCTCATCTGTTAAGTAAGAAATATATATTTTAAAAATTACTTTTTACACTCGTAGTGGACATCATTTATGTGCTAACATTGACATTGAGCGCTTACATATGATAATAAACAAATATGAGCAATTAGTTGAAATTCCTCTTTCCTTATTTAGTGATATATAAAAAAGTGCCTATAGCTTAAATTTCATGGATGTATATTTTTTCTTATTTAAATTTTATAAACAAAATTATTAATAAAAAACTTAGGTTACCCCGGTTATTGACTAGAACAGGGTTATTTCTTAGAGCGCGGTCGACGGTCTTCGACGCAAAAAGGAGTCGCCCCTGGTATTGGCTCGGCCAGGGTTATTTTATAAAGAATCAAGTACAAGCAAAGAAAACGCTGCGACGAAAAATTTTTCGTATTTGGTTTCTAAGATGTGGCAACGCTCGTTTTCCTCATAATTGTAAACACTCCAATCTTTTCAGCTATGTATGTGCTAAGTGATTTTTAAATTAACAAATTTAGCGAGGAGGATGGAGTCATGTCTAGAAGTTCACGGAAGTGAGGAAAGTTCTCTGATTGCCTCTCACATGGGGAGTGACCAGAAACAATTGTTTTACATATGGGACAAGCAGCTCACGATTTCCAGTCTTTGACCAAGTATCCTCTGAGTAGCCAGAAACCATCGGTTTGAAGGGGAGCTAAAGTGAAAAGGCGAAACATACCCTCCACAGGTTTGTGCGCTGGGTTTAGGACCCGCCACGTAAAAAACGCTACCAATGAAAAAGCATAAACGCCTCGGATGAGAGACCCCCCTTTTGATGACGACCATGGCAAACGCACTAAGAATAACGATTTAAGGGCAAGCCGTGTCGCAGCGGAGAGAAAGCAGGCTGCTTACCTCGCAATGTTACGATCGACCACAACACGTGCGGGATGAGATAGATACCGTGAGTTGAGGAAAGGAAGCCGCATTTGCAGACAGAACAAGAAAAAACGTTAACTTCGGTTGCACCGAAGCTAAATACCCTTCACAGGTGCATTTCTGTTAGTAACTATGTGTTCAGTTTGTATGGCAGCTATATGTTATAGTGGTCCGATATCGGCAGTTCCGACAAATGAGCAGCTTCTTGAAGAGAAAATGACGTTTGAAAAATTTCAAAACGATATCTTAAAAACTGAGGGACTAGTTCGTATATATACAGACAGACAGACGGACATGGCTAAATCGACTCAGCTCAACATACTGATCATTTATATATATACTTTATAGGGTCTCCGACGATTCCTTCTGGGTGTTACAAACTTCGTGACAAACTTAATATTCCCTGTTCAGAATATAAAAAGAGAAAGGCAGAAATGCGTGAGAATGAAGAGCATGAAACCCTACGAAACGATGCGGCGACTAACAGAAGGTTTTAAGACCGGAGCATGCTCTTGTAGAACACCCCGCGTGGATGTAGTAACCGATGCCCAGAGCATACTAAAATTATGGGAGGAACACTTCTCCAGCCTGCTGAAAGGCAGTGAAAGAATAACGCTAGGAGAAGGCGAACTCGATTCCCCAATCGATGACGATGGAGAAGACGTTCCATTGCCCGACCATGAAGAAGTTCGAATCGCAATTACCCGTCTGAAGAACAACAAAGCGGCGGGGCCGATGGATTGCCGGACAATTCCCACGACAGCCGGTTCTACGCACCGGAATTGACTCGGATTTCATCCGACCAAGGGCTGTTCTTTCGGCGATCTAACCCCGTTTGGATCGGTAAGTGTTCATTTGTGTTTGTCGTTACTAGAGCAATGCCTTGCAGCAGGGTTGCTCCGTATCCTCCTGACTCGCGCTGGCATTGAGTCCAACCCGGGCCCGGAGGAATTTTTCTGCTGCGTATGCGCAAAACGGCTCCATCCAAACTCCACCTCGGTCAGGTGCAACACATGCAATGGATGGAGCCATCTTAAGACCTGTTCAGGCCTTAAGACACATAGGGAGTGGACCACGCGTTACGTGGCCCCATGTTGCCTACGCAATACTGCGACCCAAGCCTCTACGGCTGTGCAATCCGCACATAGTTCGCGCGCCGCGCCGCCACCAAATCCGAGTGGCCAACAGAGGACCTCTACGGTCCCTAGGAGCTCAATCAGGCAACATAGCTCCCCCTCTGACTTGTCCCCCCGCCAACCTTCATCCCGCTCCAATCCTCGTGCGAGAACCAACCAGCAGCTCTTGGTCCCTCGCACTGTCTGTTCCGTGTGTCAGACCGTCATACGTCGGAACGTGGCATCCGTCAAGTGCAACTCTTGTACTGGCTGGTGCCACTTTTCGGCGTGTTCCGGCCTGCGCACCACACGTGAGTGGAGTGACTCATACGTTGCCCCATGCTGCAGGAGTCTGCCCCCGCAACTCACAACAGTGGCGTCGCCTATTAACACCCCAGCGCGACAACCGCCCCTGCGGGTACTACAGCTGCAACAACTTCCACCCACACGTCACTCCCTCACCCCCAGGATCACCCACGGACACCCGCGACAAACTCGGCTACTTCAATTTAACTGCAACGGACTCCAGAGTAAGATCGAGGAGATAGTTGCACTTATGAATCGGGAACGTCTATCGATAGCTGCGGTCCAAGAAACCAAGTTAAACAGCCGCTCAGATCTTCTGAGTTGTGCAGGTTTCAACGTTATACGTAAAGATCGCGAGCGAGATAATGGTGGTGGCCTAGCTTTCATATTGCACAACACCGTGCAGTATCGTCTAATCGATGTAGACATCGACCCCAGGGATACTACCCTAGAATGTCAGGGTATAGCTATCCGGTCAGGCGATGTCGAGCTCGAAATATTTAATATATACATCCCTCCAGTTACATGTTGCCCAACAGGATATCACCCGAATATAAGTGCGCTACTTCGTGGTGAAAACCGTTTGGTACTAGGTGACTTTAACGCGCACCACGACCTTTGGCATTCCTGCCTGTCAAATGATCGTAGGGGGATGGAGCTGGCGGAACAGATTGACGATTCGACATTCTGCACAATGAATGACGAAGCCCCCACCAGAGTTATGGGCACCTGTAATAGCTCGGCTGATATTACCATTGCTAGCGGTGGTCTGATAAACAGCATAACCTGGCGACCTATGCTAACTCTCGCATCAGATCATCTGCCCATAATTATCTCGATCGAGAAGCCTCCCGATTTTGTTGCTGTGGACAACCGCACCTATTTTAACTTTAACAAAGCTAATTGGGTCGGCTTCACAGAATTTACTGAGAGCACCTTCAAAGCTCTACCTATTCCTATGGACGTATGCGTTGGCAAACGTCAATTCCGCAAGGTGAGCGCAGCAGCTACCGCTCGCTTCATCCCGGCTGGAAGAATCGCGGAAATCCGCCCCAATTTCCCAGCCGAAGCAGCCGTTTTAGCTAATGAGCGCGACACCTTACGCCATGCCGATCCCGTGGATCCCCGAATAAGGGATCTCAATTTGGAGGTTCGGCGAATGGTAAACCAACATAAGCGGACGAAATGGATAGAGCACCTGAAGTCCTGTAACCTCTCCACCGGAGTGAGTAAGCTTTGGGCTACTGTCAAAGCTCTGTCTAACCCGAAGAGACAAGACGACCGAGTTGAAGTTCAATTCAATGGTCATGCCTCTTCGGACCCGAAGAAGTGCGCGAGCTATTTTAGCCGGCAATTTACACTGCACCCTTCGGTAGACAAAGCTAAACGATGTGTTAACCGACGGCTGCGCAAAATGCCAAACGAAGGCGCGCCACTTACTTTCACCGATGAGGAGGTTCAGGGTGCCATCAAAAAAGCTAAATCATCTAAATCCATTGGCCCTGATGGAATCAACATGCTAATGCTAAAACATCTAGGCTCGACGGGAGTAGGATATCTCACCAAGGTCCTCAATCTGTCGCTGACCACTCTTCAAATACCCGATGTGTGGAAAGTCGGAAGAGTGGTCCCACTACTGAAACCTGGGAAACCCGCCAACAAAGGGGAATCTTATCGACCGATAACTCTCCTCTCCCCAGTAGTAAAGACACTTGAGGCCTTGCTACTCCCGACCTTCACTCACCACCTGAGCCTAGCCAACCACCAGCATGGATTCCGAAAAGTGCACAGCACCACCACAGCACTTAGCGTCATAAACGCTCAGATAGTTCGTGGCCTCAACCAGAAACCACCCTGCGAAAGAACGATCCTCGTAGTGTTGGACCTGTCAAAAGCGTTTGACACGGTCAATCACACAACGCTACTGCAGGACATCGAAACAACTACGCTCCCTCCAGGGCTAAAGAGGTGGACCATGAACTATCTGAGCGGTCCGCAGTCATCCGTACTATTTCGAGGTAAAACATCTAAACTGAGAAGAATTAAACAGGGGGTTCCGCAGGGTGGTGTCCTCTCCCCACTACTGTTTAACTTCTACATCTCGAAACTCCCACAACCACCAGAAGGAGTTTCCATAACCTCGTACGCTGATGACTGCACGATATTGGCGTCGGGCAATGGAATCGATGGCATGTGTTCGAAGGTAAACAGCTACCTCTCCGACCTTTCTCGTTTCCTCACTGCACGAAATCTCACACTTTCCCCACCAAATCCACAGCGACCATATTCACAAACTGGACGAAGGAGTATAGACTTGAGCTTAACATTGCAGTCGACGGCGTCAAAATTCCGACTGTCAACAATCCTAAGATTTTAGGTGTAACATTCGACAGTCTATGCTCCTTCTCTCCTCATACGACCGCGATTATCGCCAAAGTACAGAGCCGCAACAAAATCCTCAAGTCGCTAGCCGGCAGCACATGGGGAAAAGACAAAGAAACGTTGTTGGCAACATACAAGGCAATCGGCCGGCCGGTCCTCAATTACGCAGCCCCCATATGGTCGCCTGGATGCAGTGGTACGCAGATGAGGAAACTACAGACCTGTCAGAACACTGCACTCCGGGTCCGGACCCGTATGACCCCGTCGAAACAGCACGTTTCTTGGGCCTACCGTTAGAAGACATCGACGACAACACAAATGACATTTACCATCCCAACGGGGATTAGATTTCCGTTAAAACAACAACAACAACATGGATTGCCGGCCGAGCTATTGAAACATGGCGGCGAAGAAGTGAAAAGGAGCATGTATCAGCATCATTTAAAATATGGTCGGACGAAAGCATGCCTTAAGCCCACCGCCAACAAACTAATTGGACCTTATCAGTATGGATTTAGACCTGGAAAATCAACAACCAAACAGATATTGGAAAAGACAAGTGAGAAAAGAATCGACACACACCACCTCTTCGTCAATTTCAAAGCTGCTTTTGACAGCACGAAAAGGAGCTGTCTTTAAGCTGCGATGTCTGAATTTGGTATCCCCGCAAAAGTAATACAGCTGTGTAAACTGACGTTGAATAACAGCAAAAGCTTCGCCAGGATCGGGAAAAACCTCTCCGAGCCGTTCGATACGAAACGAGGTTTCAGACAAGGCGACTTCCTATCGTGCGACTTCTTCAATCTGCTGCTGGAGAAAATAATTCGAGCTGCAGAACTTAATCAAACAAGTACAATTTTCTATAAGAGTGCACCTGTGGTATGCTGATGATATCGATATCATTGGCCTCAACACCCAAGCCATTAGTTCTGCTTTCTCCACACTAGATAAAGTCGGATTGATACAAATTAGTGAATTTTTAAACGCGAATATTTTAAAAAGTATAAGCCTTGACAACAATATTTTTACATTCCTCCTCTGGAGAAGCTTCCCTATCAGTGCAAACCCATTTATACGGGAATTCGTTGTCAGTCCCCGGCCCCCAAAGTAATAGAAATCGTGCCGAACTAAGATTGCTCAACAAAAAAGACTTTCAGCTAATTGATCATATTTTCTTAGTATCCAATAGCAGCGCCCCATTTCCTCATAATTGTTAGCACATACATAAATAAAATCCACTATAAGTGTAAAAAGTAATTTTTTAAATATACATAGATATCTTACTTAAAAAACTGCAAAAAGTGTAAAATGCGAATTTGTTTAAATTATAATGTGAATTTTGCAGTTTATTTTACTGATTTTGAATTGAAAAAATTGGGTATTGGCTCGAATAAGTTTATTTTTCGAGCGCGGCCGAAGGGCGCCAACGCAGAAAGGAGCATTATGCGAAACATTGTGAAATACTATAGGGGTAGTCTCTTGCTCTTGCAAAACCCATGCACGGTGCATGAATTTTCTACTTGGTGCAACAACACAACAACAAAAACACGCAGAAAATTATTTGCAACGGCTCTAAAATATGTCAGACCAAAACCCATGTTAATTTTCGTACAATGACACGTAAAAATATAATTGCAACCCTGTTTTACCTGTTATTTTACATAAAGACATATTATGCCGTTAAATTGTTGAAGAATATAAGTTTCAAATAGATTTTATAATTTCTACTTAAATTATAAAGATTTGTTACAGTTTTTTGTTAAGAATGAATACCGAATGTGCGCCAATTCACAATAGTCATTTTCAAGAAATTGATCGAATCAGCCGTTCATATATCAATATAAAGAAAACCCACTGACAGTAAATAAATAAAAGAGTCGGCTTTAGAATACCGTCCCAGGATTTTGGGAATAATATGGGTATAGTCGTGTAGAGGAGATTCTCCAGATAAAGAGTATATATAGTTATAGCCCAAAAAATACGTACTTGAAATAGTGGTAATTTTCAACTTTAAATGCAAATAACTCGAAAACCTCGATCTGGAGAGCCACCATTATCCGACCATACCACTTATGTATATTCCCGAAATTCTGGGACGGTATTCGGTTGCGATTTAGAATAGCATCCTCCGATTTCGGGGTTAAAATGGGTAAAGTTCAAAAATTCAACTATTTAAAATTCGTGCTTCTCCGATTTATAATCATTTTACACTTATATATATAACTTTTATATCCACTAACACCTTGCTAATTCGTTTCAAATTATTTATTTTATATTAAATAGTTCAAAAATAAGTTTAATCCCATATCAAACTTTGTTGAAATCCATTTATTCATACAATAAGAAAATTATTGCAAACAAGCAAACAATTAGTGTTACCATATTTTGTAATGGAGTAAAAATAAGAAAAAAGAAAGATTATGACGTCATAACTAAATTCATTATCGTGTGATCAGAATTCTCATTACCTTGATAAATCAAGGTGTTGTATCGGCCAGGGTTATTTTTTTTGAAGCGCGGCCGAACGCCGCCATCGTAGAAAGGAGTTGAACGCAAAGGAACTGAGCACGCACAGGTGTTGGCCCGACCGAGGGTTATTTTTTTGAAGCACGGCCAAAGGCCTCCAACGCAAACAGTAGTTCAACGCAAAAGAACTGAGCACGCCCAGGTGTTGGTACGACCGAGGGTTATTTTTTTGAAGGTGCCCTAAGGCCGCCAATGCAGAAAGAAATTCGGGCCGGCTTTAGTATACCATCCCACGATTTCAGGGTTAATAGTTATTTGGTTGGATAGGGCTGATGCTCCAGATTAAGAAAATATATTATTATAGCCGCCGCAAACTTATAGTTTTCGAGTTTCTGTGAAATATGTAAGTAAGGTAACACTCATTATTAGTTAGAATGCAACCCTTTTGTTATTGTGTGAACAAAAATAATTCAACAAAAGTTAAATATTGATAAAAAGTTATTTTTGCCCTATATAATATAAAATAAATGATTAGAAATGAATTAGTGAAGTCTTAGTGGTTATAAAAATTTAAAATTAAGGTATAAAATTCATTATAAATCGGAGAAACACTCGTTTTAAATAGTTGATTTTTTTAGCTTGAAATGCAAATATCTCAAAACCCATAAGTCAGCGGATACTATACACATATATTTTTTTTGATCTGGAAGACCTAGCGCCTGAAATACGCATCTCATGGCAAAATGTATAAAACAAAAGTTATTTGTCACGTCATTTGCTACCGAAATGATGTATGTGATCATGGCCGTACGACGAACCGTTCCCGAGATACGAGCGAAAATGCAGCGCGCCACAGCGCACGGTGAAAATTGTTGCAGCTCTCAGTTAACCTGTATTGGTCACCCAGAACCCACCGCGTGGAGGTGGCTGCTCTTCGGGTTCCTCCCAATCCCAACCCAACCGACCAACCATATGTCAGGCCTGTTTTAGTCTGAATCTGTGTCAAATTTATTGATAAAATCAGATTTTGTACTAAGCTTTGGCACTTGTTGCCTAGATTTAAGTGTAGAGCGTATAAAACGATCACGAGATTGGGGGCCAATAACTTTAGAAGATGCCTCTGTCACCAGTTGTGCTAAGCTGGGTCGGATTAATAACCTCAGAAGGTAATTGGCAGGATGGAAAACTTTCAAATTTGACAAAAGGCAACTTACCATTTCGGTAGCAAATTACGTGACAAATAACTTTTGTTTTATACATTTTGCCATGAGATGCGTATTTCAGGCGCTAGGTAGACAATTTCATGATTTTAGGCGAATTTCCGAAATTTCAAGGCCGGAGTTGGGGTTGAAGATGCAATCCGATCTCAAAACAAAAAGTCGCATTGGAATCAGGAAGTACTAAGGCAACTTTTCCGCACTATTAGAAATGCCGCATCGAAAAAAGTCCGGAATCGACCCACACTAGCCGACAGCTCGAAACGCGGGAGAGACTTGATCTTCAGTGGAGCCACTCTAGACTTTGCAGTAAGCAGCATACATTTAGTACCACTAGCAGATTGGCTTCGTATGTATATGCAGCACCTATACGCTCTTAGTGAGGCGTCGGCGAATCCATGTATTTGGCAAATGGCACTCAACTCAACGTTGCATTCCACATTATGCTTATTGATGAGAGCTGCAGTAGGTTGGCTTTAATGCTCTACCAGCTAGTGTCAAGGCGCAATGGAATCAACTCATCCCAATCTAGTTTTTGGATCTAAAGCTCTTACAATAAGATATTTGCTTTCATAACTAGTGGGCCTAGTAATCCAAGACGAACAAAAAGGGTGCAGAAACTGATACAATGTTTCGTTTAGTAGCTCGCAGATCATTGAAATTGTCATCTAAAACAAATCGAAACTAACCCTCTTTCGGCAACCAATGGATTCCTAACGTTATAGTGGAATTTTTGTCATTGAAACTTAATGACTTTTCAGTGCAATCACTGTCGAAAAATTTAGGGTGGTTTGAAAACTTGAATCTGCCGAGTTTAATATTTGAATGACCTCACTTCTCAAAAGATCTAGAGACTCAAAATTTTCGGACCCTGTTAACAAATCATCAACATAAACGTCTCTTTTTATGGCCAATGAACTGAGAGGATATTTAATTGTAATAGCATCGCTGAGCATTTGAAACACAGAAAAATTGTTAAAAATCCTACATATTTACTGTTTAAGATGTGGCAAGGCTCGTTTTCCTCATAATAGTAAACAATCTAACCTTTCCAACGATGAGTGTGCTAAGTAATTTTTAAATTAATAAATTTAGGTAAAATATAGCAAAATAAAAGTGAAATGTAAGCTTATTTCAAAGCTTAGAGTGTGTATTTAAATATACAAAGTAAAAAATGTGAAAAAATTTTGTGAAACATAGAGAAATAACATGTTTTCTTAGTGCAAATTTTTGAACTTTTAATCGTGAATATTTTAAAAAATATTAGTAATTTTTACATTATTTTTGGATATTCCTCCTCTGGAGAAGCTCCTCTATCCGTACATACCCCATTTATACGGAAATTCGGTTTTTTTTACCTCGTGGCACGATTCCGATTACTTTGGCAGAGGGGTAAAAAAAAACCGAATTTCCGTATAAATGGGGTATGTGCGGATAGGGGAGCTTCTCCAGAGAAGAAATATCCAAAAATAATATAAAAATAACTTTTATTTTTTAAAATATTCACGATTAAAAGTTCAAAAATTTGCACTAATGACACATGGTATTTCTGGGCACGATTACGATTCTTGGGGCGCCGCGATTTGATTATAAAATATGTGCTCATATACCGTCCTCAGATGCATAGTTTTCGAGATATTTCACTTCAAAGCTCCACAATTTTACATGCAATTCACTCTTATTTTGTTTTGTTTTGTTTTTCTTTACATGTCATGAGAAATACCAGTGTTGCCACATATTGTCTTTTAAAAAAACTATTAAAAATTTTTCTGTTTGACATACATATATAAAGAAAATGGTACAAATGTTTTTTGTATTCAAAAAAAAAATAACCCTCATCGATCGAACACCGGGGTATTCATAGTTTCAACAAATTTTTGATATATGTATATTCAGGACACAAAGTATGGCAACACTGCTATTTGTCATAAATGTAAACACACAAATCGCTTGAAACTTCGAATATGCAAAATTGTTTTAAAGTATATTTATTTTCTTAAAAAATATACAATTAATATAAATTTTTGATATATACGAATGTCTACAGTGTAATTAAATATATATTAATTAAAAAATGTGTGAAAAGTGGGTTAAACATAGTGAAATAACGAGCATTGTTTTAACAAATTTTTGAACTTAAATGTTAAATATCTCGAAAACTATGGGTCTGAGGACGGTATATGCGTATATATTTTTTAATCCTGAGGACCTCCTCTATTCATCGGTACCATCAAATCGCGGCGCCTCAAGAATCGTAATATTGCCTATTTCTCTATGTTTCACTAAATTTTTTCACGTTTTTAACTCTGTATATTTAAATATACACTCTAAACATTGAAATAAGTTCCCATTTCACTTTTATTTTGCTATATTTTACCTAAATTTATTAATTTAAAATTCACTTAGCACATCATCGTTGAAAAGGTTAGATTGTTTACAATTATGAGGAAAACGAGCCTTGCCACATCTTAAACAGCAAATATGTAGGATTTTTAACAATTTTTCTTTTTTTGTTTTTTCGCGTGATTCTTTTTTCTATATTAACTATAAAAAAATACTTTCTACATATGTATATGTGTAATATGTAATTATGTGACTGAAGTACTTTCGCGTTGTACTCCTTTCTGCGTTGGCGGCCTTCGGCCGCGCTTTAAAAAAATAACCTTGGTCGAGCGAATATCCGGGGTGGCTGTAGTACTTTCGCGTAGTACTCCTTTCTGCGTTGGCGGCCTTCGGCCGCGCTTTAAAAAATAACCCTGGTCGAGCAAATACGGGTGACTGTAGTACTTTCGCGTAGTACTCCTTTCTGCGTTGGCGGCCTTCGGCCGCGCTTTAAAAAAATAACTTTGGTCGAGGGAATACCCGGGGTGACTTAAATACTTTCGCGTAGTACTCCTTTCTGCAATGGCGGCCTTCGGCCCCGCTTTAAAAAAATAACCCTGGTCGAGCGAATACCCGGGGTGACTGTAGTACTATCACGTAGTACTCCTTTCTGCGTTGGCGTCCTTCGGCCGCGCTCTAAACAAATAACTCTGGCCGAGCGAATACCCGGGGTGACTAAAGTACTTTCGTGTAGTACTCCTTTCTGCGTTTGCGGCCTTCGGCCGGTCTCTAAAAAAATAACTCTGGCCGAGCGAATACCCGGGGTGACTAAAGTACTTTCGCGTAGTACTCCTTTCTGCGTTAAAAATAAAAAAATATATTGACATTTTGTTATAAAGTGGTGAAAGTGGTTATATTCTTTGGTTATTATGCACTCATATTCAAACAAAATTTATGTTTTCGTTATAAAATTGATAAATTTTGATTATTATTTCTGTCAGCGATTTCCATTTATTTTTTATTATACATTGGTTTGTATATTAGGTGACGATATATATATATATATTATATTTAAAATATGAGTTTGAGTGCATAATAACCAAAAAATATAACTACTTTATATCCAAAACTCAAATTTTGTTTCAATATGAGTGCATGATAACCAAAAAATATAACCACTTTATATCCAATATTCAAACAAAATTTAAGTTTTCGTTATAAAATTTATACATTTTGGTTATTATATCTGTCAGCGATTTCAATTTATTTTTTATGATACATTGGTTTGTATGTATTTTAGGTGACGATATATATATTATTATATTTAAAATATGAGTTTTGGATATAAAGTGGTTATATTTTACGGTTATCATGCACTCGTACATATTGAAACTAAATTTGAATTTTCGTACTGTACTTTAACATTACACTTTATTACGTAACATTATTATATAATATTACTTATACATATGTATGTATAATATTGTTATATAATATTACTAATTCATGTATATAATATTACTTACTTACTTAATAAATTTAAAAAAGAAAATATCCATATGCATGAATAGAGGAATTTTTGCGAAAAAAAGGAATTTCAGCGAATTGCCTTGTCATCACATGGCAGCGCTCCATTTCTTCGTAATTTTTGGTAAACAAATGAGGTTCAAACGAGTGTAAAATGTAATTTTTAAAATAAAGATTTCTTCGGTAAAAAGACTGTTAAAAGTGTAAAATGTGGATTTATTTTAAAGTTTATAGTTTAATTTAACTAAATTGAAATGAAAAATGTGAGTAAAGTGTGTTTAATGTGGTAAAATAGCTTGTTGAAATGTTCGAATTTTGGGAATTTTAAGGAACTTCAAGGTCGAATATCTCGAAAACTAAGCGTTTGCGGTACCTATATATTTTTTAATCAGGAGGACTTCCTCTTTCCAAAGGTACCTTCAAATCGCGGCACCAAAGAAATCGGAATTGTGCCATAATCGGAATCGTGCCAATAAAAAAACATATAAAAAAATTGATAGTATAAATGTTTTTAATTTTTTTTTATCTTAGTTTAAAAATTGCCTAAAATTTATGCGTCTAGACCAGAATACCCCCTTAAATCCCGAAATGGGGGTTGTTATTCTATAATTCACCGGTACCTATGAAGTCTCCTAAAGAAATCGTTAGTCAAATATATTTGAGATACATACATAAGTATGTGCATTTGCTGCGAAGTATTCAGCCGATAATAATATGATGTCTAATGAAACATATGTATGTACTTCCGTTTATGAATATACATACATATGTATGCCAACAATAATAAAGGCATTGCATTATTTGCCTATACTATGCTGGGTATAATGTTATTTGATATAGAATAAATGTGTAGGCATCATTTTTTAAAGATTTTTTAGTTAGGGTAAAGCGCAGTACAGCATAGCATAAATGTTTATATGTATATGCATATGTGTACACACATACATATGTGAATATTAACAAGGTAGCTAATAAGTACATACTTATGTCCACATATAAATATTCAATGATGTTATATTTCGTCCACCATTGTTTTAGTTTGCAATTTCATCATTTTACATACATAGTTAATATTTAATGCAAGATACACATCGGTGCAACTTTTTTCGAATTTATTATATCAAACACATTTATACAATTTACGCCACACACATCTTCATTAATCACAATGTAAGCTGCACTTTAAAATCAAAACAAAAATTTGCCATGATAAAAGCGTACCTTTTTACGCATAAAAAATACACAATTCGTATATTTATGGTTATAAATAGAAATAAAGAATTTATTAACCGCTAATATTTCGCGACAAACAGAAGCAAACACCAAATGTAAAAATCATATGCATATTGTAAGCAATAACAAAACTCGTATACTGCGTACTACACTATTGGAATTTGTGGAATTCATTTCCCTTGGCAGTGCTGCCACCACAAAAAGGTTCTGTGAACACAATTTTTTACAATTTGGCTGGATTTCTTTTTTACAATATATGCAGTAATATCTTCTGACATACATTTTTTTAATGGGGCGAGACAACATAGAAAAATTTCCCAATAGCCTACACATGAAAAGAAACACAAACACTTTTTAATTCCTAGAATCGATTTAATTTATTATTTCATGGTAAAAGAGTTTTATGGAAAAGAAACATACAACACGGATACAAGTTAGCTAACTAATTACCAACAGGTTATCAGTAATCAGTGCATTCGTTATGCGATAGGTTAGTTTTGTTGTAGCATCAGGAAAAAAGTAACGTAACGTCACGGCCGGCCCTTTAATTGGGAAGGTGCCGCTGCCCAGCTGGTTAATGTCCTCGGTAGAGTGAAGGCTGATATTACCGCCGTCCGCGAAATGCGATGGACAGGACAAGGACTGAGACGAGTAGGTCAATGTGGCATTTACTACAGTGGCCATATAAAGGAGCGCAAGTTTGGTGTGGCATTTGTGATGGACGGAGACTCCTTGCCGAGTACTATCATTCACTCCGGTGAATGAACGTCTAGCCACAATCCGCATCAAAGCGAGGTTCTTCAACATATCGCTGATTTGCGCCCACTCCCCGACGGAAGAGAAGGACGATGTGACCAAAGATGCCTTCCACGAGTGCTTGGAGCGCACTTATGAGAACTGCCCCCGTCAGGATGTCAAAATCGTGCTTGGCGACATTAACGCCAGGGTGGGCATGGGAGGTATCTATGGCGCAACAGTCGGTAACTTCAGCCTCCACGAGGAAATATCTCTAAATGCGTTGAGGCTGATCAAATTAGCCCGCGCCCCGAAATATGGTTATCTGTAGTACTAGATTTTAGGAAAATTCATCAAGCCGCCTGGCTGTCTCCGGATCAAAAAACCACCAACCACATCGATCATGTTGTGATAGACGGAAGACAGGTCTCCAGCTTGACAAGCTGGCCGACAGGAGTAATGCTCGAAAATTCTACGAAAAAATATGCCGGATATTAAAAGGTTTCAAGACCTCCAAAGGTGACCTAGTGACCGATGCCAATAGCATATTAAAATTATGGAATGGCAGTGAACGCACAACGACAGGAGAAGGCGAACCCGATTCTATAATCGCTGACGATGGAGAAGACGTTCCATTGTCCGACCATGAAGAAATTCGAATAGCAATTACCCGTCTGAAGAACAACAAAGCAGAGGTGGCCGATGGATTGCCGACCGAGCTATTTAAACACGGCGATTAAGAACTGATAAGGAGCATGCATCAGCTTCCAACGATTGGAATTTAAGTGTGCTCTCTCCAATCCATAAAAAAGAAGAGCCCACAATTTGAGCCAACTCCCGTGAGATAAGCCTCCTTAACATCGCGTATAAAGTTCTATCGAGCGTATTGTGTGAAAGATTAAAGCCCATCGTCAACAAACTGATTGGACCTTATCAGTGTGGCTTTAGACCTGGCAAACCAACAACCAACCAGATATTAACAAGCGCCAAATTTTGGAAAAGACCTGTGAAAGGAGAATCGACACACACCACCTCTTCGTCGATTTCAAAGCTGCTTGCGACAGCACGAAAAGGAGCTACCTTTATGCCGCGATGTCTGAATTTGGTATCCCCGCAAAACTAATACGACTGTGTAAACTGACGTTGAGTAACACGAAAAGCTCCGTCAGAATCGGGAAGGACCTCTCCGAGCCGTTCGATACCAAACGAGGTTTCAGACAAGGCGATTCCCTATCGTGCGCCTACTTCAATCTGCTGCTGGAGAAAATAATTCGAGCTGCAGAACTTAATCGAGCAGGTACAATATTTTATAAGAGTGTACAGCTGCTGGCGTATGCCGATGATATTGATATCATCGGCCTCAACGCCCGCCCCGTTAGTTCTGCTTTCTCCAGACTGGACAAGGAAGCAAAGCAAATGGGTCTGGCAGTGAATCAGGACAGGACGAAATATTTCCTGGCATCAAACAAACAGTCGTCGCACTCGCGAATTGGCTCCCACGTCACTGTTAAAAGTCATAACTTTGAAGTCTATTTGAAACTATCTGTTTCGTCTATCTTGAAACCAGCGTAAACACCACCAACAATGCCAGCCTGGAAATCCAACGCAGGATAACTCTTGCTAACAGGTACTACTTCGGACTAAGAAGGCAATTGAGAAGTAAAGTCGTCTCTTGACGAACAAAAACCAAACTCTTTACGTCGCTCATTATTCCCGTCGTGTTATATGGTGCAGAGCCTTGGACGATGGCAACAATGAAATGAAAGTTCTGCGAAAGATTTATGGTCCTTTGTGCGTTGGCCACGGCGAATATCGCATTCGATGGAACGATGAGCTGTATGAGTTATTCGAAGACATTGACATAGTTCAGCCAATTAAGAGACAGCGGCTACGCTGGCTAGGTCATGTTGTCCGAATAGAAGAAAACACTCCAGGTCTGAAAGTATTCGAAACATTACCCGCCGGGGGCAGCAAAGGAAGAGGAAGACTTCCACTCCGTTGGAAGGACCAGGTGGAGAAGGACTTGGCTACGCTTGGAATATCCAATTGGCGTCACATAGCGAAAAGAAGAAACAACTGGCGCTTTGTTGTTAACTCGGCTATAATCGCATAAGCGGTGTCTACGCCAGTAAAGAAGAAAAAGTAGAAGGCGTCATGGAAGGTATTTTCCGGAATAGCCTTGAGAGGCGAGGTGCATGATACTTCGATCCCTTTGTCCTCTCAAATGTTTGCCTTTCATCGGCTTTTCATGCAAGGAAACAAAAAAGTGTTCGGGGTGCTGCATCAGAGCTTTACCGTGGCTGCGGAAGCGTTGGGTTGCCGGCCTTGCTTAGGTAGCTTAAAGGCGCAGTTTCTGGGCGTCTGTGAGCATTTTTGGACCATCTTCGCGCACACCTTGCGCATGTTCAAGTGCTCCGTCACAATGTAATGAACCACAGATTTTTATAAATTTATCATCTGGGCAATTAAACGAATACTTAGTCGACGTTGTTGGTGTTTGTCGAAGTCGCAGGTCTTCATCTGCGACCTCTTCCCGGCCATCCAAACAGGGCTAGTCTTACCGACACACCACTTCTTGCTAAGCAACATCTGGATAGGCCTGATTAATCATATCAAACGTCTCTCCACGTGTTCGGGAACAACTCATCGAATCCATACGGTGTGTGCAGGCTCCGAAGTAAAGTCGCGGCGGAAGAAAATTAGTCCTATTACTTTGCGGACTAACCGTGTATTGTCTTGCTGTACTTTGCGAACTATATTGAAAAACTCTCTGTTACTCTTCTTCCTTCTCATTAGCTATTTGTTTGGATAGCCATCTGTTATTGAAAACACCCTACAAGACGGTAGTAACCAATTCACAAATACATTGGTAAGGTTTAACTCTTATACTAATACATATCCACGTGTAACTTTTTGTATTGAAATGGAAAGTTCTATTGTAAGAGTAACAACATTCATCATACGAAATTGTTTAATATGTAAGAATGAAACGCACATATTGATAATGAATCCGTTAAAAATTGCCGTCATTGAATCGTCATTCGAAGAAAAATTTGAAGCATCGTAAATGGTTTGAAGAGCGTGAGGTAAATTGCAAATATTTTATTAATTAAAATTATACTATTTTCAGAACAAGAAAAACCAAATTATTGGAAGAAGAAGTGTTAAATATAGATCATATACTATTTAAACTTTTTGCAGCTACACATATTTCTTCGGTAAATCTTATAACTCGTACTAGCAGCCAGGGTTCTCATTTACTACTCCGTAGCAGCAAAATTTCTAAAATTATTGCTACCGCTCTCACTTTGTCGGGAGCCACAGCATAGCCTTAGCATAACAATTTAAAGTATGTACTCTACTCAGCTCCGAGTTTTGTTAGGTAAAAAACTGTAGCTGGAGCGGGAGCAAAAAATTAAATTCTGCGCTATGCTCTGGCGTAGCGGTAGCAAAAAATTGGGAGCGGTAGCACAGCAGAGCTAATGAAAATTTTCATGTACTATAGCTCCCGTCATGTGGTATTGCTCCCGCATGTGCTACAGCTCCCGCATGTTTCTCAGAATTGTTCACTCTACAAAAGTGCTCAGAGCAACAAAGTCGAAACTCACACCGGCGAGGTATCTAAACCTGATTTTTCCACGAAATTCGCATTTTTTGTATAACTGCCAAGAGCTATAGCGTCTAAAGTCAAAGCGATGCCATAAAATACCTCTGATCTGTAGGAATTTAAAAATAAAAATCAGGATTGTAGTGTATTTTCTATGGAAAATTTTAACATCCCTCGGTCCAGTTCTTAATGTTAATATTTAGGGCTAAAATTTTCAGAGAATTTTTTTTTGGGGTATTTCCAAGGAATTTTTGTGACGGGACTGAAAAAAATTAATAGTTCAAAAAAAAAAACACCCTAATGTATATAAAAAGGGGAAAAGTATATGTAGTTAAAATTAATTTCGAAAATTCATAGTAATTGAGTATTGTAATACATTTGGAATAGATGATGTTTTTGGTAATATAAAAATGGTAAATATTTTACACAATAAAAAAAAATTATAATTTATTCAATTATTATCTAATTCACTTTATTAATATATTTCTTAAAATATTTGATTTTAGATTTATAAAGTCACTTGACGCAACAAGTGCCAAAATGATTTGCATAACATTTTTTTGTCTGAATTATTCAATTAATTCAAATATTATAACAGAAAATAGCAAAATGAAAAAAAAAAACAAACACATGCGGGAGCTGTAGCATATGAAAATTTTCATTAGCTCTGCTGTGCTAACGCTCCCAAATTTTTGCTACCGCTACGCCAGAGCATAGCGCAGAATTTAATTTTTTGCTCCCGCTGCAGCTATAGTTTTTCACCTAACAAAACTCGGAGCAGAGTAGAGCACATACTTTACATTGTTATGCTAAGGCTATGCTGAGGATCCCGACAAAGTGAGAGCGGTAGCAAGAGTAAAATGAAATGCTACGAGAGTTGCGTAGTTTTTCAAATGCTGCTAGCAGCCAATGTACGAAATTGCGATCAACTCAAATCTGCGACCAATAGTAACAGATTCACAGGCTAGTTCCATAAGAAACATTTAAAGATGCAGTTAATGGCGTTATTAAAAAATCGTGGATCCTAGGAATACCAGGCAACGATTCAACATATGCGATTTGGGTGAGTCTCAGTGTGAAATACAGCGCATTCGAATGGTTGATTGGTGATACGCGTTTAATGCAGCAGGCATTAGGAACCTTGGCGAAAAGTCGCGCAGAGTTTGGTTCTCCTTTGGTGACGTCAAATAACGTAATATTGTGTGTATATGGAAGAGCTTCATTATATGTTGTTCCTAAAAATTTATTGAATTGTTCATAATTGCAGATAGAAATTTTGATGTATGCAGTTGGCCAATTACATTGTATTTTCAGTGTCTTTGCCTAAATACGATCCAACAACACTATGGTTGCAACAATTATGCTAATTGTTCGTTTAATGGCCATGTATAAATAAAGAACAGTTTTTGCAGTCACTTCAATCCAGAACAAAAAATATATCACAAAATGTTGGGTGAACACTTTGAACAACAGATGGACCAACTTTTTGTATAACATTTGCGGACGAGCATTTAGCTACTGTAAGTGTAATACTCCCGAAAATTTTTGTAATATATTTTCAATTGTTTGCCTTTAGTTCACCAACGCGGAGGCTTTTAAGACATTAATGGGTATGAATGGCACAAATAGTCAGGGCATTGCGACGAGTCCGTTTGCGGAATGAGTGAAAAAAGTGAGCGATTTACCAATGCCTCAAGATGATAAGACAAAGCTTGACGAATATATTAATGATATTTACAATAAAGTTGGATAATGTAAGGTAACAACAATTAGTTTAAATTTAAATTTCGTATTATTATTTCCACGTATACATATGTACATACATATGTAGTCGTTGAAGTCGCTGACGAATGTCTCAACACTAAAGTAGCTGGACTTTACCTACTTCAAAGCAATATTAATCACAGTTGTAGCGGCAGCACTTATAGAAGTTGGTGAAGAAATTTGCTCATTCTTCACTTAGGTAAGTGCCATTAGTAATTATACTATTAATTTTCAAATATAATTAGATATACTATTAAATACAAAAATAGTTTAATTCTTTCTATTCATCTTAGATTTTGCCGATAGTTCCAGATTAATTAATTTAAAATATTATTATTATGTACAAAGTGTGTGAATATTAAGAATTAGTAAATTATATTTAAAAGCTGATTCTAAATAATTACTGAAAATTTGTAAAAGAAAAAGAAAAAGGAGAAAGGAAAAAGGAAAAATATTACTGTTTCGTAAAAACATGTAAACTTCAAAAACAAAATTAAATAAAAAGATATACAATAAAAAATTCAATTGTTTTAGTGGACTGATACGATACGCAGTGGTGACCAATGAATAACGAAACAAATGACTTATTGATCAGTTCTCTCTAACAAAAGGGTGACCATAACAATAACGAAACAAACTATTTTCAGTCAAAGATGGCTAACCAAACAGATGCGCTAAATCAATGATCGAGAGCGAGAAATCTAATCACACCGACGTGTAGTGAAAGAGGAGAAATTGTTACTTTTTTCCTTCGATGACCAGTTACTTAACTATTACCCGTGTTGTAGGGTAATTTGTTTGGTTACTGTTGTTTAGTTATTCATTGCTTACCGCTGCGTATCGTATCGGATACCTTTTTCACATAAATAAAATAACTTTTTTATTTTATATCTTTTTATTTATTTATTTTTTTTGAAGTTTAAATGTTTATACTTTCCAGTTATGTTTTTCCTATCTATTTTTTTTTTTTAAGTTTTGGTAATTATTTATAATCAGCTTTTAAATAGTAACATTTACATATGTTTATATGTATACATATATACATTGCAAACTGAACTTTCCTTCTTACAATAAATTTTTTGGCAACATTTGTGTATAGTATTTACTATTAACATTACTTTTCTGGTAAAAAGCTTACATATGGTTTACATATAGTTTATATTATTATACTTTGCATATTTTACAAAACTAAATATACTTATTTACTAATTCTTAATATTCACACAATTTGTACATATGTATATGTAAATGTAAGCTAATGCGACAGTAATATTTTAATTTAATTAATTAAGCACTACTAGTATTAAGTAATTTTTAACGTCTAAATTTAAGAACGGAATAGTAATGGAGTCGGAAATATCTAAAATGAATAAAAATAATTAAATTATTTATTTTTTTATATTTGTTAAGGCACTTACTTTCTATTTTAAAGATAAATATATATATGTATGTACCTAATTGTTATAAAAAAATTTAGGTAAATTGTATTGTTGACTCACTTTACACTTCTATCTTTCTTTAACACAATAACTTCAATTTTTATTTTTATTCTGCCAGGATATGGCGCCTAATTATTCCGTTCCCCTTCATTGCTCTAAAAGTACCTAAAGCAGAGAACGTATATTTATAGAGAAGGTTCACGATGTTAAAAATTTAGGGATATTTCAATTTTGGGATATTTACTGTTTTGTATGAGCGTGTTTCACCACAGAAAATTATTAGCGTGTTTCACCACTTAACATCAGGGGACACGAAAATAGCAGAATTGAGCATTTTCAGTGTTAAATGAGAAAAATAATAATTCCAATGTTAAGGAATGTACGCTTACAGATTCGCCTATTTACTATGCGCAAACGATGCTGCATATAAATTATAGATCGCTATACATACATACTTATATTTGTTATGAAAGCACATAAGTTTGTACATTAGGGTGTGTCATTCTGAGGCAACCTTCGGTAAACAGGCTAAAAACTTTCGAAAATGTGAAAAAAAAGTCACTCAAAAGTTGAGCTCTTAATATTAATATTAAGAGGTGCCTATTTAAAATTTTCTATTTTCCATATAAATTTCATGGAAAAAAAATCATTTTTTTTGTGGTGGTTATTGTGTGGAGGTTATTATATGTGCACGCGATGGCTGCCAGTAGGGATGGTAAACTCGATTCCGATTTTACTCCAAAATCGAGTATTCTCGTAAAATAATCGATTTATCGGAATCGATCTTCAGTAGTCGAAGTCGATTAAGGATCGATTCTTGGCATTCGAAAAGTCGATTATTATATATTTTAAAATTGAGCTATTTTATGATGAATTCCATAAAATCGTTGCAAATATATAATTCAATAAGATTTTTATTACTACCTAAATATGCATTTTATGTAGGTTTGGTACGACATACATACGTATGTATATTTATATACATACATACTTAAATAAATATTTGCTTTGGTCAATAAACTTTTCGATACCATGTTAAAAGACCAAGCGGTCGCACATTTGCCATATAATAATTATGTGAGCATATAAACAAATATAAGAACCATACGCATAATGTTTGTAAATTTGTCTACATGCAACAAATGTATGTAAATATATACATTCAATGCTTCATGCGAAATTTCCGTTGACGCGGACAACCAATGGCGAAGCTCATATTTTTTGCTTTCATGTCAAAGAGTCAATGTGTCGAAAGAATGACGCGACGACATAGCTTCACATAATTGTGTTGTTGGTAGAAAATCCGAGCTGTGCCGAAAACACAAACGAACGATCGCCAATTGCCACTGCTTCCCTTGCCGTTGTACCAGCTTCGCCAACAAACCAGCGTAGAAATGTATGTTTGTGTGTGAGCTTGCATACATATCGACGCAGATTTTTGCAAGCCGCGTAACAATAATTTTTACATTCCTTGACAAATACAGTCAATCCCGGATATGTTCCACAATCAAAGATACAGATTTTTGTGGTTTGTTAAAAATAAAAATTTAATATGGCACATAAGCGAGTGCGGATACTTAATCGAGTGGTACTTAAACAATAATTTCTATGTATTTAAAAAAAACAAACCATGAGATGCAGCAATATATAGGCAGTTAAGAGGGGTGATTTTCATTTAAGCGGAGTACTACTTAACCGGGATCCACTGTACACATAAATCAGAGGAATATTGAATATTTTCTTTGACACATTTCTTGTCTTGAAAATCGACAAACAAACTATGTTGTCAATTTTTTTCTAATATATTTGAATACTTATATTTGCGGGGTTGTCACTTTTTCCTTCTCATACAAATATCAGAAATTGTTAAATTTATGATTTGTGATGAATTTATGTTTGTAATGGTGTTTCTTTTTATGAATGAAGCAAGTGTGCCTGTTGAAAGTGCGCTTGCGTTCATGAATGAAAATATTGTTGTTAGGTGTTTTCCTACAAATTTGAGCATCGACTATTTGGCTGTCATATTGACTTGTGACGCTGCTGCCGCCATTGTTGTCTTTGTAAAGCAATGTTTTTAGTTTTTGCGGGTGACATATTTGCATGTGTACGCATATTTGTATGTTGGTTTGTGTATACATTATTTGTTCGGCAATGTCGTACATATATGCATATGTATGTACTATACATATAGAGCAGTGCGCGCACACTTTTTACTGATAAATGATAATATCACGATTTGAATTTGAATTCTACTTACATATGTATGTATGTAGTTATGTGCTAATATCTAGATGCTTATGAAAATTTAAATGAAGAAATGTAATAAATACAATATTATTGTAATATATTAAGTTTTGGTTTTTAAGTTGTGGGAATGTAGTCCAATTAAAAAACCCAGAAAAATATAATCTGGACAGAGACATTTTTTTAATTTGCTTCAAAGTAATGAGTTATGAGTAATGAGATGATGCCTTATAACTATGTGGCTGCCGAACTGGATTTTTTTTAGATTTAAGGGGAATTGTGAGTCGAAAATGGACTTCTTTTGAAAATTAGTTCTGAACTGAAAAGTCACCAATAAGGTTTCTATTATTTTTTTTAGAGTTTATTGTTAATCATAATACAGGAAAAATAAAAACTCATTTATTATGACTTTCAGTTTTCGTTCCATGAGCAAACTGTTGTGAAATAAATTTAAATTAAAAAAAATTATGCTATTTGCAAAAAAATACTTAAGTGTCTTAACTAAAATGCCTATATTTTTAATAAAAACAACCAGAAAAAACTGGTCTGAATTAGATACACAACTTTACTTATTATTTGTTTTTCAAATGAAAATTTTTAAAACAACGGCTGTGCTTTTGATACTTTTTGATACTTTTTTTGCTTGGCAACATATACTTAATTTTTTTAGCTCGCGGCAACACTTGTCACTAATGATTAGAGCGTGAATGAGAATAGAACAAATGAATTATGTGCGTACGTGCGTACTAAAGCCAATTTTTGCATTATTAAAACACATAAGCCTATGTTTGCAGCAAATAGACTGTGATTTGAGCAGCTGCGTTGCTTATGCAAATAATTTGTATGCTGAAATTAGTGAAATGCGTAAGGATTCTGAACAATCGTTTAAACTAATTTTTGAATCAGTTAAAACAATAGCCGCAGAATTAGATTTAGAAATCAAAATTCCGCGTTTGGCGAAACGGCAAACTAATCTCGACAATTATGAAGGCGAACCGGAAGAATATTACCGCAGATCAATTTATATACCGTTTTTAGATAGTTTTTTGGACCAAATCAATGAACGATTTTTAAAACATCGAGAGCTGCTTTCCAAAATTGAAAACATTTTGCCAAATAAATGCATAAATCTTGACGTTATTGAGATGCAGGAGACTGTTCGTGTTTTAGAAAAGCAATGGGCGGCTGATGTAGAAGATCGCGCTGAATTTAGAATGTGGAAAAGGTTAAAAATCTTTTCTTCAGATTATATTTTCTAACTAAAATTTTGAATATATTTTCAGGAACTGGTTAAATCAAACAAAGAGATCCAAAACTTTTTTAGACGCGTTGAATTGTTGCGATGCAAAAATTTTCAAAACAGTGCATCGTTTTTTAAAGATTGGAGCAACAATCCCTATATCTGTCGCTTCAAGTGAACGCTGAAAATAAAAGAAGATTAGACTTCAATTTGTGAATAAAATAATGAAACCTTGTCGTTTTACCTAAACATATGTCAAAACAATAAGCAACATCCATACAAACATACACATATATTTAGTTATGTATGTAATTTTATATAAGCAATGAAAATATCAAAATACAATTAGAATGAATATATTCTCAGCTCAAGAAAGGTCTTTATTTTTCTTTCACCAGCGGTAATCATTTAATGATTCTTTCTTGAGCTTAACGTTTGATATTACAAATCAAACAGTAGATTTCGTGTTAAGAAATCCCAAAAAATTTTCCTGGAGTCCTTTGTTTACTTCCCGGAACATTTTCTTTGGTTACCTTAACATTTGCTTGGTAACCAACCAAACGATTAACATGATCCTGTCAGACGGAAGTTACATATTTCACAAACTCATTGTTTACCTACACTGTTACATTTTCTGCAATTTTTAATTGAATGGGAGAGTAAGTAAGAGAGAGAAAAACTATCGACATTCAAGCTTATCGAAATATTAATATGTTAAAAGAGAAAAGGCGATACACAATTTTTTCAGAAGAAGAATTAATAACTGAGGCAGAGAAAAACGCAATTTAGTGGTTAGTTTTGGCGTTTCAATTGGTAAGCTCTTATTTGATAAAACCTTTAATTACGAATAATTCTTTTAAATATACCCATAGAAAGAAAGGCGATTTTTTTAATCTAAAACTTTCTTTATTACAGATTGGTACATTGGAAATTTCTTCGAAGATTGCATCGTTGCCTTCGTGCTAAATTTTATGAAGATGTCTTGAAAGATATGCATACAAGCTTTCTTACAAGAAACTAATTTTGATCGATCATCGGTTCGCGAATAATTTGTTATCCGTTCTATGAATTGTAATTTTGTTCGACATGCTTAGTTTACTAAATACTTCTATTATTGGTGTCGTACAATCAAACTTTTACAAGACCTTATGGTAGATGATGAAGCCTCAGTTTTTAGAGGATTCTTATTCAATGGAGAATTGTGTGGCAAAGTACCCCGATTTGGCGATTCACATTGTCGTGGTAAATAGTACTAGCTACTGCGTAAGCTGCTTCCAAATTTTTAGAGTTATGACTATGCAATGTTCTACTTGTATATTTGCTACTTAGTCCTAGGATGAAAATCCTTACTGCTTCTTGATTCGCATAGTCTTTCATAGAAGCACTGTTTTGGTTTCCGGACATCTCAATTTTTGATAATGCCAAATTAAGCGCTTTGTTCACTTCACTGTAGAATTTGGCTAAGGTCTTTTCCTTGTACGATCTTTTCCATTTCCTCTAAAAGGACATATAGTGGCCTTTGGTCCGCAAACGTGTAACCCAATCTATTTATTATGGAATAAAAATTCATCTTCGTGTTGTGGTTTGTAAGAATATCTGCTGCTGCTCCTATTATTTTTGTGCGTACTGCACTGTAGTATCCAATCATCAAATCAGCCCTAGCTCTGATGGCGCTATCGCCAACGTAATGTCCGCTAATGCCTTCTGATCAGTATTTTTCCGCTTGGAGAGTTTTGTCTCGTCTGTGGGACACAATTTAGTGCCTTCAGCGTATTCTCACAAATAATTCGATTTCGATCGATTCTTACTATACCGCCATTATGCTGAAGCCTCAAATTGTTTTTTCAATTAATTAAATATACTTTTATTGTATATCGCCCGGTCGTTCGCGATCACATGGGATTCTGGGCATATAACCTGGGCATATAACAAAGGAGAATAAAGAAAAGGAATCAACCCTGTATTCCTTTCCTTTATTCTCTTTTGTTATATCCTTTTATAAACTGAAAAGGCATGTTTATCCATATTGAATAAATTCAGTCGTTATTTAACCTTAAACTTCAAGAGGTACATAGTTGTTATTTAAAGTACATATTCATTTAATACTATTTACTACGAACTACTTCGCCTCCACAACATTTTTCCTTATTTCCTTTAGTTGTTCTATGAAATATGTACGTAAGGTAACACTTATTATTAGTTAGAATGCAACCCTTTTTTTAATGAGTAAAAAAAAATAATTGAACAAAAGCTCTTTTTGCAATATAAATATAAAATAAATGATTAGAAACGAATTAGTGAAGTGTTAGCGGATATAAAAGCTAAAAATTTAAGTGCAACATTCATTATAAATCGGAGAAACACTCGTTTTAAATAGTCGAATTTTTGAACTTTAAATTCAAATATCTCAAAAACCATAAGTCAGCAGCCACTATATACCTATACTTTCTTGATCTGGAAGAAGTCCTCTATCCGTACATACCCATTTTGATCCCGAAATCGGGGGATGCTATTCTAAAATTAGTGATATCGAAAAAATGGTCATTCGAATAGTAAATTTGTGATACGCGTTTACTGCTGGCATTAGACACCTTGGTAAAAAGGCTGCGCGGAAATTAGGTGAACCTGTTACTCAGGTAAACATGGCTGCCTTATGCCGAAATAACCTTCTTCTTCTTCTTAATTGGCGTAAACACTGCTTACGCGATTATAGCCGAGTTAACAACAGCGCGCCAGTCCTTCCAACGGAGTGGAGATCTTCCTCTTCCTCTGCTTCCCCCGGCGGGTACCGCGTTGAATACTTCCAGAGCTGGGGTGTTTTTGTCCATTCGGACAACATGACCTAGCCAGCGTAGCCTAGTCTTTTAATTCGCTGAACTATGTCAATGTCGTCATATATCTCATACAGCTCATCGTTCCATCGAATGCGATATTCGCCGTGGCCAACGCGCAAAGGACCATAAATCTTTCGCAGAACTTATCTCTCGAAAACTCTCAACGTCGACTTATCAGTTGTTGTCATCGTCCAAACCTCTGCACCATATAGCAGGGCGGGAATTATGAGTGAATAGAGTTTGGTTTTTATTCGTCGAGAGAGGACTTTGCTTCCCAATTGCCTACTCAGTCCGAAGTAGCACCTGTGGGCAAGAGTTATCCTGGGGACACCAAATTCAGACATCGCAGCATAGAGGCAGCTCCTTTTCGTGCTGTCGAAAGCAGCTTTGAAATCGACGAAGAGGTGGTGTGTGTCGATTCTCCTTTCACGGGTCTTTTCCAAGATTTGGCATATATTGAATATCTGGTCGGTTGTTTATTTGACAGGTCTAAAGCCACACTAATAAGGTCCAATCAGTTTGTTGACGGTGGGCTTTAATCTTATACACTATACGCTCGATAAAACTTTATACGCGATGTTGAGGAACCTTATCCCATGGTAGTTGGCGCAGATTATGGGGTCTCCCTTATTGTGAATTGGACAGAGCGCACCTCAGTTCTTCGCGGAACTGTTTGAATATCCGGCAATCCATCGGTCACCGCTGCTTTGTTGTTCTTCAGACGGGTAAATGATATCCGAACATCTTTATGGTCGGGCAATGGAATGTCTGATCCATCGTCATCGATTGGGAATAGGGTTCGCCTTCTCCTGGCGTTGTACTTTCCCTGCCATTCAGGCTGGAGAGGTGTTCCTTCCAAAACTTTAGTATGCTCTGGGTATCGGTCACTAGATCACTTTTAGGGGTTCTACAAGAGTATGCTCCGGTCGTGAAACCTTCAGTTAGCCGCCGCATCTTTTCGTAGAATTTTCGAGCATTACCTCTGTCGGTCAGCTTATCAAGCTCTTCGTACTCACGCATTTCGGCCTCTTTATTTTTCTGTCTGCAAATGCGTCTCGCTTCCCTCCTCAACTCTAGATACCGAGAGCACGTGTTGTGGTCGATCGTAACGTTGCGAGGTAGGCAGTCTGTTATCTCTTCGCTGCGGCACGGCACTCCTCGTCGTACCACCTGTTCTTTTGCACTTTCCGAAAATGAATGGTTTTGGTTGCAGCTGTACGTAAAGAGTTTGAAATGCCATCCCACAGTTCCCTTATATCGAGTTTTTGACGAGTGCTCTCAGAAAGCAGGAGTGCAAGCCGAGTAGCAAATCGTTCGGCTGTCTGTTGTGATTGCAGCTTCTCGACGTCGAACCTTCCTTTTGTTTGTTGACGTGCGTTTTTTGCTGCACAGAGGCGGATGCGAATCTTGGCTGCAGCAAGATAGTCGTCCGAGTCGATGTTAGGACCTCGGAGCGAACGCACGTCTAGAACACTGGAGACGTGTCTTCCGTCTATCACAACATGATCGGTCGAGACAGCCAGGTAGCTTGATGTATCTTCTTGTGCTGGAATCTAGTACCACAGATAACCATATTTCCGGCCCCGGCGAAGTCAATCGAAATTAACTATTTAGTAATTTACTTAGTGCGTTTTATGTGCTTTTAGATGACACACGACCCTTCCCAATTTGCTGGTTTATCGTCAAGTAATGTAACATTATGTGTATATGATTATATGTTGTTCCTAAAAAATTTATTGAATTGTTTCTAATTACAGATAAAAAGCCTGATGTGCTTGATTTCACAATAATTTTTTTTTTTAATTGTTCAAACAACACGGAAATTTCTAACTTTGCTATTTAATTTATTTCCTAAGGTTTTACTTTTAGCGCTATCAATATAAATTTTTCGATTTTATGTGTATTACTAAGCATTTATGGTTTTATTTTATTTTTATTTGTTTAGATTCGGTAGTAGTGATTTCATGAAAAGAAAGTAGATTTTTCAAACAAACAGTGGAAGAACCCTGAACAAAAGTAAGAAAATTATATAAAGCTTTCGATATTAACTTTATTTTTTACCATTGTATGTGATCTTTAGGAACAGTTGTAGAAAATGTGCGCCGCTGGAAGAATAACAATGCATTTTTAGCGCCTTTGCCAGAATATGATTCAATAACACCTTAGTTCCACAATTTTCACGTTGTCCCATTTACAAAGTTCAATACTGCTCCAAAGATTACCGTATGGAGGCTTTAAATAAATACCAACGAGATGCTTGTTTGGGTGCTTTCCACACAGACGACACACAGTAGGATGCTTCATTCAAAAAATTTTTTTTTTTCAAATCTTATCTCCTCAAATGTTAGTGATTGACAAACAAAAAATCTTCCCTCAAGCCAGGCGCTGTAGCTTAATTCTATTCTTTTTTAGGTTCCCATACATTTAACATAGGAATTTTCGTTTTTTCATTCAAACTAAAACTTCACCAACTAATTTTCGTTTCTGAAAAATAACCATCAGATATTCATAAAGTTGGCTTTTCAAACTTTAATAAATAAAGACATATGTAGTTGTGTTGAAAGCGGTATCACCTACACAAGGTGGTGAAAAAATTTGCACACCTTACTTGGGTAAGTGCCAGCTGGAGCGCAGCAGACATTCGAGACAAAAAGAAAACAAATTTGAAGATTTAACTGTTTAATTCTCTAAGCTGTAATCAAAACTTTTTTGTATGTGCTTCGTAGAAAGATTTCTCTATATTAAGAACTACCATAAAATAGTCTGATTACTAAATATCGCATAAAAAGCAGCTAACTATTTAAGACAAGTTCAACAAATTCATTTCAGCTTTTCACCGTTATTTCGAATGTTTCAAAACTTGGATTATATATGGCCGAAAGTCCTCTATTTTGGTGGAAGTTTATGGTGAGCATGCACTAGCTGAGCTTGAGGGCTAAAAGTGGTGTGCACGATTTAAAAGTGGTGATTTGGACTTAATGGACTAAAAACGTCCTGGGCGGCCTTACTCGCTTTAGATTGCAGTGCATAAGAAACTCCCACAGAATCTTTGGGAGTCACTCAGGCAGCCATATCAAAGGGTTTAAATGCTGTTTGAACGCAACAGAAATAACTAAGTTTTGCGTGTTTGTGACTGGTGATGAGGAATGGATCCATAAAGGCAAAAATCATAGGTGAAACTTTACCAATCAGCCAAAGTCGAGTTTGAATGATTTATTCAACTTACTCAATACTAATAGTTCTAAATTAATTTGAAAAATTATTTGTAAATTTTGCAAAGTATAACAATATAAATTATATATAAACAATACATAAGCTTTCTACAAAAAAAAAAAAATAATGTTAATACACCAAATACCATAAATACTTAAATGCTGCGAAACAATTGACTGTAAGAAAGAAAATTCAGTTTGTAATGTATATGTATATACATATATACATATGTATATATATGTTAATATTTAAAAGTTAATCTAGAACAATTACCAAAAAATTGTATAAAATGATTGTAAGAAGGAAAATTCAAACTGTAATGTATATATATAAATGGTGACATTTAGAAGCTAAAACTAAATCTGAAAATTTGTAAAAATGGAAAGGAAAAATACAATTGTTATGTATAAACATGAAAACTTCAAAAAAATAATTAATTAAAAAGAAATAAAATAAAAATTATAATTGTTTTATTTATAAGGAAAATTATGACTGTTACGATAGGCAGTGGTAACCATTGAATAACCAAACAAATAACCAGTAGCAGGTGGCACGATGACCATTGCACCAGTTTTCTGTGACCAATGAATAGCGAAACAAATAACTTATCGACCGGTTTTCTTTAACCTGCAGATGACCATAACTATAACGAAACAAACTATTTGCAATTAAAGATGGCTAACCAAACAAATAGCCAATGAAACGGACGCTGTTAACCGAAGAGAATACTTTTCCAAAATAGTTTACAAATTAGAGCAAGAAAATGTATGTAGCATTTGCGCAAAGTCAATGTGAGAGAAAGAATAAGCTAATCACACCCACGAGTAGTGAAAGAGGAGAAATAGTTACTTTTTTCCAGAGCCTAGAACAAAAGTGACCTATGGGATACCGAAGGCATTAATTACTGATAACCTATCGGTGACTAGTTAACTAACTTTACCCGTCTTGTAGGGTAGTTTCTTTCATTACTGTTTTGGTATATGGGTTGCAGATTATTTAAGTATTTTTTGAAGTTTACATGTTTATACATAATAGTTCTATTTTTTCTTTCTATTTTTACAAAGTTTTATTGTGGTAATTGTTTTAGATAAGCTTTTAAATATTAGCATTTATATTAATTAATTTTTAGAAAATAGCCTTTAAATTTTAGAATTTATTTTATTCTTATAACAGTGCATTAATTTCCTTATCCTTAATATTCAATAATAATTTAAATTAATTAATTTCGAACTATTGGTATTAAGTAATTTAAATTTTCTTTATTTAAGAGGGAGAAATTTATGAAGTCCGGCTTAGAAATTTTCGGCGGAAATTCAATATATTAAATATATACATTCAATATATAAAATAAGTAGAAGGAATTAAATTATTATTTGTTTCGTATTTGTAAAGATATCTACATAATATTTTAAAAATAATTGCATGTAAGTTTCTTCCTAATTGTTATAAAAACTTGAACCATACAATATTTAACATGACATATTATCGCTCATTATTTGATTATGTTATAAACGGTGGCTACCAACTATTTCATGTTAAGAAATGTTAAAAATTGTTCCTAGGATCTTTTGATTACTTCCCGTAACATTTTGTTTGGTTACCTTAACACTTCTTAATTTTAAAATCTTAACAAAAAATCACCGTTTGGTTGCGTGTCCCCCTCCAAAAAAGGCCAACTTTGACATCAACTCTTCTAATAACACTTAATAAAACCATCGTGTACCGCTTCTACCCGACCACGACACCACTGCTTCTGCTGCTTGTTGACGTCGTATACAAATACTAAAGTACCAACCTGAATTGGGTTTTGTCTTTCACACCACTTCATTCGACGCGTAAATGTTGGCAAATATTCAAGAATCCATCGTCTACGAAACCTATCCCTTAACTGTCGTGTTTACCAAGTGCGCAGGGTTTGGCGACGAAGGCATATGTGTTGAAGGTGTTCTCGGCTTCAATCAACAAACTCTGCAGCATGTGCTCGCAAGGTGCAAATTCCTCTAAAGTTATATTCAGAACACGCTTTACGCACCTTACCACACGCTCCCATACCCCACCTTCTGCAGGAGTGTTCGGACAATTGAATATCAATTCAACTACTTTCACAGAAAGATCGTCCTCAATGCAATAACTATCAAATACCTCGGGAAATTGTTTCCCTTCGCTATATTCGCGACGAATCCTTACAGGCTTATCGCGACGATTGATAAAGTTTCAAATTGTAAGAATATATGTGTCTGTTGAAAGATCGGCAGTAACTTCCAGGTAAAGCGCTCGCGTAGTTTGGCGGGTGAATAACGCCACCCAATGGCCTCACGAATGGCGTTAGTCGATCTTTTAATTGACTCATCATAGGCTGTGAGGGTATGCACCTTGAAATTTTATAAATAACCCATTATCTTTACCGAACCTCACATATCGTCGTGTTCACGTTCTGATATCGTAGCGTGGTATCATACGGAAGCCAGCTGGCAGCATCGATACATCGGCTAACACACATAACAGCTTCGGTATCAATAAATGGAAGAGTGTGTATAACTTAGATCCCTTCATTACATTTCCGCCTTCTTTCAGTTGATTAAGCTAAAATGAGTATTAAGCAGATTGGACTTAGGCAAATTTCGATTACTTTCTTGTTTGTGACGACACTTATCTATAAATCGAATGACCCAAGCTACCGACCGCTTTAGTTTAGTTAAATTTGAAAATCTTTTCATGTCTATAACACATGACGGCGTGGCTAACATTACAAATTTCGGACGAAGCTCTCTTTACACTCTTCTAATAGATCAGGGATTCCTTCAGTTGCAGGCCAGAGCTCTTCTTCTTCCGTTAAAAATTATGGCCCGTTTAGCCATCGCGAAGTGGGGTGACTAACGAATGTCGTATTTGCTCGTGTTGCTTTAACAGCTTGGTTTGCCTTTGACGGTATCCAAGGCCAGTCGTTAGCGGCGGTAGTGAAGAGAATTTCTGTGACTTTATGTGCAACGAACGGCTTACAGCGACGTCTTCCCGATCTAATTCAAAACGGTTGCCTACAACTCAAGGCGCGAAATTGTCATTGGTTTTAGTAGAGCGCATCTCGGTTTAGCATATACGAGTACGATGTAAATTTTGTTATCTGCATTTGTTGCTCTACAGTAGGTTACGGCTGCAGATACCTCTTCACTGGCATCTACGAAGATGTGAAGTTGTAGGAGGACCTGAAAATTTAAAACATTCTTAAACTGACTTGTTTCATTTTTGGCATATAGTTTCAGCAGGGACTCATCCCACCGCGATTCGTAACGCTACGATTTGCCCACCAATAATTTCGCGTTTACAATAAATTTGGATAAAAATTAAAGTGGGTGAAATACTGACATGACTTTGCTTAGTAGCTCTCTTTTCAACGTCGTTTGAGTCCACTAATGATTTCAACCTTTGTTAAGGGGTCAGTAGGGTAATCTGGCCTGTTTTTTTGACATTTTTTTTTCATAGAAATATTTATTCTACAATAGAACTTTTTTCACATATCATGAGGTATATCGTGGAGTGTATAAACAAATTTTTTCGGAATTTTTTGATGAAATCTGTCGGAGAAATGGCTTGGTGAATGAAATGAGTTTTTACTGGCGGACACGTTTTCTCATAATTGGATCCTCTGAAATACAAATACCCAATTTATACTTAAAAAGTACGCGAATGGTTGTCGTCCCTACTAGAATCTTGAAAAAATGTTGATAAATAAAAAAGTAATGAACGTATTTTTACATAAATTTGGTCATAATATTGTCAATAAATTATAAAAAAATTATGAATATAGTAGGGACAATAGCCAGACGTTTTGTGAACATTTTAAAAACTAAGCAAATCGGTTGAGTAGTTCGACCGGAATCATGTCCGCCAGTCTAACAAAGTGTGTTTTGAGAAAAACGCGTTTAAAGTTTGAGGTGTGTACTCCGAGTGCTCCGAACGTCGAGCGGTATTATTATTTTTGAGCCTTTTTCGAAACCTTCCAATGGTAAGGGGATTTCTACATTAATTCTAAGGATATAAGGGAACACGAAATGCAAAAAAAAAAAATTTTTTTGAGAAAGGATTTCCCTACTTACCTCAATCAGAGAAGAATCGGCCATAGTTATCGATTTTTTTTTTGTTTTACGACCACCCTAAAGGCAGGAGAAACAAAAGTGAAGGGCCTCAGCTTTACCTCATCTTTCACGGATGCTTAGCGACTTGACGAAACCTTCCACTAACAATTTTGTGCTAAAATGAATCAGAAGAAACAATTTTTCATAACAGTTCTAATAAATAAAGTATACATATATCTACATATTCAATATACAAATATTCAATATTGTCCACATATAATTAAATAATTTGCAATTATATATCATAGTAGTGCGGATATATAGTCAAAACTATATTTAATATCGAGAGCATTTATATAATTTACTTTCTTTTGTTCAGGATCCTTTCATTTTTTGTTTGATGAATCTAGTATACAAGACTAAATTCAATGAATTCTTGTATTAAATTCGTCTCTGATAAAATACTTCCTACGTCACAAGTAAGTTTTGGAAGAACCTCAACGGTGTTCCAAATAGAATTAGATGTAGAATGTAGTCATCAGGATAACATTACGATTCCGAACTTTTGTAAGCTAAACCAAGTTAATGCCTTAAACTATTGTAGAGACCAAAAAAAATAAAAAAGAATACAATAACGCTTTGGAAGACACAGGTACATAATCCCACAATCAAAAATAATGGTATCTATAAAAGTAAAACATTTACAAATAAATTAAACACCAAAATTAAAAGGCATTACCGCAAATAATTTGGATATATTGCTTTACATAAGTCATGATTGGAGTCTATTTCATTTGCGAAGACACAACCTAAAATAGTCGAAAAAATTCGACATTGGTATATAATATGTCATTTTTTTTTAACTTTCAATTAAAAAATAAACAATTTTAATACTATTATATTTAAACTAATTTTCTTTTTTAATTTGCATTACTATATTAATTTTTATGTAGTATATGATTAATCTAAATCTAAAATAAGTATGTAAATTTTACGACTTAATTTAACTTAAAACTAACAAAAACTATGTATATGCATATCTACCCAACTTATATAGACTTAAGAGGTCAGTAGGGTAATCTGGCCTGTTTTTTGACATTTTTTTTTTCATAGAAATTTTTATTCTACAATGGAGATATATCGTGGAGTGTATGAACATTTTTTTCGGAATTTTTTGATGACATCTGTCGGAGAAATGGCTTGGTGAATGAGATGCGTTTTTTCACTGGCGGACACGATTTCTCATGTTCGGATCATCTGAAACACAAAAACCCAATTTATTCTTGAAAAGTAAGTCCCTACTAGAATCATGAAAAAATATTGAGAAATAAAAAAGTAATTAACGTTTTTTTTTTTTTTTAATTTTTCTCCACGTTTTTTTTTACATAAATTTTTTCATAACATTGTCAATAAATTATAAAATATTATAAATATAGTAGGGACGATAGCCAGGCGTCTTGTGAACATTTTAAAAATTAGCAAATTGGTTGAGTAGTTCGACCGGAATCATGTCCACCAATTTAACAAAGTGTGTTTTGAGAAAAATGCGTTTAAATTGCCCACCTCCGAGTGCTACGAACGTCGAGCGGTATTATTTTTTTTGGTCCTTTTTCGAAACCTTCTAACGGTAAAGTGGGTTTCTACATTAATTTTAAGGGTATAAGGGAACAGAAAATGCAAAAAAAAAACCCCTTAATTTTGAATTTATATTCAAATTGCTTTTTATACTCTTGCAATCAGTTGCTACAGAGTATTAAAGTTTTGTTTACTTAACGGATGTACGTATCTCCTAAAATTAAACGAGATAGATATAGGGTTATATACATATATAATTGATCAGCATGACGAGAAAAGTTGAAATCTGGTTGACTGTCAATCCGTTCGTCCGTCCGTCCGTGCAAGCTGTAACTTGAGTAAAAATTGAGATATCTCGATGAAACTTGATACGTATAATCGGACCACTGCCACGTCCACAAATCGGCATTAACCGAAAACATAAAAAGTGCCATAACTAGCTCTCTAGCACTCTAGCTACAACAACCAACTTTGCTCAGTACAAATCCTATAAGAACTTCTACCGATAATGAAAATGAAAATGGATGAAATCGTACTAACAGCACTATAAATCAATAAGGAAATTTCTTTTTCTGTCTGCAAATGAATCTCCCTTCCCTCTTCAACTCTCGGTATCCATCCCATCCCGCACGTTTTGTGGACGATCGTAACGTTGCGAGGTAGGTAGTCCGTTTTTTCTCCGCTGCGACACACCACTCCTCATCGTACCAGCTGTTATTTTGCACTTTCCGAAAACCAATAGTTTCAGTTGCAGCTGTACGTAAGGGGTTTGAAATGCGACGGCATTCCCTTATACCGAGTTGTTGACGAATGCTCTCAGAGAGCAGGAGTGCAAGCCGAAAAGAAAATCGTTCGGCTGTCCGTTGTGATTGCAGCTTCTCGACGTTGAACCTCCCTTGTTTTTGTTAGCGTGCGTTTTTTGCTGCACAGAGGAGGCTGCGAATCTTGGCTGCAACAAAATAGTGGTTCGAGTCGATGTTAGGACCTTGGAGCATACGCACGTCTAGAACACTGGAGATGTGTCATCCGTCTATCACAACATGATCGATCTGGTTGGTGAATTTCGATCCGGAGACAGCCAGGTAGCTTTCTGTACTTTCTTGTGTTGGAATCTAGTATTTGGAGCCCCGGCGAAGCGATCAGCCTCATTTATTTGAGGATGTTTCCTCGTGGAGACTGAATTTACCGACCGTCGTGCCAAAGATACCTTCTTTGCCCACTCTTAGGTTAAAGTAGCAAAGCACGATTTTGACATCTTTGGTCACTTGGTCCTTCTCTTCCGTCGGGGCGTGGGCGCAAATCAGCGATATGTTGAAAGCTAGCTTTGATGCGGATTGTGGCTAGACGTTCGTTCACCGGGGTGAATGACAATACTCGGCGACGGAGTCTCTCTCCCACCACGAATTCCACACCGAATTTTTGAAATGATCCCAAAAAAATAAATCTCCAAACAGTAGAGAATGTGTTGAATAGTGCTGGTTTTCATAGACGAATCGCACGTCGTAAGCCATACATATGTATGATTAATAAAAAAAAAGAGGTCGGCGGTTGCTATGCAATATTTAAACAAACCGTATTAGATTTGGGAAAGCATTGTGTTCACCTATGAATCAAAATTTAGTATATTTGGTTCGAATAGATCTCGAAAAGTATGGAGAAAGATCAATGAAGAGTGGCAAGGAAAAAATTTATTGCCAAGGGTAAAGAACGGTAGGAGTAATGTTATGGTTTGAGGGTATATGGCTGCATCTGGATTGGATATTTGGTTTTTTTTAGTGAAAAAATGGATAACAAAACAATTTAAATTTTAAGTGTGCTTAAGTCGGCTGTTAATAACAGCAAAATCAATCAAATACCGACCCAAAATACACATTGTGTCTTGTACGGGCAGGGTTGTTATGGAAATAAAAATAACTCCATAGTTCCCGGAATCACTAGACATTAATCCTATTCAAAATATCTGGAACTTTTTGGAAAATCGTATTCGAAAACATCGAATTTCAACAAAATGAGGCCAAAAAACTGGATCATTGACTTAGTGGGTCAAAATATCCGGAAATAATACTAGAAATAGAATGGGGAGCATGCGTCGACGTCCAGGGACAATAATAGCAACAAAATGTAGGCCAAAAACCGCTAAAAATATTGTAATTACTTTTGATTTATATAAATAATCAATGGTGTACGTTAACTTTTTGATATGATTTAGGCGCATTTTAAGCTTTAACATTATTTTTTTTTTATTTGTGCAAAAAAAAATATTTTGATATGCTATATTTAATGTTAAATATACATATCTCGAAAAGGATAGAAAAAAACCACAAAATTTATTCATTTTAAAACAAATAAACGTGTCGTAATTTAATAGAACTAGGTGTATGTAAACTTTATTGGTCCACTATATATATAATACTAGCTGACCCGGCTGCCGTTGTCCTGCCTGAAATAATGTGTTTTGAAATGAAAAGAAAGTTGAATTTATATTGTGTTGAAAATCTTTTATTTTCGATTATTCCAAATATTTTCAATTTTAACGAAGCTTGATAAACAATATTTTTTGGTTTCTGTTTCGGTGCGTAAATCTACATAGCAGATGGTTTTCCAACTCGTGAGCACGCCACGTATATCCGTCCTTGTTAAAAACATAGCATTTCCAAATTTATGACACACACTTCTAGCGACCATCCTTGTGTCCTATTGATTCTCATCTCAAATGCAATTTTCACTTGAAACGGAATGCGTTGGAACTGATATGGAAAATTGTAGAACTCTTTGAAAACTGAAAAGGTTTGAATTGAAATGGCAAATCGTTGGAGCTCAGAGGAATTCGAAGAATCAAGCATTCTGTCCCATTCTATAAGATAGCTACGTTACAATCAGTCGGGTTGCATTACACACTTTCGGTGCTTGAAGATTGCGAAACATAATAACGACAGATCCAACTTTGAGACGCAAATAATGCCTCTCCAAAGCACTTAGAAATTCCACTTGATAATTCGCGGCTTCGTCTCATTGTCAAGACGATCGATCGATTTGTATGAGCGTCTCCCGGAATTTGACTTTAAATCTTCCAGTTTAAGTCAACAACATCGGTATTTTTTGCAGCTAACATTGCGCGTGCACTTAAGGAATCGTACTTACGATAACTTGGCCAATGTCCGAACATTCGTGATGAGTTCATCCTTCGTGAATTGATAAACGACAGATGGAATTGATATCAAACCACCGGAATTGATCCATTTCCAATTTTTAGACGCGGATTTGAAGGCTGATTTGTCTAAATGTTTATAGCGAAAAGTGTGCGTACTTCATTTTCATTCCAGTGATTAACATGTTCCAGAGATTGTAATTGCTGGCTTACTTCTCCAAAATTTGCACACACCGTACCATTCATCGTACGCAATGACGAAAATAAAGTTGAACCGCGTACATTAATCAATAGCAACCTAAGGTAGAAACAATCGTCGTTTATCGGGTGGATTGTATAAATTTGTCCTAATACATTAGTTGATAACACACCTGGATGTTAATCTACTGGTTGGAATTGCTTTCTGCGCAACTATTTCTTTGACGATGCATTCCAGGTATAATATCAAGGTATTTCCGAATAGAGCAAGGTTCTCGCAAACGGGTCACTGACGAAAGTTGAGAAAAAACTCGTCAATGTTAATTTTGTTGCTGGCGGTGTTTCCACTGGCTGTACTGTATTCTCTGGGTTGAAATACACTCTCCAAATTAACTGCGAGACGCACAAGAGTCGGAAAACGTTCATGAATTGCAAAAGTAAAAGTAAGTGCTGTGACATCGTGACGATGGCTTGCTGATTGACCGCGCTCCATACGTTGATGGCAAACGGAACGCCGACCGATATTAGCGCGACCTCTTCGTGGCTTCGTAAGAAATTTCAATCTGTAATTGATCACTTTATGTGAAAAATAACGTTTTCACTGAATAATTTTCAATAATTTTTCTTTTGAATAGCCGGAATAAAAAAAGCATGCGACCGAAATTGAATGATTCAAATATTTGACAAATAAAAATATTGAAAAACATAAAAAACAAAAATTGAAAAAAATATTTGTATGGAAAAATGTTACTTTTTGGGAATTTTCCAATTTCCCTTGACATTTAGGAGGATGAAAAATAGATGTTGTCCGATTCTCCACCCTAGCCGATATGCACGCTAAGATTCACGAAAATCGGTCGAGCGGTTTCAGAGGAGTTCAATAACGTACACCGTGACACGGGAATTTTATATATTAGATTTCAAAAATGTATTTAATTTAACTTATTTTTTTCGTTTTAGCTTTGGAAATAAGTCACTTGACGCAACAGAAGGCTTCTTAACCCTCATCGAGACCCTCGGGTCTGGTCAGGCATATTTTGTTTTTAAATGTTATTTAAATATATTTAGAGTGTAGCAAACGACTTACGCTTCCAGGTAGCTTCCTAGAATTTTATTGTCTATAGAATTAAGAAAAAAAATACAAGGATATCGTATCGAAAAGGACGAAAAAGGGTATTATAATATTACACCTTAGTGCACCAATGAGACTTGGCTAGATCCCATATTTTGTATGAAAATATATGAACTTTGGTATGTTTCTATCACTTCGCATGGTTTATTTATCTGTTTTTATGTTCGTTACATGTCCAAATTGGTTTGTATGTTTATCTAGGTCAAATACTTTAGCCGCTAGAGCGTTTTAAAGGTTAAGAAAAATGTAATTTTTCTCAAAATGTTACCTTTTTAGTGAAAGCTATTGCCACGCCCCTGGTAGGGCTAGAGAGGAAAGCCCCAGGGGTGAACTAACTCACAAAATGGTTTTGATCCCCCCCGGCCCCATATCCCCTCAACTATAGTGAAACAAAAACAAACAAACGGGGACATGGTGAAAACCCATTTTCGCCTATTGCCACATTTAATAATACGAATTATACATTTCCTGAAAGCTCTTTAAATTACCTAACCGGTGCAATATATTTGACCCATCTAGGTCAAATACTTTAGCCGCTAGAGCGTTTTAAAGGTTAAGAAAAAATGTATTTTTTCTCTAAATGTTACATTTCTTGTGAACGCTATTGCCACGCCAAGCGTGAACAAGGCAGTCAATTTGAATTCAACCAAATCGAGAGGTATGAAATTTTAAAAATGTATCTATATTGTACATATATGAGCGTAAATATAACACATATTTCCATACAAACACCACTTGGCATAGCCAAGCACCATTGGTCTCGACTAAGTGTATCAGACCGTTGGTCTCGACCAGGGTTAAGGTGGCCGGTGTTGCGTCAAGCGACATATACATACTATATATATTTATACCTAAGACGCGAAATAATCAAATGAATTTGTAAAAATAGTGGAAATTTAATTGTTAAAAATTAAGTTAAGAAACTTTATTATATATAAAATACTTACCCTAATAATGTAATTATAATACTAATCTATTACTTACCTTTACATAACCTAGTACAATGTTTAACGAAAGATAATTATACTTACCTCTTTGTACTACATACTGACATTACCACTAGTTTAAGCCGTTAGTTGAGTATGAAAAGTTTGACAAGCTGTGAATGCATAACGCCAGGAGAAGACGAACCCAATTCCTCAATCGATGGCGATGGAGCAGACGTTCCGTTGCCTGACCATGAAGAAGTTCGAATAGCAATCACCCGTCTGAAGAAAAACAATGCGGCTTGGGCCGATGGATTGGCGGCATCAGCTTCTTAATAAAATGTGGTCAGATGAAAGCATGAACAACGATTGGAATTTAAGTGTGCTCTGCCCAATCTACAAAAAGGCAGACCCCACTATCTGCGCCAACTACCGTACGATAAGCCTCCTCAACATCGCGTGTAAGGTTCTATTGAGCGTATTGTGTGAAAGATTAAAGCCCACCGTCAACAAACTGATTGAACCTTATCAGTGTAGCTTTAGACCTGGAAAATCAACAACCGACAAGATATTCACCATGCCCCAAATCTTGGAAAAACCCGTGAAAAGAGAATCGACACACACCACCTCTTCGTCGATTTCAAAGCCGTCTTTGACATCAAGAAAAGGAGCTGCCTTTATGCCGCGATGTCTGAATTTGGTATCCTCGCAAAAGTAATATGGCTGTCTAAACTGACGTTGAGCATTACCAAAAGCTCCAGAAGGGTCGGGAAGGACCTCTCCGAGATGTTCGATACCAAACGAGGTTTCAGACAAGGCGACTTCCTGTAGAGCGACTTCTTTAATCTAATTCTGGAGAAAATAATTCGGGCTGCGAAACTAAACAGAGAAGGTACAATCTTTTATATGAGCACTTGCGACTAGGTACCCACTTCTTTCGCTACTTCGGACTAAGTAGGCAATTGAGAAGTAAAGTCCTCTCTTGACGAACAAAAAAAACTCTATAAGTCACACATTCCCGTCCTGCTATATGGTGCAGAAGCATGGACGATGACAACGTTGCGAGTTTTTGAGAGGAAAGTTCTGCGAAAGATTTATGGTTCTTTGCGCGTTGGCCACGGCGAATATCGCTTTCGATGGAACGATGAGGTGTATGAGATAGACGACGACATTGACATAGTTCAGCTAATTAAAAGACAGCGGCTACGCTGGTTAGCTCATGTCGTACGTATAGACGAAAATACTCCAGTAAAGAAGAAGAATGCATGAAGTAAAATTGGACAGCTCTAAAACAAGTGGAGAAATAGCTGCAGAAAGCCTGGTCGCAGAAGTACATCGGGAAGAGCGGAGCAGTTTTAAGCTCCCGTGCGCATTAAAAGTTGTTCCGAAGGTTAGAAAACCTGAATTATTCAATGTGCTCTACAATGGTCCAAGTAGACGGCACTGCACAAACACGAAGAAAATTAAATCGAAGTTATTATTAGGCAAGTGGTCGTCAATCGGGTAGGGAAAGGATTGCTAAATATGCTGATTGCGTTGTAGCTAAACGGTCTGGCGCCAGAAGTCATAGCCAGATGAAGCTGTACAATTTGGATCCTCAATTGAGAGAATTGGCGAATTAAACATGCTTTGTTGGTCAAGCGGATTGTCAAAATAATACCCAATTCCTAATTAAGAAGGTACACAAGTAGAGGAAATATTTATCAACAAGTGGGTAATGAGAATTGGTGTTCAATAAATGCGGGGTTAATTCAAATGTTGTGTCAGAAACTGGGTATTCCGAAAACGAATGGAATTATCGCCAATATGTGAAGGACGTCTAAGAAAGTCAACGGCATCCTAGAGATGAGAGACATCAATTCTATTCATTTGGTTCAATATGTTAAAGAATAAAAGCGTTACGTTGTTGGAGAAGAAATAAAGATAAGTCTTCTTCTGCTTTACAAGCGTTGAAACCGCTTTCCCGCCGATTCTTTAAACTTGTTTGTGCTTCTACTCGTAAATAGTTTCGTGCACAACTTTCGCTTAAGCAAGGATTCGTTCAAATATGTGTTGGATAGCATAAGTAGTGAGCTATGAACTCTACGCAGGTCCACAGGAATACCCAAAATTGTAAAATTGGCGGCAACTTTAAAGTTTAGCGCAGGGAGGGTATCAACAGCAAATTGGACAAGATCACCATACAGGACTAGCTTGTTGAAGTAAAGAAATAGCCTCTCTCTTCCGGTTTGTATTTCACGCTAAACAGGTTGTTTTATTCCACTGTGTTAAATTATATCAAAACGTTAACAGGTTATGGGCCTATGACACAACATATTATAGTAAATATTTCGGGAATCGTGTAAAGTAAACGTTTTGGTATTTGTTAAACGCGAATTAATTATTTTTAATGAAATAATTTCGGATTTTGTTGCTTAAAATATGGCGACAAACGGGGTAGCTTCCCGTTCGAAAAATTGAAGGGGCGTGAAAATTTTGATATTTGGAAGCGCCACGCGAAATCATAGCTAGTGATAAAAAACTGCTGGAGGGTAGTTGAAAAAGAGCTACCTGCAGAAATTTCGGAAAAGGATAAAGAATGTGATGAGCGTGCATTGGCTGAAATAACCTTAATGATAGAACCTAATAACGTTTCTCATATTGCCAGAGCTGAAACGGCATATCAAGCGCGGAATGCATTGTTCTGTGCGCTCGAAGACACTGGTTTTACGCGGAAGGTAGAACTTTTAAAGCAATTAGTGCAGTGCAAGCTTAGTGACAATGTATCAGCAAGAATATGTGAATGCTGTTGTGATGACGTCACTTAAAGTCAAAAACGCTGGTCTCAATATAGACGATGAGCTGACAGCTTCGTTAATGTTAGCAGGTCTATCGGACGAATTTCGCCCACTCGTACTTGCCGTTGAAAATACGAAAGAGAAACTCACCATCGATAGTGTAAAAAATCTTCTGTTGCAAGACGTAAAATTTGATAATTCAAATAAGAGTGGTGAGAATGTACTATATTCGAAAGAAAAATCTAATTCGAAAGTGAGTTCTAATAAGTTTCGATGTCATTCTTGTAAGAAAATGGGTCATTTTGCTCGTGATTATCCTAATAAGACTAAGCAAAATTATAACAATACAAAAAACAAAAAATATTCTTTTCGCATCTTTACTTTCTCATGACATTCGTAATAAAGATGAACGGTTTGTTGATTCGGGTGCTACTTCACATATTACAAAAAATCGTGAAATGATTGTCAATGAAGTGAAGATAGAAAATAAAAACATTCTTACTGCAAATAATAAAGTAATTAAAGTTAACTCAAAAGGTGACGTGAATATGTGCTTATTTACTAATAAAATAAAGACAAACGCTGTTGTAAAAAACATTGAGTATGTGCCGGAGTTATGTGCAAATTTGTTATCGGTCGACAAATGACGAAAAATGGAAACAAAGTAGTGTTTGAAGGCAATAAATGCAAAATTTTCAACAATGATAATATGTAGTTTGATAGCCACCGCAAATGTTGTAAATGATCTGTATCGTTTAATTGTAATATTGAGTACAATCATGATTCGCCAAGTCAAAATGCATTTTATACTCGTGACGATTATAATTTATGGCATAGAAGAATGGGGCACATTTGTCAAGAATATTTTACTCTGGCAGAAAACTTTCTTGATTTAATACATTCGGACGTAATGGGTCCATTTTCGGTAAAATCGTTTTCTGGTGCTCGTTTTCTGTTGATATTCGTTGATGATTTTTCGCATAAGCTATTTGTGGTGTCAATCAAGCACAAATCAGGAGTGTTTGCTGAATTTGTAAAATTCAAAAAAATTATCGAAAATGTGTGTTCGCGAAAAATAAAGGTGTTTAGATCGTACAATGGCACCGAGTATGTGAATGAAAATTTTAAAAAATTTTATGATTCAGAAGGAATTATACATCAAAAAACATCACCGTATATAGTACACCTGAGCAAAATGGTGCTGCTGAGAGACTAAATAGAACAATTATTGCAAAAGTGCTATGTATGTTAATTGATACTGGTTTTCATAAAAAGTTTTGGGCAGAGGTGGCGAATACAGCTGCGTATATGTATATTAAATAGAGTTCCGTTCGGGTCACACGCGAAATGTCCCTATGAAATGGGGACTGGTAAAAAACCTATCTTAAAGTTTTTAAAAGTGTTTGGGTGTAAAGCCATGATGCATGTGCCAAGCGAAAGTGTGAAAAGCGAAAGAAGCTGGATGATAAAACGGTTAAATGCATAATGATGGGTTATTGTAATGTGTCCAAAGCATATAGACTGTTCAATCCGAAAACGCAAAATATTATAATAAGCCGTCATGTTGTTTTTATTGAAACAAAAAATAAAAATGTAACTGAAACGGACTATTATTGTGAAATTCCTGACGGGTGTGAATCTTTCAACATTGACGATTCAGAATAGGTAGAGAGAGAATCGCCAATGGTTGAAAACATGCAAACGGAATGTATTAACAAACGCGATAGTCAGTTAGAGAATAATAAGGTAGACGCTGATTCATCTAAATATGAAAATGCAAATGACTCTGATGAAATTAAAGTTTTGGTCAATCATATCTTAAGGCGTTCGAAAAGAATCGCGGCCAAGAAAGATGGCTATAATTTTTGTGTAACTGACTTTGTATCAAATGATCCTCAAAATTTAATTGATGCTATGGCTAGTGAAAATGCAGATTTGTGGAGAGTGGCAGTTCAAGCTGAAATAGACTCTCTCCATTCTAACAAAACATGGTGTAAACAAAACACCAAAATGAACAGTAATGGTGAGGTGATACGACGAAAGGCTAGATTAGTGATCAAAGGATATAATCAGACAAAAGGTGTTGATTATAAAGAAACATTTGCTCCTGTAGTTCGATATACGTCATTACGTTTTTATTGGCGTTAGCTGCAAGGAAAGACTTGTTAGTACATCAAATGGATGCTGTAACAGCATTTCTCAATGCTGAATTAAATGACATAGTGCAACCTGACGGTTTTGATGACAATACTGAACGTGTGTGTAAGCTGTTGAAATCCTTATATGGACTGAAGCAGTCCAGTCGATTGTGGTACGAGAAATTTAACAACGTTCTGTTGAAGTTAGGTCTTCTACGAAGCAATGTAGATCAATGTGATTATTACAAAGTAAAGGGTAATTCGATGCTACTTGTAGCTGTGTATCAGAGAGCTGCAACGATCACAATTTTTTCAATCATACCCGATCATTGACTCGAATTTTTTGTGACGAAAAACTTTGTTTCAACAAAAATGAATGATCGTAAGCGAGCGTGCTCAAAGCGAACATTCAGTTCCAATCACTGTTGTTTGTTTCGTAATGATTTTGTTCGGTATAAAGCCTTGTGTGAGCAGCAAAGAATGTTCGAGAATGTTGCTTGCATTCAGCTCGATCACAATTATACTGTTTAGTCAAAACGGGTGGTTCGATGGAATCATTGCTCATTTTAAACTTATTATTTTAATTGGTATATAAAATTTATGCCTCAGTTATTTTATAGTAGTCCAAAAATATGAATTCTTATTTTTCCCAGAAATACATTTGTAAAAAAAGGACCTTTATCCTTTGTTATTATCTTATTTTTCCCACAAATATATTTGTATAAAAAAAGGGATCTTTATCCTTTTTCTATTTTCAACATAAAAGATTTAAGGAGTTCAAGAGCTCAAAACGTGCGCTACATCAGCTACCTACCCTACGCCTTTGCGCAAATGATTATACATATATATTATGATGGCAAATGCTCACTCATATATAGCACTTACTAAAAAGTTGAGTTGCAGAGTGTTCTCAATAATCGATGGCGTAAATAATAATAATAATAATTATAAGTATTAAATAGCATAATTAGGGAGAGAGAATCGGCGAAGAGTGTTGCTGACAACATAGCAAACGGAATGTACACATTATCTGGCCAGCGCAAGGGAAGAAGATTTATATGGAATATATTTACGGGACTATAGCACATTAAAAGAATTTGTTTTCTGCCGCACATGTCGCAATGTCTTAAAGTACAGCACAAACGTCAAATTTAAATAGGCACAGCTGCTGCAAAAAATTAAAGCAACCCCAAAGTTTAAAAACTGTCACACCGCTGGACAAAACTGAGGCCATTGAAAAATGCGCAAATTGGATTACAGAAGACTGTCGGCCATTTTCAGCTGTGCGCGGTTATGGGTTTGTTAAGCTAGTAAAGTTTTTTATTAAGAACGATGCAACTTATGGCGAGCACGTCGACGTGGAAGACATGCCACCGGATCCAACAATCATTTCACGTAAAGTCTCTAAATGCGCCAATGAAAAGAAGGAAGAGTTAAAGGCTGAAATCAATAAGATTGTGAGCAGTGGTGGCGCGTCAGCAACAATTGATTTGTGGTCGGACAACTTTGTAAAGCGCAACTTTTTAGGAGTAACATTCCACTACCAAAAGGATTTCAAATTCTTTGCCCTAATTTTGGGAATGAAATCAATGGATTTCGAAAGGTCAACAGGCGACAACATCTTAAAAAAACTACTTAAAAGTATATTCAATGAATTTGATATTTTGAATATTGAAGAAATTACGTTTGTAACGGATAGAGGAACAAATATCTTAAAAGTCTTACAAAACAATTCTAGACTAAATTGTAGCAGCCATTTGTTTAAGAATGTGTTGGACAAGTCGTTCTCTGCCACCACAGAACTCGCAGAAGTGTTGGAATCGTACAAAAAAATAGCTAAATATTTAAAAAAATCAAATTTGCAGCATCTCCTGACCACTTCTCTAAAAAGCCAACGCCCAACACGTTGGAACTCCCATTACACTGTGGAACATTTTTGGGATTATTGCCTGGGGGGTGAGAAATTCCAAGTCAGGGTGATTATAGTAGGTCAGTATAGTAAAACCCTCAAAGGGTTTGGCGTTCGTATGTGTCAGTTTTTTTTATGACCTTTTAAATTTTTTCCTTATCTTGATGTTTTTTCGCAGTTGTAACATTTTAGCAAAAACGTAGTTTAACTCGCGAACCACTATTATCTATTTTTCCAATCCATTAGACGGTTGTAGCAGCTTTAACACACTAAATTTGGTACCCAATTTTCGTTCACTATAACATAAGAAACAAGTAAGGAAGGGCTAAGTTCGGGTGTCACCGAACATTTTATACTCTCGCATGATAAAGTTATAATCGAGATTTCATTATCCGTCATTTACATATTTTTTTTATTTTGCTGTAAAATTAATTAGATTAGATCAATTTGTGTACTTTGAGTATTGAATTGTATTTTCATTTCCTAATTTATATATTATACCGAGAAGGCATCAGATGGAATTCAAAATAGCGTTATATTGGAAGAAGGCGTGGTTGTGAACCGATTTGACCCGTACATGTCATCAGGGTGTTAAGAAAATATTATATACCGAATTTCATTGAAATCGGTAGAGTAGTTCCTGAGATATGGTTTTTGGTCCATAAGTGGGCGACGCCCCGCCCATTTTCAATTTAAAAAAAGCCTGTGTGCAGCTTCCTTCTGCCATTTCTTCCGTAAAATTTAATCTTTCTGACATTTTTTGTTAGTCGGTTAACGCACTTTTAGTGATTTTCAACATAACCTTTGTATCGGAGGTGGGCGTGGTTATTATTTGATTTATTCAATTTTTGAACTATATATGGAAATGCCTGAGGAAACGACTCTATAGAGTTTGGTTGACATAGCTATAGTAGTTTCCGAGATATGTACAAAAAACTTAGTAGGGGACGAGGTCACTCCCACTTTTCCAAAAAAATTAAGTCCAAACCTCCCTAATGCGATCCTTTGTGTCAAATTTCACTTTAATATCTTTATTTATGGTTTAGTTATGACACTTTATAGGTTTTCGGTTTTCGCCATTTTGTGGGCGTGGCAGTGTGCCGATTTTGCCCATCTTCGAACTTAACCTTCTTATGGAGCCAAGAAATACGTGCACCAAGTTTCATCATGATATCTCAATTTTTACTCAAGTTACAGCTTGCACGGACGGACGGACAGACGGACGGACATTCGGATTTCAACTCTACTCGTCACCCTGATCACTTTGGTATATCTGACTCTTTTAGTTTTAGGACTTACAAACAACCGTTATGTGAACAAAACTATAATACCCTCCTTAGCAACTTTGTTGCGAGAGTATAAAAATTTAAGTCTAAGTCTTTTAAAAAGTCATAAAAAAAACTGACACATACGAACGCCAAACCCTTTGAGGGTTTTACTATACTGACCTAGTACCATCACCCTGATTTAGAATTTCTCACCCCCCCCCCCCCCCCCCCATATTAGCTGTTGTATTATGTTATTTTATGCTCAAGTCGATTATTGACAATTGGGGCGAGATGAATACCATTTTAAGGCAGAATGAACAAAGCCTACGATTGTTACATATCAAAATAACTGTTGTTAAAGCGGTAGTGGAAATGTGTGAGAATTTTGAAATTGTTTTTAAAAAACTGCAGCTTTGCAGTGCACTGTGCTATGTGTTGCCAGGAATTTTAACAATTAAAAATCTATGTCAGCCGGCAACCGATGAAATACCGGTAATTTTAACGTTAAAAGAAAATATAATAAATAAAATTAATTAAATATGGGTCCCTAACATCGGTATATGGCACAAAGTTGTATATTTTTTATATCCCCCGGCTTTAAATATGCAGCCAAATGATTTAGAAGACATAAAATTATTTTGCAATACTCGCATATTGACAGAAAATCAATCATCATGTCCAAATACACCTTTATCGGATTCATAGACAACCAATTTTTCATTTGACTCAGACAGTACCTTAGATACCAATAGCCAAGTTTCAGCAGGGAATAGAACCAACGACACCTTCTTTTTCCCGCATTTAATAAAACGAAATTCCACACAAACCGCAGAGACGCCTGAGGAAGAATTTCAAAGGTACTGCAATGAAAAAGTTGCAATGGATGAACATTTTAATTTAATTGACTGGTGGCAAAATTTTTAACAAAAATAGCATTGCAAATTCATTCAATTCCTGCCAGCAGCGCAGCAGCTGAGCGTTCTTTTTCCTTAGCTGGAAATATTATAACTGAAAAAAGAAAGAGGCTCAGACCATGTTCAGTTGATAGCTTTTTGTTTTTGAATTCGTTTTTTTTAAGTTTTGCGATTAAGATTGAAACCAGAAAATAAACCTTCTTTTAATTTTAAGTTTTTGTTGATCTCAATGAAGAAGTGATTACAATTTGAAATTTGTGTTCCCTAATATTTTAAGCCTTACCTTTGTTTATTAATTTTAAGCATTAATTGAATTTTAGTTTTAAGCGTTAAAAATGAAGAAATATATGCAGTAATGTTTTGGTTAATTTTATGCATCGCAACTTGTTTCCGTTAAAATACACAAATATGTACATACAAACTATGCACATACATATTCGCAGGGAAATTCTCGAACTGATTGGTTCCATCACAATCAATTCAAACGCACACTTGATCGATGTCTGAGTTTTCGTGCATCAAGTCCACCGATCGTCTTTTTCTGTACAATCATTTCCAATCATCAAACCGGAACCAAAAAATCAGTTTGAATCAGTAAGCACAGTGGCGTACCGGGCGCTCGGGGCCAAGGATGTTCTGCCGCCCTCCTTTATCTTCCTTCCTACAAGTTTCATGAGGTGGTTCGAACCAAAGTGAATGTTTAAAAAATATCTTCGATAATAAGTATATAAAATTTAGGAACTAGAAGCCACGCAAATTCTGAAGTTCCAAGATTCTCGCAATACGGTTTTTGAGGAAATTGATAGTAAATTTACAAGGCATCTTATTAAAAGCCATAGAAAAAACCCATTTTGCCCTATATCTTGTACATTTCTTCAATGGGACTGGAAGCCTACAAGACGTTAGCGACAGCTTTAAGAATACTACTCACTATACCTGTATCAGTTACATCTTGTGAAAGATCATTTAGCAAACTTAAATTGATCAAATCTTACTTGAGATCTACCATGAGTCAGAGTAGACTGTCCAATTTTGCGATTCTCTCAATAGAATGTGAAACTGCTTCAACTTTAAATTACAATGATATGATATGTGATTTTGCAGCGATCAAAGCTAGAAAAGTGCATCTTTAAGTTCTATCATTATTTTTAAGAAAGATATAAGCCAAAAGATACAAGATAAATTCAAAGACTGAAAAGTGTTCGAGTAAAAATTACTATTTTTCATTGTTATTCAGATTGTTACATTGTAAGTGTACAACTCTTTATCTTTAATAATAAATTTTGTAAAAAAAATAGTTGAAGTATTTTTCTAAATATTAAAAAACAGCGAAGATCGTTTTGCCGCCCCCAAGACGTTGCGCCCGGGTTTGACGGCCCCGACGACGCGACTTGACATCAGTTTTGCAATTAATCTATTGAGTCGTTTTTCTACAAATCCAGGAAAATCCCACTGGGTTGAGGTAAAACATGTAATGCGTTATCTGTGACGCAGATTGGGCTAGTGATCTTGACGAAAGACGATCTACGACGGGCTATATATTTAAGTTTCAGGGTGGTCCAATATCCTAGTACACACGAAGGCAGCGAACTGTTGCTTTATCATCATGGCCATGACTTCAGCTATTCAAGAAGCAACTTGGTTAATACGTCTATAGTCTGAATTTACATCAGTTATGGTAAAAGGTATGGTACTTTACTGTGACAATAAAAGTGCTATACAAGTGGCCTTGAATAACCCATATTCACCTCGTACAAAACATGTGGATATAACAGGTAAATTTATTCGGCAGGATTTAGAAAGCGGCAAGATTAAATTGATTTATATTCCAATGAACGAGATGTTGGCAGATATTTTGACAAAAGGTATTGCTAAAGAAAATCATTTTAATATTTGTAAGTCACTTAGACTTTTTAAGAATTAAAATAAAATTGTTTTCTTTGCTATTATTTAAAACACGAAACTATGTATTAAAATCTATGCATAAAATGTAAAGAACAAAAAGTTAATTTATACATATTTATTATAAAAAGTATCGTTCAGGAAAAGTGTTGAAGTAAAGAATGAGCGACCCTTTGTACTAATAAATACAACTCTGTAATATCATATGTTTATGCTGAATTAATGAATAAATAAGTCCTCTCTCTTCCGGTTTATATTTCACGCTAAACAGGTTGTTTTATTCCACTGTGTTAAATTATATCACAACTTTAACATAGCTCAACAAACAGTTTCGCGTTGTGTGTTTGAAGTTTGTAAAGCAATTGAGAAAATGCTGTATTCAAAACACATAACTTTTGTAATGTCTTCAGAGGAGAAAAATGAAGCGAAACGAGCTTTTTACTCAATGTCTCGAATTCCAAGAGTAATTGGAGTGGTGGATGGTACTCACAGCATTTATATTTCAATAGAAAATTAAAGCATAGTATAAATGCTATGGTGGTAAGGCAATTGTTTTTATACTCTCGCAACAATGTTGCTATGGAGAGTATTATAGTTTTGTTCACATAACGGTTGTTTGTAAGTCCTAAAACTAAAAGAGTCAGATATAGGGTTATATATACTAAAGTGATCAGGTTGACGAGTAGAAATCCGGATGTCTGTCTGTCCGTCCGTCCGTCTGTCCGTCCGTGCAAGCTGTAACTTGAGTAAAAATTGAGATATCATGATGAAACTTGGTACACGTATTCCTTGGTTCCATAAAAAGGTTAAGTTCGAAGATGGGCAAAATCGGCACACTGCCACGCCCACAAAATGGCGGAAACCGAAAACCTATAAAGTGTCATAACTAAGCCATAAATAAAGATATTAAAGTGAAATTTGGCACAAAGGATCGCATTAGGGAGGGGCATATTTGGACTTAATTTTTTTGGAAAAGTGGGCGTGGTCCCTCCCCCTACTAAGTTTTTTGTACATATCTCGGAAACTATTATAGCTATGTCAACCAAACTCTATAGAGTCGTTTCCTTCAGGCATTTCCATATATAGTTCAAAAATTGAATAAATCGGATAATAACCACGCCCACCTCCCATACAAAGGTTATGCTGAAAATCACTAAAAGTGCGTTAACCGACTAACAAAAAACGTCAGAAAGATTAAATTTTACGGAAGAAATGGCAGAAGGAAGCTGCACACAGGCTTTTTTTAAATTGAAAATGGGCGGGGCGTCGCCCACTTATGGACCAAAAACCATATCTCAGGAACTACTCTACCGATTTCAATGAAATTCGGTATATAATATTTTCTTAACACCCTGATGACATGTACGGGTCAAATCGGTTCACAACCACGCCTTCTTCCAATATAACGCTATTTTGAATTCCATCTGATGCCTTCTCCGTATAATATATATATTAGGAAATGAAAATACAATTCAATACTCAAAGTACACAAATTGATCTAATCTAATTAATTTCACAGCAAAATAAAAATATATGTAAATGACGGATAATGAAATCTCGATTATAACTTTATCATGCGAGAGTATAAAATGTTCGGTGACACCCGAACTTAGCCCTTCCTTACTTGTTTAATTTATCTTTGTTTTTTTTTATAAATATTGTTTCCAAAACCTAGATATGTGATCATAAGATGATGATAAAAGCCGTTAAAGGTCGGTTTGCTGGGGCGTGTCATGATTCACATGTGTGGAATTTGTCAAGCGAGCGCCAGTATTTAAAAACCAACTATGTGAATGGCGAAATAGGAATTCGCATTCTTGGTGAGCATATACACATTCGTTAATTTTACTCGTTAGCTATTATATGCATCAATTATTTTGCTAACTTAATTTTTTTTTTTATAGGCGACTCTGGATATCCACTTGAGCCATGGCTTTTAACTCCATACAGAAATGCTGCTGAAAACTCTGCTGAAAGTTACTACAACATAAAATTTTCAAAAGCCAGATCCCTTATCGAATGAGTATTTGGGGTATTAAAAGCGCGTTTCCGATGCCTTTTAGCTGCTAGAGAACTACATTATGCCCAGAAAATGTGGTGCAAATTTTGAACCTATGTTGTGCTCTTCATAATATTTGCACTCTTTTTAATGTGGAAACACCTGCCATTATAGCAATTGAAGTTGAAGAAGTCGATGCTAGTTATACTGAAACCATAGGAAATGCGAATGAAACCTAAACGTTTAAGGGATCAAATGAAAAACAGTATGTTTACTTTATAAACATACGGATATACCATTATTTAATAAAATAAACTTTTTAATTTTTCACATTTTCCCATTTATTTGACTAAAATTCACATTAATGATATAAAGCTTTAGTCTCTTGCACATGTGTATACATATCTTTATATGTAAGTATATGTAATAAAAAGTAAAAACTATCACAGCAACACAAAATACGTCTTTAAATCAAAACAATTCATTTAAACTATTAATATAATTAATAAATAATTATCAGTAAGTATTAAAAAATAACTAACAGACTTCAATGTCAATAACTAAAATACAACATTTTTATTGGTCACGCCGTTCAATTTCTAGCATTTGCTTTTTTAGTCCTAATGTTGCAAATTTTAGTTTTGTTTTGTCCAAATCAATACATTTTGAATTCACCTTTAGGTTTTCATTAATTTCAGACAACACTTTTAATGAACCTTTGTGATAAGCGATTTGGTTATCCACCTGCTTATTTAAAAGGCTCTCTTGCTTTTGCGGAGCGACTCTTTGACGTGAACAATGTGGCATTTCATCCACTGGCGTTGGTTCATTCTGTCGGAATTCGTCGGTTGCGATGTCTGACCCACTTGGTTGCGTTAACTTTGCTGCATCAAATTCTAAGGTGCCGCTTATTCCACTGATGGATATTAAAACCTTTAAATAATTAAGTAATACGTGCTTTAAAAATCATTTATAATTAATCATTTTTACCTTTTTCCATTTTAAAACATCGCGCGATGGTGGCCCCGCAACATTAAGGTCACACACCAACTCTTTTCATAAATTATTTGCAGCATTTTTCGCGTCCACAGTTTTCAATTGTCCTTTGGAAAGGTCCAAATGTGTATTCATATAATTAACTAAAATTTCGAATTGTGTTGGGTTTGTTTGTTTATTTTTAGAATGTTCCATGTTAAATAATTTTTTTTTAATTAAAACTACAAATATGCCTTATAAACTTACAATTTTTGTCCGTTGCGCTTGCCAGTTTGATATCGAATCAAATTTTCGTTAAACGCACAAATTTGACACTCGTTTACGCAATACAGAGTGCTTTCATTGCGAAGGGGTAAAAATAAATGCGCAAACCGCAATTTACAATGCGCTTGTCGCCTTACAGAGTTGCTTTTTTTCATTAACGAGCGTTTTCACTTGCGCAACGCCTTACAGAGTAACCCCCCAGATCATCATTTCATCGAATGCGCTATTCGCCGTGGCCAACGCGCAAAGGACCATAAATCTTTCGTTGAAACTTTCTCTCTAAAACTCGCAATGTCGACTCATTAGATGTTGTCATCGTCCATGCTTCTGTACCATATAGCAGGACGGGAATAATGAATGACTTATAGAATTTGGTCTTTATTCGTCGAGAGAGGACTTTACTATTCACTTGCCTACTCAGTCCGAAATAGCACTGTTGCTAAGAGATATTCTGCGTTGGATTTCGAGGTAGACGTTATCGTTGATGTTGGTGCTGGTTTCAAGATAGACGAAGGTGAAGTGTTGAGGCCAATGACATCAATATAATCGGCGTACACCAGCAGCTGTACACTCTTATAGAAAATGGTACCATCTGTTTAGTTCTACAGTTCGAATTATTTTCTCCAGAAGTTGGTTAAAAAAGTCAAACAAAAGGGAGTCGCCTATCTGAAACCTCGTTTAGACATCACGGCATAAAGGCAGCTTTTTTTCGTCCTGTAAAAGGCCAAACCAGCGAAGAGGTGGTGTTTGTCGATTATTTTTCTGGGGTCTTTCCCAAGCCTTGGCGCATGTCGAGTATCTGGTCAGTTGTTGATTTGCCAATCCTAAAGCCGCACTGATAAGTTCCAATCAGTTTGTTGACGGTGGGCTTTAATATTTCACACAATAAGCTCAATAGAACCGCCGTTTTGTTGTTCTTTAGACGGGTAATTGCTATTCGAACTTCTTCATGGTCGGGCAATGGAACGTCTGCTCCATCGTCATCGATTGGGGAATGGGGTTCGCCTTCTCATGGCGTTGTGCGTTCACTGCCATTCAGCAGGCTGGAGAAGTGTTCCCTCCATAATTTGAGTATGCTCTGGGAATCAGTCGCTACGATCACCTTATTGGGTTCTGCAAGAGAATGCGCCGGTCTTAAAACCTTATGTTAGCCGACGCATCTTTTCGTAAAAATTTCGAGCAGTACCTCTGTTGGCCAGCTTCTCAAGCTCTTCATACTCACGCATTCCGGCCACTCTCTTTTTCTGTCTGCAAATGCGTCTCGCTTCCCTCCTCAACTCTCGGTATCTATCTCATCCCGCACGTGCTGTGGTCGATCGTAACGTTCCGAGGTAGGTAGTCTGCTTTCTCTCCGCCGCGACACGGCACTACTCATCGTACCAGCTGTTCTTTTGCACTTTCCGAAAACCAATGGTTTCGGATGCAGCTTTACGTAGGGATTTTGAAATGCCGTCCCACAGTTCCCTTATACCGAGTCTCTCGGAGAGTAGGAGTGCAATTCGAGTAGAAAATCGTTCGGCTTCTCGACGTCGAACCTTCCTTGTTGACGTGCGATTTTTGCTGCACAGAGGCGGGTGTGAATCTTGGCTGCAACAAGATAGTGGTCCGAGTCGATGTTAGGACCTTAGACGCACGTCTAAAATACTGAAGACTTGTCTTCCGTCTATCACAACATGATCGATCTGTTTGGTGGTGTTTCGATCTAGAGACAGCCAGGTAACGTTGTGAATTTTTCTAAGCTTGAATCTAGTACTACAGATAACCATATTTTGGTCCCCGGCGAAGTCAATCAGCCTCAATCCATTTGGGGATGTTTCCTCGTGGAGGCTGAATTTACCGTCTGTTGTGCCAAAGGTTTTTCCCTACAATGGCGTTAAAGTCGCCAAGCAGAATTTTGATATCGTGGCGGGGGCAGCTCTCATAAGTGCGCTTTAAGCGCTCATAGAAGACATCTTTGGTCACATCGCCCTTTAAATCAAGCGATGTGTTGAAAAACCTAGCATTGATGCGGATTGTGGATAGACGTTCATCCACCGGAGGGAATGACAGTATTCGGCGCCGGAGTTTCTCTCCCACCAGGAATTCCATACCAAATTTGCTTATATGGCCACTCTAGTAAATGCCACAAGAATCTACTCGCCTCAGTCCTTGTCCCATCGATCGCATTTCTTACACGGCGGTGATGTCAGCCTTCACTCTACCGAGGACATCAACCAGATAGGTTGCGGCACCTTCCTAATTAAAGGACTGCACATTCCAAATGCTTGGACTCAAATCATAATCCTTAATTCGTTTGCCATGGTCGTCATCAAAAGGGGGGTCTCTCATCCGAGGCTGTTTAAACTTTTTGATTGGGGACGTTCTTTTACGTGGCGGGTCCCATACCCAGCCATTTTTTTTGGCACAACCCTGTGGAGGGTGTGTTCTTAGGGTCCCAGAGGATACTTGATCTCGGACCGGAAGTCGTGAGCTGCTTGAGCAATATGTAAAATATTCGTTTGTGGCCACTCCCAAGTGAATGGCGATCAGAAACCTTTCCTCATTTACGTGAACTTCTACTCATGACACCATCCTCCAATAAAGATAAGTAATTAGCAATAAAATTTGTTTAGCTACATAATACTATATTTTCCTAAAGAACGAGTTATGCTTGATTCGCATGGGTTGATTTAATAATATCTATGTTGAGAGATTTTTTCACAGTTGTGTAATTCATCATTATATAGATAGAATCGATCAGTTTCCTCTTATCGTAAAGCAAATTCATGCAAATATGGTACTTATTAACTAAACATTAAGCGTTTTTTATATTATTTCCCATTATAACCAGTTCGGACAAAATAAAAATTTTTTGTGTTCTTTTTAAACACCCAACATTTACGATTAAAAATTATTATATATTTGACATCTAATATATGCTGAAACTATTTAAAACCTTTTTTAATGATTGTATGGTATATTAAAACAATTGACTTTTGAACTTTCAATACTTAACAAAGTAAATTAAGGCTGTTAGCAATCAAATAAAAAAAAAAATTTAATTCTAGTATTTTCATCGAGAATTACGTTAAACCTTTTTCTCTTTTTGATTGTAGTTTTGCCATCTCTCTTCTTATTCTTCTTCTTAATTGGCGTAGACACCGCTTACGCGATTATAGCCGAGTTAACAACAGCGCTCCAGTCGTTTCTTCTTTTCGCTACGTGGCGCCAATTGGATATTCCAAGCGAAGCCAGGTCCTTCTCCACTTGGTCCTTCCAACGGGGTGGAGGTCTTCCTCTTCCTCTGTTTGCCCCGGCGGGTACTTCTTAGGATACTTTCAGAGCTGGAGTGTTTTCGTCCGGACAACATGACCTAGCCAGCGTAGCCGCTGTCTTTTAATTCGCTGAACTATGTCGATGTCGTCGTATATCTCGTACAGCTCATCGTTCCATCGAATGCGATATTCGCCGTGGCCAATGCGCAAAGGACCATAAATCTTTCGCAGAACTTTTCTCTCGAAAACTCGCAACGTCGACTCATCACTTGTTGTCATCGTCCAGGCCTCTGTACCATATAGCAGGACGGGAATTATGAGTGACTTATAGAGTTTGGCTTTTGTTCGTCGAGAGAGGACTTTACTTTTCAATTGCCTACTCAGTCCGAAGTAGCACCTGTTGGCAAGAGTTATTTTGCGTTCGATTTCCAGCCTGACATTGTTGGTGGTGTTTACGCTGGTTCCAAGATAGACGAAACTATCTACAACTTCAAAGTTATGACTGTCAACAGTGATGTCAATATCATCGACATGCGCCAGCAGCTGTACACTCTTATAAAATATTGTACCTGCTCGATTAAATTCTGCAGCTGGAATTATTTTCTCCAGCACCAGGTTGAAGAAGTCGCACGATAGGGAGACGCTTTGTCTGAAACCTCGGTTGGTATCGAACGGCTCGGAGAGGTCCTTCCCGATCCTGACGGAGCGTCGCTTCTCCTTTCACGGGTCTTTTCCAAGATTTGGCGCATGGTGAATATCTGGTCGGTTGTTGATTTGCCAGGTCTTTCTTTCACACAATACGCTCGATAGAACCTTATATGCGATGTTGAGAGGGCTTATCCCATCTCCTTGTTTATGGATTGGGCAGAGCACACTGAAATTCCAATCGTGGGGCATGCTTTCATCCGACCATAATTTACAAAGAAGCTGATGCATGCTCTTTATCAGCTCTTCGCCGCCGTGTTTGAATAGCTCGGCCGGTAATCCATCGACCTCCGCCGCTTTGTTGTTCTTCGGGCGGGTAATTGCTATTCGAACAAACAAAATTGCATCTCAAAAAACTGATGCCATAACCTTCTTGGCCGATTTCCGGACACGAATTCGTTTCCACTCTTTAGCCTCTTGTTTTGATTCAGGATCATGGTGGTAAACCTAAGTCTCCTTCATAGTGATGAATCAACGCACAAAATCTACTTTATCTTTTTTAAAACGCTCCAAATGGTGCTGAGAAAGTCGCATTCGAATGTGTTTTTCTTCCATTGTTGGCGAATGCGCCACCCATTGTACACAAAGCTTTCTAAATCCCAAAATTTCACTTAAAATATGGCTCACACCGCCTAATGAGATGTGTAGAGTCTCAATTAAATCTCTCTGAGTCAACCGACGATCTTCCAAAACAATACATATCCTGAATTTGGCTATGATTTCTGTTGTTGATGCGCTTTTTGGAAGTCGAAAAAATGTTGAGCTGGTAGCAACGCTTTCTTATTCAACGACAAAACTTATTGAACAGCCTTTCCGTTATTCTAACAAACCTTATCATTTTATTAGTTTAGCGCTGAACATGAATGGAGTTGGTTTAGACCTTGATCTTAATCTCGAAACCCAAATAGTATTTATATAGATTTTCTGGTTGACGTTTTGCACATCAATTTAATATATTAAATTTAACCTGCTCGTCACATATTTATAACTCATTTGAGGATGATTCTAATTAAAGTTGGATGAAGTAAAATAAGTTAAATACTAAATATGATTGTAATTCATTCATTCTTTTTATGGGCGTAGCACTGGTCCGATTACGCCCATCTATGAACTCGTCATTTTTTTGGTACTAGGGAACTCGTGTACCAAGTTTCATTAAGATATCTCAAATTTTACTCAAGTTACAACTCTCACGGGGAGAAAGACGAACCGCGAAATTTAAACTTTTCTCGTAATCCTGTTCATTTATGTACATATACTATACAACATAGGTGATACATACAATCGTTATAATAATATGGAGTAACAAAATTATTAGATATTAGCCGTAACAGAGCAATTATAAAATATGCAGATCAGCATAGCGCGATCCTACGCCCGGAAATTGATTAACCATTCGACGTATTCATTCGCACAACGATTTATATTTCTTCGGCATTGTGCAAGGTCTGTCGCAAAAGAAACAGGACTGTTAAAAAAAACAACAAAAAATTAATATTTTTCAAAAGTTATATTTTTTTATTCAAAGTAGTTTCCTTGTGCTTCGATACAGCGTTTAGCCCGGTCAATTAGCATTTCAAATGAGTGTTTAAGGTAATTTTTCGGAATGCTCTTGAGAATATCGGTCGTCGCCTTTTGGATAGCTGAAATGTCCTGAAACCAGTGTTATTTCATGGGCAAATGAAATTTTCCAAATAGGTAAAAATCACAGAGTACCAGATCAGGTGAGTAGGGTGAGTGATTAATGGTTAGTATGGAGTTTTTTGTCAAAAAATCAGTAACAAGCGTCGACCGATGACACGGCGCATTATCGTGCAACAGGCGCCAGGACCCTGCCTTACGGTATTGAAGTCGAGCACGACGAATGCGTGACAAAAGACGCTTCATAACCCCAAGGTAAAACACAGCATTAATCGTTTGGCCAGGTGGGACGAATTCTCGGTGTACAATACTCTCGGAATCGTAAAAACAAATCAGCATTGTCTTTATTTTTGACTTCTGAAGACGACCGACTTCTGATCGTCACAGAGGTCCTCACGACCTTTTAGGAATCGCTTAAACCACTCATGCACATTACTACGGGATAGGCACTGATCACCATACACTTTTTCCATCATTTCAAATGTTTCAGTAAACGTTTTCCCAAGTTTAAAACAAAATTTAATATTTGCTCTTTGCATTTTACGACCGATGACCAAAAGCTGCTGTCACTTTTTGATCGATAACATCGATTGTAGTTATCCAATTGTCTTAAAATTTTTACGAAATGTCAACAAGAGATCAAACTTTTTATTTCATATACTCACCAATAGATGGCGCCACCAGAAACAGTTATATTTAAAAAGTTCTGTTTCTTTTGCGACAGAACTAGTAAATTAACTACCATGGCACGAAAGACTTGTTTTTGATAATCAGCTAATCGATACCTAAGTTTAAACAGGTTGCCAGATGTATTTGCAAAAATTAATCCGCTCTGCTTATAACAGAAAGTTATAAAGATGTTAAAATTGGATAAAAAAATAAAACCAAAAAATTTCTGTTATTGGTTAATTAAGTTCGTTGCAAGTTGCGAAAATTTTGGTTTTTATAAACAGTTGAATGACTTCGTAAACTTTTTATTAACTAATACGTTAACGACATTCGAGTTTATAGCCGTCATAGTGAAGGTCACTCATTAGCATGACGCCAAGAGCCAAATACCGTCGAACACGATACGAGTATGGTTTAAATGCTTCGGATCACCTAGCAGATACTGTGGGCTTCCAATAGCACCACTAATAAGCCGACTAGCACCACCAAAGGCATGGCAATAGCCTAAACTGAACCTTACAGTTTACTTCGTATTTGTGAGTTTGGTACTACCGGTAGCGGTAGTTGTTGGTTAATAGAAGCGATATCAAGGGAGAAATTTTAATATTTATACTTCATTCATTGAATAAAATATTTCTAATAAAAATCATCACACTTTAACTTTATTTCTTGATAACCATGAAAACAAGCAACCAAGTTTAACTTTATTTACTGTTTAATTATTTATAAAGCAATTTTTTGGAACTTTCAATACTAGGGATGCTCTCGATGCATCTATTATTTTATTTGATACATCTTATAACATTGATGTCAAGCTTTTATATATCATATGGGATGTATGCAAATTAGTAAACTTTGTGTTGAGAGGCGTCAAAAAATACCTATGATTTAAACATTTATACATTTTGTTGTGTCAAATAGAAAGCAAAATTCTGACATTTGCAATTCTGAACATATGTAAAACTTAAAAAACCAATAAACCTATAACCCTTTATAAAACCTATAAACTGCCCGCCCTGTAATAGGTGTAATATACATATATCCTAAGCCTCTGAAGCTACAAAAACCAAATTCGCCTAAACCAAATATCCTCCCGACAATGTGAAGATGGATGGAATTGTATGATAATGCTAATGCTAATGCTAATAACTGCTAAATAGAGCCCACATATGTTAGGTCATTAGAAAGATTTCGTCCCTAGACCATTCTGGCAACTACGATTACGTTGTCTAGTTAATTCTGGCAATTCAATTTTGTTCTCGATTCGGTGTTTGTCACGATTTTTATATACATACATATGTATGTATGAACGTGATTACGTTTTTATCAAATACTTATGTATGTAGAGAAAAAAAAACGTTCAAACTAAAAATACGTTCACGAAAACACTAAAACGGTTACCAAACTGTGTAAATATCCGTTTAATTTGCGAAAAAAAACCGAAATACAACTATCAAATAAAATAGATCGATATATAGTAATACAACTACATATCTATTTAAGTACATAAATAAAAAATAGTACCAAAACATACAAATGTATGTACATATTAATATATTTAAGTACCACGCTTTATTAATAAGTTTAATAAGTGCATAAAATATATATATATATGTACAGATAGTTTTTTTTGGCACGATTCCGATTACTTTGGCGGTCAGGAAAAATACGAATTTCGGTATAAATGGGGTATGTACGGATAGGGGAGCTTCTCCGGAGGAGGGAGGAATATGCAAAAATAATGTTGCTAACACTTAAATTTTTTTAACATATTCCTGATTAAAAATTCAAAAATTTGTATTAATAACACTTAGTATTTCTCAATGTTTCACTAAATTTTTTTCACATTTTTCACTTTCTTTATTTAAATATATTTTCTAAACATTGAAACAAGTTATCAATGATTTTTTATTTTCTTATATTTTACCTAAATTTATTAATTTAAAAATCACAATTACACAGTTAACAATTATGAAGACAACGAGTGTTGCCACATCTTTTAAACCAAATATGTAGGATTTTAACCATTTTTCTTTGTTTGTATTTTCGCGCGATTCTTCTTTCTATATTAACTATAATAAAAAATACTTTCCAAAATTTTTCAAGCTATAATTGAGTTGTTAACTTTTTCCATGTACATATGTATGTATATGAATAATATTTTATTTATATTTAATAAGCACAAATAAGTAAAACTCTATGATAATATTATAAAATTTATATCAAATCGTTGTGTCTGAAGTCTTTCGTGTAATACTCCTTTTTGTAAATAAAATAAAACAAATACCCTGGTCGAGCCAATACCCGGGGTGAGTGAAACACTTTCACGTAGTACTCCTTTCTGCGTTGGCGGACTTCGGCCGCGCTTTAATAAAATTACCCTGGTCGAGCCAATACCCCGGGTGACTGAAATACTTTCGCGTAGTACTCCTTTAAAAAAATAATCTTGATCGAGCCAATACCTAAGTATTTTATTATTTTATTACGTAATATTATTATATAATACTACGTAGTTGTTTATTCAATTTAAATAAAATTTGAAGTCGAATATCTGGTATAGCCATTTGAATACGTAAGGATACACAGTTACGTGATATTTGGTGAATGATTTCCTAAGTCCGTCTTCGCATTCTCTCAGTTGTGGCATAACTTACAATTACATATGCATACAGTATAGACTCGCTGCCCTACATTAATAGCAGAATCAACGAGTTCCGCTCCTCCCTTCCTAAGTTGCCGCCCGTAGCGAGCAAAATATGTCAAAAGTTGAGCCCGTAGAAATCTGCCATCTTTTTTTTTTTGTTTTAATTTGAACAATGGTGCCATTGCTCAATACGCATATGTTTTGTACACATCTAACTTTTCAATTACAATTTTTCATAATGTAAAATATCAAAACTAAAAATAAACTATTAAAAATAGTTTATATATTAATAAATAATAGCATTCGACTAGGATTTTGAGTTAGTTTAAGAAAATTTCAAACATTTTGAAGACAATTTTTATAATTACTATCTACTATCGAGACGGTAACCCTGCGTTGTGAGAGAGCAATCAGCTGACACGTTTCTACGGAAAAAATCCAAATCGTGGGATATTCTACGGTATCCTACGGTAAAGCGGACGGTAGAAGCGGTGTTGGCTGATCATTTACATTGAAAAAATGGATTCGAAGCGGTACCAATAAATACGAAATATGAGTACGCGTATTTTAGTAATTTAATTAGATTTAAAAACTCTTATTACCTTAAAAGATTTTTCGATTGAGACTATATAATAAACTTAAAACCATCATTTATCAAGTTTAAACGAAACTCTTATTTACTTAAAAGAGTTTTCGTTCAAACATATACATACACACATATAGACGAAAATATTTCTGAAAATCTGTCAGGCTAGTCTATATTAACTCATTAGCTCAGACTTAAAAGAATCTAAAACTTTCTCTAATCTCTAAAAGTCGCAACGAAAAAAGGGTTGTTAACTTCTTCGTATTCACTGTTGAACTCTTCCCTTCGAATTGGGAAAAATGAGAAATAAAAAACTTACAATTCGGCAAAAATTGATATACAAATTTATTCGATTTAAAAAATTAATATGTGTGAAAAATCTCAAGCGTTTTTGAGATGCGAAAAAATATATACTGAGAATGCGCGAATAATTAAAGAAACCTAATGCCTGTCACGGAAAAGAAAAAATGATATTCTGATAAATTGAAAACACGTCCGTTCGAATTCACGTTCAAATTACAATAATTCTTTTATTCCGTTCTTGGAATTGCTTAGCCTAAATCTTAAAACTAACGGCTTAAGCTGGTGGTAATGTAAATATGTATTACAAGGGGTAAGTAATTATCTTTCGTTAAATATTGTAATAGATGACTTAAGGTAAGTAATAAATGAAGGTAATATAAATGTATTATTAAGGTAAGTATGTTATTTTGTACAACTCAATATTTATAAATTCAACTTCATAACTTCTTATAATGATTTTATATTTAATTCTTTTTTCTTTTTTTTTAAATTTAGTTTTACATTTACAAAAGATGTCGCTTGGTGCAACACCGGCCACCTTGACAGGATCAGGATCCTTCAACATCCATGGGTAGTAATGCGAATTTGTGTATGGGGCGCTTAATTGTGCCCGCCTTCGTTGTTACGTCTGCGACTCGCACCTTGCCGTCTTGCCCTTCGACGGTTGCGACGACTCGTCCTGTTACCCACTGCTGCGATGGTGTGTTTTCTTCGTGTACGAGTACGAGGTCGCCGGGCTGCAGATTCCGTTTCGGGTGTAACCATTTGGTGCGCTCCTGAAGACCCGTCAGGTATGTTTTGGACCACTGTCGCCAAAACTGTTGCTTGAGACAGCAAACAAGTTGCCATCTCTCGCAGCAATAATTGGGTCCATTGCTACCTGTGCTGGTGGGAGTGATCGCAGGGAGCACCCTATTAAGAGATGCGCTGGAGTTAACGCCTCGCCGTCGTTGGCGTCCTGGCTCAGAGGTGTTAGGGGCCGAGAATTGAGGATTGCTTCCACTTCGGCCAACAGTGTTGTTAGCTCCTCTGCTGTGAGGAGCACTTTGCTGATTGCGCGAATGATAAGATGTTCGGTGAAGTCCCGACCTCCCATAATCCGCCGAAGTGCGGCGCCCACGGTGGTATAAAAATGAATGTGAACCCTTCGTCTGCGGCGAATCCCTTCAGTTCCGTTGCTTGGGCCAGAAACGCCTCCTTCAGCTCGCGCAGCTTGCGATCGGCACCGACGAAGTTGGTGGCGTTGTCGCTTAACATCTTCTGGGGCATTCCTCCGCGACCAACGAACCTTTTTAGGGCGAAAATAAATGAATTAGTTGACAGGTCTGAAACTAATTCTAAATGTACTGCTTTGGAAAGAAAGCAAACGAAAACTGCAATATATGTTTTTACGGGTGGTCGACCACGTATGTATTTTTAAAGTTGTGTATATCGGACCACAAAAATCTACGCCACATATAAGAAAGGGCCGTAGTGCTCGAAGTCTTTCGACTGGCAAATTTCCCATTATTTGGTTTTGCAACTTCGGCTTGTAATGAAAACAATGTATACAGTTTCTTACGGTTCTACTGCAAGCTTCTCGGGCATTAATTAGCCATATGTGTTCTCGAAGAAGCGCAACCAACGCTTTAGCCCCAGCGTGGTGATTTCGAATATGCAGGAACCGTAAATACGTTAGAACGAAGTGCGAACTTTTATTTAATAGAAACGGAAATTAGGCATCGTATGGGAGAGGTACATTTAATAGGCGACCTCCTACTCGGATTAATTTGAATGACAGCGACATATCCGAGTACTCATGCAAAAACGGGTTGAGTTTTTGCAAGTTTGCGGGTAGGGTGGTACCTTTATGCAATTTTTGAATAACATCCGAAAATTCTGAATGTTGGACCACTTGTGCAATTTTTAGAAAACTCAAGTTTAGCTATTCTGAAGTCAGATCTTGTCCCATGGAGGATTTTGGTGGTCGTCTTATCCATCGTAATATTTATGCGACCACACGAAGCAATTTTTTATGAGAAGAGAATTTTTCAATAAGATCCAATATTGAATTTTTCTCAGCAGTCGAAATTAATGTAAATGTATTTTCCTTCTTCTCTAATGCTTCGTCTTCTGGTGAGAGCTGGAAGTGGTTATTAATTGGCCATAATGCAGGGTCTTCTAGGAGGAACTGTGGACCGCCAAACCATATCGAATTATTCAATTCATCCACGTTACAACCCCGAGACACTTGATCCGCAGGATTTTGTTTCGTTGGCACATGTCGCCAATGTACTTTGTCAGTCAACTCTTGAATTTCGGACACTCTGTTTGCGACGAAGGTTTTTAGTGAGGATAGATGTGTTTTAATCCAATGTAAAACGATTTCAGAGTCTGCCCAAAATGTAATATTTTCGGAATGTCGACTCAACATACGCGCTACTCTTGACCATAATTTCGAAAGAAGATGTGCTGCCGAGAGCTCAAGACGCGGAAGAGATTTGGTCCTCAGCGGAGCCACTCTAGACTTTGCAGTAAGCAGCATGCATTTAACACCACTAGCAGATTGGCTTCGTATGTATATGCAGCATCCGTACGCCCTTATTGAGGCGCCAGCGAAGCCATGTATTTGGAAGATGGCACTCCACTCAATGTTTACGTAACTGCATAAGGTTGGCTTTAAAGTTCTGCCAGCTAGTGTCAAGGCGCAATGGAATCGACTCATACCAATCTAGTTTTTGGATTCAAAGCTCTTTCAATAAGATTTTTGCTTTGGTAACTAGTGGGGCTAGTAATCCAAGAGGATCAAAAAGGCGAGCAGAAACTGACAATATATTTCTTTTAATGGCTCGCAGATCATTAAAATTGTCATCTAAAACAAAGCGAAACAAATCCTCTTTCGGCAACCAATGGATTCCTAACTGGAACTTTTGTCATTGAAGCTTAATGACTTTTCAGTGCAATCACTGTCGAAAAATATGGGGTGGTTCGAAAACCATTTCGTTAAGGTGAATTCGGCCGAGTTTAATATTTGAATTACCTCACTTCTCAAAAGAACTAGAGACTCAAAATTTTCGGACCCTGTTAATAAATCATCAACATAAAAGTCTCTTTTGATGGCCAATGAACAGAGTGGATATTTCATTGTATTGGCATCATTGAGCATTTGCAAACACCGTGTTGCGAGAGATGGAGCAGGCGCAGTGCCGTATGTTACGGTGTTAAGACGAAAAATTTGAACTTGCTCAGAAAGATGCTCTCTCCACACAATAAGCTGACAGTTTATGTCTTCTTCATGCATAATTATTTGACGGTACATTTGTAACGAAGCTTTTTTCTGCCCCTGCTTCTTACAAGTATAAATTGCTGAGGTATACTAGCCGTGTCCAGGGTTCGTTACAATAAATTTGTAAATATTGGGGCTCTTCTGCGAATCGTACTTTATTTTACTTTCAACTTATATTAATATGTAATATACATATATTAATCTACTTTGTTACAGAATAGTCTTCTGCGTTGTACTGTCGTCGCCCGGGGACGACGCTATCCGGGTTCTGTGTGGCCCGTTAGGGCAATACCGTTTCCCGCTCTGTTGCGTTCCTGGGTGCTAGACGACTGCAATGACGATGTCCTGCGACGTGCGTTGACGCTGTCGTGCTACGACGACCACGCTCAGCTATTTCTGCCGACGCTCGTGTAGGCTTCAATGACGGTGTCCTGGCGTACACGTTGACGCTCCTCCGCAACGACGACTGCGCTCGACTACTTCTGCCGGCGATCCTGTATGCATCGATGACGATGTCCTGGCGTATACGTTGACGCTCGCGTGCTACGACGACTACGCTCGGCTACTTCTGCCGGCGCTCGTGTAGGCTTCAATGACGCTGTCCTGATGTACACGTTGACACTCGCGTGCTACTACGACTACGTTCGGCAACTTCTGCCGACGCTCGTGTAGGCTTCAATAACGCTTTACTGGTATACACGTTTACGCTCCGCTGCTACGCTGGAGAGGTCCTTTTAACCACTTTTGCCGCGTAGAGATCCCGGATCACGGAAGACTGTGTTAGCGGCCGCGATGTTAAAGGTTGAGTTGGTCAGAGGATAAACTCACTACCAAGCTCACCCTTAACAGACGCGTTCACAAGTCAGGGTATCAAGACTAGCCAGAGGATAAACTCACTGCGTAGTCTGATGCCAAGCGTGCGTACGCTGTCACAGTCCCGTGCTGACTCCTGATCATCCATCACCTAACTCCCCAGCAAGCCTGTGCTGCGTGCTAAAACATTCGCAACATGTTGCGTTGGGATGGCGTGTGTTGCTGGGACGGCGTATGTTGCTGGCAGTGGCGTGGTTTTACCGCTGCGTATGCATGCTTGTTGTTGTTCTATCTGCTTGTCTGATTTCTCCGTCTTCGTGGTTATCCCGCTGCATTGTTTGCGTGGCGTGTTTTTACCGCTGCGTATGCATGCTTGTTGTTGTTCTATCTGCTTGTCTGATTTCTCCGTCTTCGTGGTTATCCCGCTGCATTGTTTGCGTGGCGTGTTTTTACCGCTGCGTATGCGTTCTTGTTGTTATATCATCTGCATGTCTGGTTCTTCAATCTTCTTGTATTTCTAGAAGTGGCGTGGTTTTCCCGTTGTGTTGTAAACATTAGGGTGTGCCTTTATGGGTTGTGTGGGCTAAATTCTGTATAGATATTTAGTTCTCACACATTTTAGTAATGTCCGCTGTTAGTGCATACTTATGTAAGCGAAAACGAAGAAGAGTTGATTATAACTATTCGTGGATGGTTGGACCTACCATCAAAAGTTCATTCAACGCTATTTGAGTTAGAGATCGACTCGAGGCATCAAAGACAACACGTAATTTGGTTGTTGTGCTCTTGGGCCTTAAAACGCATTGATGCGGAATGAAGTAGTGTGGCTCACTCGGGATCTTATTGTTTGTTGGGCTCATGTGACCCAGTGCTCTATATTCATTCATAAAGTCCAGATACATTCCACAAAGTTCTGGATCTTTTAATGTCCTTCTCTGCAAGGCCTGAAACCGCCGAACTGCGGTTTCATATGAGTGACCGAGTAACTTACGGTTAGCTTTAAAGGGCATTCTGATTTGAAGCCGTCCTGAAGGCAATACTTGAGTAGTATTAACGAAAAAGTTAACACACTCTTTTTGCTCTTGTGTGAATTTAATGCCATTTGAATCTGAAGGTAATTCTTCTAGGCCCAAAATTTTTGGACTACTGAATCGATTGACGTTAAGTCTTCTTAAGCTTGGCATAATGTGCTATGTAATTTTGTAGGAGAACTTATAATACTGGCGTATTTGCCATACACAATCCATCCTAAAAGGGTTTTCTGAAAAGGTTGGTTAGGACCATTTTTAATTTGGCCAACAGTTAAAAGCTCGAAAGATGTTTCAACAACCAAAAGGATACCCACTTTTTTAAATTTTGGGAATTCTGATGTTATGGTCTGGATGATTTGCCGAAATGCATCGCATTACCCAGAATTCCGCCGAAAACTCGTAATTATTTAACCGCGACTTGACAAACGCGCTTGGTTTGGACCAAACTTTTGTATTGGAATTGCCAATTCCTATCACGCTTAATGTTTTGTGCTGACGTCGAATCCGCAACTTCTGTTTCAAGTCCTCCGTCATGAAGTTGACCTGGGAGCCTGAGTCCAGCAAAGCTCTCGCAGGCAGGTAATTTCCACAGCTGGTCTTCACTAAAATTACTGCTGTTGCCAACATTACCCGATCTGGCATACTCGCTGTATGCATGACATGTGTGGTGGATGGTTGCGGATGAGGTGCAGCGGGGAAGGACACTGGACACTGATGCAACAACGAGTGATGGGATCGATTGCATATCCGGCAACGATCCGCTCTGCATTTGGAAACGCTATGTCCCTTACGCAGGCAATTTATGCATAAGGGTACCGATTTGACAAACTCGAATCTCTGTTGCACCGGAAGAGCCTTGAAAGTAGGGCAGGCAGTTAGATGGTGATCCCTCGATTTGCACTGTTGACAAGTAGGCTGCCTTGTATTTGCAGCAACTAACGCCGATTTGGTCCTATCCATTTGTTGTTGCTTCCCATGACTCGTACTGCCTGTTGGTATGGGCTTCGTCCTAGAATTTGATGCTCCTTCCGCTGATAGCTGCTGGAATCTTCGGTTTAGGGTTGCTTCGCAATCCTTCCACAGTGGCAGTTTGTCATAGTCCAGCGCTTCTTCCCATTTGGATCGGGTGGCAGGGTCAACCTTTGTCATTACTAAATGTATAATAATGGCGTTTGTTATATGCTTCTCATCGCCCAGCGATAGCAATGAGTCATATGCCACAGACACTTCGTCAATCATTGATCGCAATGAAGGCGCGGATTGCTTTGGGATGGTTGGCAGCTCAAAAAGTTTAGATATTGTATTGGAAAATATCAAACATTTATTATAATAAACTTTTTTGAGACTTGCCAACGCTTTCGGATAATTTTCATCCGACATCTGAAACGCTTTAACTGTTCCCAGAGCCTCTCCAGATAGACAATTAACCAAATGATTAAATTTTTCAATATCTGGGATATTTGGATCGTTATGAACCAAGCTCTCGAACAAGCTCATAAAATTTTTGAATTCTGAATATTCTCCCTTGAATTTCGGCAAATTCATTTTAGGGAGCCTTGAGCTGTGAGAAGCTACAAAAGATGTTTCGGCAATTGACGTTCTATTTTTGGCTAAAATATTTTTAATTATTGATTTCGTTTCAACAATTATGTACTCTAACTCCCCTCGTGCCATGTCGTCTTCATCAATCTCTTCAATGTTAGATTGGCTTTTCATTAGCTTTTCACTATGTGAATTTAATAGGTCCAGCCGACATTCCAATTCAATTGGATCTAACGACATAGTTTTTTCAAAAAGGCCCGTTTTAATGCGCAAAATACTACTATTCGCAACCGTTCTTTGACGTCTTAACGATTTTAAGTCCGTCAACTCCTTACTTGGAGACAAGTTTGCGAGAGTTGGCTTTGGCTTGCTCATTTTGCTTGTTTAAATTTCCGAAAAAAAGACTATGAAGCTTGGCAACAGATATATTAAGAATCGACAATGAAAACGAGAAAATATATATATATCGATTCCCAAATATACGAAAGCCAAACCAATATGGTATGTGAAATGAACAATAGCAATTAAGGTTGGCAACAAATACATATATTTGAAATCGGTTACGAAAACGAAACGAGAAAAAATAATATTGATACTCAAGTATTCGAAAGCCAAGTCAAAAAATGCGCAAAATGAGCAATAGCACAAAAAGTAATTTAATCGGAAAATGTCCGCACGAAAATCGACAAAAATTGCGAAAAAACGACCGATAATTGCAAATTCGGATCGAAAAAATTGCGAAAAATGAGTTAATTTAATTTTGCAATTAATAATTTTTTCACCTTTATTTCAAAATAAAGGGCTACCGCAAAATCCCAAAATTCCTTATTCACTTTGAATCCGTATATGTCTGAGTATGTATTAATATACATGTATATGTAGGTTTGTATATTAAATACAAGGCAATACAATAAATCAATATAATATATGTAAAGCGAAAAGGGAGAGCCAAAAACTGAAAGTGTGCACTTGTTTTGTTGCAGATTGCCTTTTTTTGTTTTTAGTTTGCACTGCTTTCAGTAAATCGCACTCGTTACCTGGTGCGTAGGCTGTTTGCCGGCGCTTACGTCCCTTTGCCATAGGATGCAGCGGCAGCTCATTCCCACGACGGCAGCGGCGGTTTGATGGCAGCAGCGACTTGTTTTCAGCAGTGATTGATGGCAGCAGCGATTGATGGCAGCAGCGATTGATGGCAGCAGCGATTGATGGCAGCAGCGAGTGATGGCAGCAGCGACGTTGTGCCAGCAGCTTAGTGATGGCAGCGATGTGATGGAGTTAACGTAGCAAAATTGGACACTTAGCGGCACTATATAGTTACGGGGTTTGGTAGCAGCACTGGAAGCGGTAAGTAATAGTGGTACTTCACTCTTACGGCACAAGAAAGGGTAGGTTTTTAGCGGGAGTTTTTAGCGGCACTTCACAGTTTAATTTTAACTTTTTTCTCATACGTCACTTTTAAACAACATTACATATACAACAAACATTATTTTTCAATTGTCACGTTTAGCCAAGATTATTTCCAACACTTTTGTACGATTACTATGAAACTCACTGTGCTTTCAATTTCTTCTCGTTCTTCTTGTTATTTCGAAACGTACATATGTATGTAAGTAGAGTACGTATTTTTCTAATTTTCTCACACTCCACGCCACGTATATAATTTGTAAATTATGCTTGTCACTTAGCCTTTTTGTATATGTATGTACATATATACAATTAAATACTTTTCACGCCACTTTTTCTTTTATTATCACCTTAGTTTTGTGTTTTATGTTTTATAATTATTTTTCCTTTTTTGTGTTTCAGGTATCACTGCACTTGACCACTTTTAGTATTTAGTATATGTACCAATTATATGTATGTATTTGTATTTTTTTTTTTTTGGTATCTTTTTATTTCTTTATATGAAATATTTGTTTTAGGTGTTGTTTTCTCTTTTTTATGTTTAATTTATTTCCACTTCACTTTCACGAAGGGCCGAAAACGAAACGAATTGACAGGCAATTACCACGAAATTAGTTAATAAACGAAAAAAAGTAATGAAATATATAGGTACTAAGCTCACGACTTAGTCCCTGCTCGGGCGCCATGAAAAATCTCAAGCGTTTTTGAGATGCGAAAAAATATATACTGGGAATGCGCGAATAATTAAAGCAACCTAATTGCCTGTCACGGAAAAGAAAAAATGATATTCCGATAAATTGAAAACACGTCCGTTCGAATTCACGTTCAAATTACAATAATTCTTTTATTCCGTTCTTGGAATTGCTTAGCCTAAATCTTAAAACTAATGGCTTAAGCTAGTGGTAATGTAAATATGTACAGTAAAAGCTCTTTATTCGCAATTATATTTATATGTTCCATAAATATGCCTCGAATACGGAAACCGTGAATACGGGATGGTAATTTATATAAGATTATAGGGGATATGTTCCTAGGTGACAAAAAAAAAAACAAATAGGTATATAAAAAAATGATTTAATTGAAGTTCTTGAACATTTTAATTAATTATCTTAGGGCTTAGGCAATGGTTTGAAGAATTTTGTAATTTTTTCTTGCTTAGCAGTTTTTAAAATCTCCTTCAATTCAGACTGATACACAGCAGTCGCATTAGCAATTTGTCACTTAAAAATTAGGCTTCGTTCCACAGACGGATCAATGTTCACAAAGAAATCGCAGAGCTCAATTGCCATTCTTAAATCTTCTAAAATTTTTCAAATTGAATGTCACGTTTCCAGTGCTTTTTGAAGCCTCTTCTTCAATAGGTTGTGAATTTAACATTTCCTCCAAGTCGGTATCAGTCAAATCTTCATCTTGCGATTTAAGCAATTCCTGAATGTCACTTGATTCTATCTGTTCGAACCCATCTCATTCTATTCCATTCGCGATTTTGGCTATGTTTGCCGTCAAAATTTGAGATTGCACAGATTCTTCGTCATTTTCTGCAGTCAGATCAGGCCACAGTTTTTTCCCGCATGACTTCAATGTGTGTGGCTTCAGTTCTTCCATTGATTCTTTTATGTTTACGATGCATTTTGCTATGTCAAATTTTTTCAGCATTCCACAACATTCATATCAAGATTACATTCCATATTATCCAATATGATTTTGAAGGTTCGTCTAATGTAATAGAGCTTAAAGGCCTGGATTAATCCTTGGTCCATAGGTTGAAGCAAAGCCGTCGTGTTGGGAGGTAAAAATGTCACTTTTATATTTGGATGCATAGTTTCAAGTTCGCGAGGATGACCTGGTGCATTGTCCAAAACTAGGAGCGCTTTAAAGTCTAAATTCGGTTTTTTTAAATGAGTTTCAACTTCAGAAACAAAACAATTCCGGAACCAGTCGCAAAAAATAGCGCTTGTAACCCACGCTTTCTTATTAGCACGCCAAAACACTGGCAGGTTGTTTTGGTTTTGATTTTTATAGCCCGAGGATTAAACGATCTGTAAAGCATCAGTGGCTTAATGACACAATTTCCAGATGTATTAGAACATAGCAGCAGTGTAACTCTATCCTTTGCTGCCTTAAATCCAGGAGCAGACTTTTCCTTTTAGAAATGAATGTTTTGTTTGGCATTCTCTTCCAAAACAGTGAAGTTTCGTCTGCATTAAATACTTGCTAAGGTTTGTATCCTCCATCAGCTACTAGGTTTGCAAATTCTTCTGGATATCGTTCGGCTGCAGCAGTGTCTGCAGATGTTGCTTCTGCAACAATTTTGATGTTATGCAATGATTGTCTCACCTTAAATTTATTGAACCAACCTTCTGATGCTTGAAATCCTCCATCTGTACATTCACCACTAAAACTACCATCCGGTTCTTTTAAATGAGCGTAAAGACGCTTTGCCTTCTCCCTGACCATTGGACCACTCAGGGGCACCCTTTTATGGTTGCGGTCTTCGATCCATAATGACAACGCCACTTCCATTATTTCTATTGCTGGATCACGAACAATTTTAGCTGACAGTGAAGTTGAAGCTACAGACGACCTTATTTTATCATCGGATTTTTTTTTATCGATCGTACAGTTGATTCGTTGACATTGAATGAGCGTGATATGGATGCAAATGACTCTCCAAGGCGTGAACGATCAAGCATTTCTATTTTCACTTTAAGTGGTAACATAGTTTTTTTCGTGTCGAAACTCGTTTCTCATTTTTTTTAGTTGACATTATGAACTAGGAAGAGAGCAGTAGAGACGTGTTACCAGCGTTTGAAAAACTACGCTACTCTCGTAGCATTTCATTTTACTCTTGCTACCGCTCTCACTTTGTCGGGAGCCACAGCGTAGCCTTAATATAACAATGTAAAGTATGTGCTCTACTCTGCTCCGAGTTTTGTTAGGTAAAAAACTATAGCTGGAGCGGGAGCAAAAAATTAAATTCTGCGCTATGCTCTGGCGTAGCGGTAGCAAAAAATTGGAAGCGGTAGCACAGCAGAGCAAATGAAAATTTTCATGTGCTACAGCTCCCGAATGTGTTTGTTGTTTTTTTTCTTTTTTGCTATTTTCTGGCATTTACAAGTATGGTACAAGTTGGTATATAAAAGAAAGTCGTTTATAACTCAAGAACGGCTAAACCGATTTGGCTTAAAATTGGTGGGGAGGTAGTATAGAGGCAGGGTAAGGACATATGATACATTTTATTTCTTTATACTAAATTTCAATACAGCTCATAAATACAAAAATTATATTTCAAATCATAAGCATTTGTTCAAAATTTATGTAAGAATCATTTGAAAATTTTAGTAATTCAAAAATAGAAAGAAATAAGTAAAAATTTTCATTTCCAAACATGCTTAGTATATGGGTTATACTGATTTTGCTTCTTAACCAGGTAGTTTTTTTTAAGACGAGCCCGTCCCATATATTTAATATCACAACAAAAAATGGCATTGGAATTTTCATCGTCAAGGCACTGCGGATACTTTGCTAGATTATTGGTCAAGGACGCAAATGCATTCATAACAAACCAAACGCGATATCTAACATAAAGATATAACGGAATAATTGGAGTGTTGATAAAAAGGTTTATTATAATTTTAGATATACAGAAATCTTTTCGATTCTTTGCAATATACATTGAAGTATGTAAATTAAAGATGTATAAATTAAAATGTATGCTGTAATCAACTTTATTGACCAGGCCGTGTGCTCTGGCTTAAGCTTAACTTAAATCTAACTTAGCCCTAAACCTAGCTTAACCATGAGACCTAAGAAAGCAAGTCCAGTAGTCGACGCTGCCGGCTTCGACGTCTGCGTCGTGCTGACTCTGCTTCATCCAATTGTTTATCCAAGCAATTGTTTATGCAAGCAGCAATCGGATATTGACACTGTTTACGTAATCTGCAAGCTTTAGTGACGGTAGTTGCCCACACAATCTGCTGATGAGGCAAGATGTTGTATTGGCCTCACCACATTCATACCTAACTGGAAATTGGGCATTAAGTGTTAACTACTACCCCCTTCGAAACACGATCGTCCTCGTTCGTTGCCATATCTTTCACTACCAGGTTGATCTCGTGTAATGCTCGTGTTTTCTTCTTGTACTGCCAGAGGAAAGCGAGGCCACTGATCAACGCAGCAACTCCCAGACCCAGGATGAAAGCAAGTGTCCGGCTCGTGACGGTCGTTAGTTCTTCTTTAATTTCGTCAATGGTTTGTAGATTTTGATTGTTGAGGCGGTGAAGGTAAGGCAAAACTCCGCGAAAGTGACAAGATACGTGCCACTTACATTTTTCTCAGGTGTTTCATCAATGTCGATTCTGTTTGGGCTATCGTTAATGATTATGACTCCATCGTCAACTATGGTGCTAGCGTTAAGGTGACTCGGTTGCATGTTACAATGTGCTGTGCCACCGGTGTGAAGTTGCAGAGCGCATGTTGTATTTGTAGTTAATCTGCAGAACGTTGAAGTTGTTGTTGCTTCACAGTTGTTGACCGCCAAAATTCCGCTCTTGCACTCGATCACTGTATTTTCGTTGATTTGCAGCACGACGCCGTTGTGTACCACCGGAAAAATCAAAACTTTCCTACACAAAAACTTAATTCTAGGATATTTGATTATAAAATGAATTACATCATTGTGCTGAATAACTTTAACGGTTGACACTTCCATTAGTTCAGTGATTGCTATATCTGTGATTGGCCCAACCAATATGGATTTCAAACCCTCGTCATCAATGATTACTGGATTTACTACCTTTATTTTTGCAAGGGTTATTGCGAGCATTATATTCTGAATTTCCGTGATCATAATCCTATTTCGAGTAAGTAAAATTTCAAAAAGGTGCGCCGTATCGATTTTTTCTTTCTTCGCTTCTTTGAGGAGTTCATTTACCGTACTAGTTAGTGCGTTAATCTGTTCCTGTGTCTTTGTGTTAATCACTACCTGTCTATTGTTGGATTCTATTAGTTGGGCTTCTGTCATTCTAACTTGGTGGAAATCGTCAGCGTCTGGGGTACCTGTGATAAATTTAAGGGCTGAACCCAGAAAGTCTAGGCTTCTCGCCATTCTATGATGTAGTCAGTCTCTAGCAACTTTCGCATGTGCGACTGCGGGAACAGGTCCGTCATGTTGGCAGTTTCGTCTGTCATGCGCATAAACTCAGTCAAATTAGTTGAGTGCCTCACGTAATTGTATTCGTTCCATACTAGTGCGTCGCCGTCCACTACCGGTATGTAATGTGCGAGTGTGAGTAATCCGTTAATTTGGCTGCCGCTATCCCGAAAGTGAGAAGCAGGAATAATGGGATGCCCAACTTATTCCAGTGTGAGAGCGCCTCAAAATAAGCGTTTTTTATAACATTTTCCATTAAACTCGATCGAACAAAATAACAATTTTTCATTTATTAACCCAATACCCAACATTTAGTACGAATATAAATTACTAAACAGTGGTTATTTATTATATGGAGAAACTATTTAAATCTTTTTAAAGAATATTATAACAACTGACTTTTGTCCTTTCAATACCCAATAATAGAATTAAAGGTTTTTAGCTCTCAATCATTAAAAGTTTTTAATAATTTTCAATTGAAAATAATACTATGATGTTTCAAATTACAAAACATTTCATCAAATACCTTTAAATTTCACAAATTTATTTAATTTTCATTGTTTTGCATTTTTGATAAGAGGTCTTGAACGATGCAACAAATCCGTTTATATATTGTAAGATTTCAATCTGGCCATCGCTGCCAATTGCTATCCCGAAAGTGTCAAAGTTTAAGTGGTTTTGACGATCCAGCGAGAGAAAACCTGGTGAAAGTATTGCGATTGAAAACCTAAAGAAGCAATATAAGGTGATTAGAAATTAATGTCGTCATTTTCTAAGGCTAAGTACTTTATCTAAGGTTGTCCTTATGGACTATCCTTCCATTTATTAGGACAGTTGTCCCCAGATCTGCCTCTACTCTCCTCTCCTCACACAGGGGGGTTAACTTATTCCCTAACCTTCTATTAGTTTTTATCATTACCTTTTCCCCCACTTCAAAGACCCTGTTCTGCCTTGACGGGTTATTTCTATCGAGCTGAGCCTGTTGTGCTTGTTCAATTTTACCTTTCACTTCCTTTCGGAATTCTTCGGTTGAGGCGTATATTACCTCAATAGGCTCTTTATTTGTGACCGAGTGTATTGTTCGGTTGTATTCAATGGTAGCTTGAGTGATAAGGTCCATTGTATCGCTTATTCTTCTTTCAAGTTTAAGGCACCTAGCAATTTCTACCAAGGTACTGTGAAACTTCTCTACCTGACCGTTGGAAGTACTGTGGAGAGGGGGAGCGTTTACTATATCAATCCCATATTGGTTCTTCAACAGAGTCACAATAGTGTCCGAGTTGAAGGACGCCTCATTATCACAATAAATAGTTTTTGTTCCTGGGAAGAAATTAATCAACTGGAGGATGGGTATTTTTACATCCGTTATTGTCCGCGACGGTATCGGTTGAACTACTGCAAATTTAGAGAATTTATCAACACAAGTTAAAAAATGCTTCTTGTCCGTGGAGAAAATATCTATGTGTAGCATTTCTCCTGCGTATGATGGAATCGGCGTAACGCCGAGTTCCTGCCTTCTAGGGTGTCGATCGTATTTGGCTTTCGTGCATATTTTGCAGTTTGTGACAATTTCGTTTGCCAATTTGGACATTTTCGGAAAATAATAGTCACAGAGGATCTGTTTCACATTTTCCTGCGCAGCTCTATGAGCACGGTTGTGTTCAGTAGTGACTATTTCTCTTTGTTCATCCTTGTTCGTAATATCCGACACCATGTTTTTGCAGTACCAGAATTTGGTAGATGGGAAGCATCTTACCAATTCGTGTTGTATGCTGGCTAGCGCCGGTAGCTCGCAGTGAATCGCGTTCACCACGAGGGGGTTAATAACCTCCTTTACTTCGTCAATGAGGCTATTTCTATCCCTGAAGTGAATAACGTGGCGGGTTTTTCCGCCAAAGAGTATAAAACTTCGTTTCAGAGGAAAACGCGACTCTTCCAAAACTATTTGATTCCTGAAGCAGTTTATGGGTTTTTCTGTTGCTTCGACCGTGTAGGTCAGTGACAATTCACTGTGAACTGTCGCCGCGTCAGATTTGAGTTCGCTCTCCAACACATTTATGTTCTGCCGGGAGAGAGCATCTGCGACAGAGTTTTCCTTACCAGGTTTATAATGAATTTTAGCATTATGTTCGTCTATGAATGCTTTCCACCGTTTTATCTTTGCATTCGGGTTCTTATCAGAAACCGCAAATGTTAGAGGCTGGTGGTCTGTATAGATGTTGATATCCCTAGTTCCGTAGAGATAATTTTGAAGCTTCCCTAAAGCCCATACTATGGCCAGTAATTCTCTTTCATTAGTTGCATAATGCATTTCCCTATCTTTCAGCGCTCTTGAAATCATTGTAATGGGTTTACCATTCTGCGAGAGGACTGCGCCAATGCCGTGAGCGGAGGCGTCTGTCGTTAGGTCGAATGGTTTTTTAAAATCTGGGTACATTAAGATGACATCTTCAGATGCCAGGATGTTTCTTAATCTTTCGAAGGCATTGCGTTGCGCTTCACTAAAATCAATGGGTACCCTTCTAGACTTGTGTTTACTTACTGAGCCATTTTCACCTTTTAGGATCTCAGTTAAAGGTCTTGCTATGGAGGCGAAATCTTTTACGAAACACCTGTAATAGCTTGCTAGCCCTAGAAAGGATCTAAGGCTGAACAAATCCTTAGGTTCAGGATATTCCTGAATGGCTTTGACCTTTGCGGGGTCAGTTTTTGCCCCACCTCTTGTTACTATGAAACCGAGATATTCCACACTTGTTTTAAAAAAATGTGTTTTTTCTCGTGACACTTTCATGTTGGCCTCGCACAGTTTTTCCAAACCCAATTTATATGTTTGACATGTTCCGATTCATTTTCGGAAAAAATTATGACGTCATCGACGTAAACATAGCATGATTTGCCAATTTGTTCGCGTAAGACGTCGTCGATCGCCCTCTGGAAGATGCTTCCAGCATTCTTCAAACCGAATGGCAATCGACAAAACTCATATTTCCCACCGTTAACGGAAAAAGACGTTTTCTCGCGATCCTGCTCGGCGAGGACAATCTGATGGTAGCCTGACTTTAAATCTAAAGTCGTAAAGTACTTGGCTTTTCCTAAGTTTGCCAGTATCATTGAAATATTCGGCATTGGGTACTTATCAGCAATAGTGCGCTCATTGAGCTTCCTAAAATCAATAACCAGACGTTTGTTTTTGTTGCCTAACTCGTCGTAACCCTTTTTATCTACGACCCAGGTTGGGTTATTATAAGGAGACCTTGACGGTCTAATGATTTTATTGCGTAGCAATTCTCTTATTTCCTTTTCGACAAAATCTGCTACTCCCATTGGGTGAGGGTACAACTTCGAATAAATAGGCTCGTTATCTTTGGTTCGGATCGTGGCCACAACCGAAGTGTTAAATGGCAACAGCTCGTTAGAGTCTGCGAATGCCTTAATCCTTTTCAGGATCATTTTTTTAAATTCTGCCTTCACTGAACTTGGTACCTGTATGTCGTTGACATTTGTAAAGTTAACGTTGCTGCACTTATGATATTGCAGATCTTCTGACATGGTACCATAATTTATTTTGCCTCCGTCTAGGTCAATAGTCGCGCCCACCTGCGTTAGCAGGTCAAGGCCTATGATTCCGTCGAACAGTGTTAGACTATCCAACACAAAGAATGGGGATGTTACCCCGAAAATATTTATCAGGCATTTCTGTTTGATTTTATTGGACCCATGGATAGAGTTCACATTAAACAGGGAATCTACCGGCTTTACGCCTTTAAGCTCCTTTACAGGCCTGACATAATTTTTTGCCGCCCCCGTGTCGATTAAAAACCTTAGTGTTTTCCCAGCCAACGTCCGCTCAAGGAACGGTAGCCGGGAGTGGCCTCTAAAAAATTAATAGAGTCACTTTCATAGTCAACCCCATTTTCATTGTCTACCTCTGCTACTGCAGCTGCGGCAGCAACCTCATACGCTTGGAAATCCTGATCAACATCCGAGTGATTCAAATTGTTGATCCTTTGACGCCTAAAATCTGTCATACGCTCTGAATTATTCTGTCTCTTATTTCCCTGAACGGGAGCACTGTGAATACCGGCAGCTTGTGCCTGTTGGTATTCCGTTGGGTGCCTAAATTTAAACGAACTAGGATCGACGTCCATAGGTTCGGGGCCTCTACCATGAAAATCCCTAGCATTTTCGCGTTGCCTAAATGATGAAGCCTTTCCTGCATTATTTCTGCCCTGACTCTTGAAGTAATGTGGATTTTTTGCGTGATTGGCATCGCCGCCACTATTCTGTGAATAATTATTTTGCCGCCGAGTTTGGGATTTTTGACCCCCTGACTTTTGAGCTCTCTCTTCGGCATTTTTAGCGTAAGTTGCCGCGAACATGTACCTATCGTGACTCGACTCGGCCTCGCGGGCTAGTGCCAAGGCACTTGGTAGATCCTTTGGTCTAGCTGGGAATACAGCCTGGTGTAGGGGTCTCTTTAAACCCGATACGAACGTGTTTTGGGCATCAGATCTAAATTTTTCATTTAGGACAGCTGCAGCAGCTGCATCATATGTCATAAGTGTTTTATTTATTATGAGAGTCAGTTTCCTTTCTATCTCATCATAGTACTGTGACAAGCTCAAATCGCCCTGACGTAAGGTATCTAACTCTTGTTGGAGAATGCGCACTGGAGTTTTGTCAGCGTAGGTGAAATCTAATCGTGCCACAATGGCCTTAAAATTTAAAACTGTGTTAAATGAGGCCAGTATATTATTCGCTGAACCCCTAATCTTATTCCGAATAATACCTACTGCCTCGTAATGCTTTACGCTGCCTTCATAAGGTTCGAATAATTCGTAGGCGGCCATCGCTGCCTGCCTCCACGAAATATATTCCTCTTGTTTACCATCAAACTCTGGCAATGACTTGACGAGGTCTAACGTCTGACTACACGATTTTCCCTGCACTATCGCAATTTTTTGGTAGCTTTCTACTTCAGGGGTCGTGACCCTCAATGCACTCATCTCGTTCCTAACTTCACTAATTTTTTCATCAATAACCTTTTTCCATTGAGCGGCCTGTGCCGCCAATGCGGCTTCTAACACCGCTTGTACCTGTCTTGCGTCCATACCTGTTTCTGTTTCCACTACGTCTGCCACACGTAACCTGCTAGTATGGTTTATCAATTCCTGCACTGAGTTATCGTAAAGCTCTTTATCGTGAGGGGGGTGGCTCATTAGACCCTGAACAAACTAACACACACAAGTATTTTTTCACTCAAACGCGGCACAATCGTTAACGGCCACCAAAACAATAAAAAAAAGATCACTTCACTCTTTATATAATGCTGTTTTATTAATTTCACAAATGATGACGATTGGCTGTGCCATTCACTTACATGATTTTTCAATAAATATGGTAATTCCGTTGCTCTGTGGCTGGGTTGTTGATTGTTGATCGCTAATTTTCCTCTTCGTGCCCCACGTTGGGCGCCAATTAAAGATGTATAAATTAAAATGTATGCTGTAATCAACTTTATTGACCAGGCCGTGTGCTCTGGCTTAAGCTTAACTTAAATCTAACTTAGCCCTAAACCTAGCTTAACCATGAGACCTAAGAAAGCAAGTCCAGTAGTCGACGCTGCCGGCTCGACGTCTGCGTCGTGCTGACTCTGCTTCATCCAATTGTTTATCCAAGCAATTGTTTATGCAAGCAGCAATCGGATATTGACACTGTTTACGTAATCTGCAAGCTTTAGTGACGGTAGTTGCCCACACAATCTGCTGATGAGGCAAGATGTTGTATTGGCCTCACCACATTCATACCCAACTGGAAATTGGGCATTAAGTGTTAACTTGTATATGCAAGCAAATCAATTTCAAACTGATTCTTCCTAAAAAATTATAAAATTACTAAATATTGGGAATGGTAGAATAGAACTGCAAATACGCAGTGCAATGGATTAAAACTGGTACTGGTAATCAGTAGATGAATATTAACCACGTGTATTCCAAAAGATAAAGGCGAGGTATCTAAACCTGATTTTTCCACGAAATTCGCATTTTTTTGTATAACTGACAAGAGCTACAGCGTCTAAATTTAAAGCGATGCCATAAAATACCTCTGATCTGTAGGAATTTAAAGATAAAAAACCAAGATTGTAGTGTATTTTCTATGGAAAATTTTTACATGCCTCGGTCCAGTTCTTAATGTTAATATGTAGGGCTAAAATTTTCAGGGAATTTTTTTTTGGGGTATTTCCAAGGAAATTTCGTGACGGGACCGAACAAAATTAATAATTCAAAAAAATAAAAACACCCTAATATATATAAAAAGGGGGAAAGTATATGTAGTTAAAATTAATTTCGAAAATTCATAGTAATTGAGTATTGTAATACATTTGGAATAGATGATGTTCTTGGTAATATAAAAATGGTAAATATTTTACATAATAAAAAAAATTTTATAATTTATTCAATTATTATCTAATTCACTTTATTAATATATTTCTTAAAATATTTGATTTTAGATTTATAAAGGCACTTGACGCAACAAGTGCCAAAATGATTTGCATAACATTGTTTTGTTTGAATTATTCAATTAATTCAAATATTATGCCAGAAAATAGCAAAATGAAAAAAAAAAACAACAAACACATGCGGGAGCTGTAGCACATGAAAATTTTCATTTGCTCTGCTGTGCTACCGCTCCCAATGTTTTGCTACCGCTACGCTAGAGCATAGCGCAGAACTTAATTTTTTGCTCCCGCTCCAGCTATAGTTTTTTACCTAACAAAACTCGGAGCAGAGTAGAGCACATACTTTACATTGTTATGCTAAAGCTACGCTGTGGCTCCCGACAAAGTGAGAGCGGTAGCGATAGCATAGCAATAATTTTAGAAATTTTGCTGCTACGGAGTAGTAAACACAATTTTTGTAACCGTTATACAAATGAACAGATAATTCGGTGAATTTATTTTCAGAAACGAAGTTTTTTTTTTAATTATGTGAGCACAAGTGTACTTTATTTATTGTGGTATAAGGTTGCCTTCATTCAACCGATCGCGGCGAAGGCGGCTTGTGTCAAAGTCCTCGGCGATATCATTTAACAACATTACTTTAGGCTAACTTGTAATAAGATCTATTTTACTTTTTTATTAGTCCATTTGACAAGAATATTGGGTTGGATACCCATTGGAATAATTTTATTATTATGTATGTACTTATTAGATCCGCGAATAAAAAAATGTTTAGTAGCGAATATAGAAATTGGGTCTCATTTTTTTTTTCCGCGAATAGTGAAAACGCGAATAAAGGAAGCGCGAATAAGGAGCTTTTACTGTATTACAAGGGGTAAGTAATTATCTTTCGTTAAATATTGTAATAGATGACTTAAGGTAAGTAATAAATGAAGGTAATATAAATGTATTATTAAGGTAAGTATGTTATTTTGTACAATTCAATATTTATAAATTCAACTTCATAACTTCTTATAATGATTTTATATTTAATTCTTTTTTCTTTTTTTTAAATTTAGTTTTATATTTACAAAAGATGTCGCTTGGCACAACAATGTGTATTTTATTTATTTTTTAATATTATTTTATATTTTGGATCTCCTTTTTTTAAAGGCTAACAATAAGTTATAAAATCTTAAATATATTTAAAAACAAGAAAAAATGTTAACTTCGGCTGCTGCGAAGCTAATATACCCTTCACAGGTGCATTTCTTTTAGTAACAATGTATCCAGTTTATATGGAAGCTATATGCTATAGTTAACCGATCTGAACAATTTCCTCGGAGATTACATTGTTGCCTTAGAAAATAATCTGTACAAAATGAAATTATCTTGTCAAATGTGAAAGTTTTCCATACAAAAACTTGATTCCGATCATTCAGTTTGTATGGCAGCTATATGTTATAGTGGTCCGATATCTGCAGTTCCGACAAATGAGCAGCTTCTTGAAGAGAAAATGACGTTTGCAAAATTTCAAAACGATATCTTAAAAACTGAGGGACTAGTTCGAATATATACAGACAGACAGACGGACTTGGCTAAATCGACTCAGCTCAACATACTGATCATTTATATATAACATATACTTTATAGGGTCTCCGACGCTCCTTCTGAGTGTTACAAACTTCGTGACAAACTTAATATACCCTGTTCAGGGTATAACTAGACAGGCTCAAATATGTAAGTGATTAAGCTGATTTGGTGATACGTTGCTCTGTAGTACGCAGGCATATCTCTTTTTTAAGGCATGATTGATAGCAGGAATGTACCAAAGCATTAGCCAAAGGGTTTGGGTGATTTCGAAGCTTAGAAATATATTTAATTCTGCTATCTTTTACTTCTTTCTTTACCATAGAAATACCAAGGTCTTTATGGATATTTTCATTACGCATGTACCATGGTGAACACGTGATTGTAATAAGCATTTTTGATTGGAACCATTGTATTATATCAATATTAGTTGTACAGGTCGTACCCCACAGTTGAATACCATATATCGAAATCGGCTTTATGACCCCATTATATAAAAACACTTTGTTGTCTAGTCTAAGTTTTTATTTTAAAGCCAATTTAAATTTGCAGCTCTAATTTTCATACATGTTATTTTACCAAAGATGTGTTTTCTCCACGTAAGCCTTCTATCTAGGTGAATACTAAGATATGTTACTTCGTTCGCGTGGGGTACTAAAATATTGTTTATTTTTACAGTCGGGCACATTTTTGGTCTTAGCGAAAATGTAACATGCTTACACTTCTGTTCATTCATATTTATACGTCATTTCGCTAGCCATTCTTCGATAGAACTTGAATGCTCTGCTAATATTCTTGATGCTAAAATGTGACAATTGTTACGGCTAACTATAGCTGTGTCATCCGCAAAAGTTGAAATTGATAAATTGTTAGCTGTTGCAAGATTTACTGTTGATATGATGTATAGAGTTAGGCTTAAAACACTGCTCTATGGCCCTTATCTGACTTTCATCAGATATGAAATCTCCTACTTTCACTATAAATTGTCTATTATTTAAATAAGACTCCAATGTTTTACACAATTCTAAAGGTAGAATATTTTTAATCTTCTATATAAATAAAAATGAATCGCCAAAATGTATGTACGCTCATAACTCAATAACGCCTGAACCAATTTGGCCAATTCTTTTTCTTAAATGTTCGTTGAAGTTCAAAGACGGTTTTTACAGCGAGAAAAATTCGAATAATTTCTGGAAAACCCCTAAAAACAGCCCTTTTCTTTTCCCCATACAAACGTTACAATAAAAATGAATGTTTGTTTGTTAGTAACACTAAGAGAACGGTTGAACCAATCTTGAAATTGAAAGGTTGTTTGTTGTGGATCGGGAAAGGTTTAGAAACAGAATACCTTATACTTTTAATGAGGAGAAGTCGGATAATTGGACAATTCCAAAAAGTAACATTTTCCATACATATTTTTTTTTCAATTTTAGTTTGTTTTGTTTTTGAATACATATTTTGTTTTGTAAATATTTTGAATTCTTCAATTTTGATCGCTTGCTTTTTATTCCGGCTATCCGAAGGAAAAATTGTTTAAAATTATTCAGTGAAAACTTTATGTGTGTTTCACACAATGTGGTCAATTGCATATTAGGGTGTGCCATTTTGAGGCAACCTTTTTTTTCAACTGAAAAACAGGCTCAAAACTTTCGAAATGTGTAAAAAAAAGTCACTCAAAAGATGAGCTCTTAATATTAATATCAATAGGTCCTCTTTCAAATTTTCTGTTTTCCATATAAATTACATGAAAAAAATCATTTTTTTTTTGTGGTGGTTATTATGCGGGGGTTATTATATGTGCACGCGATGGCTGCCAGTAGGGATGGTAAACTCGATTCGGATTCTACTCGAAAATCGAGTTTTCTCGTAAAATGATCGATTTTTCGGAATCGATCTTCAGTAGTCGAAGTCGATTAAGAATCGATTCTTGACATTCGAAAAATCTGTTGAAATTTGTTACGAAGCCACGAAGAGCTCGCCGTGATATCGGTCGGCGTTCTTTTTGCCATCAACGTACGGCAGCCCAAGAAAAGGCAAGAAATACTCCCAAAATGAAATGACATACGTGCGGAATTATGGATCGAGGTCAATCAGCTAGCGATCGTAACGATATCACAGCACGACTTTTTAAACAATAGCTGCGATGTTTGATGTTTATCTTGAAGCAACCTATGGCATATATGGTGCTGTTAGATGCTGAATGTATTCTGTTGAGTAGCAAAAAAGATGTTTGCCGCACGCACACATTCTTCTTTGGATGCGGATGGTGATTACACCAGATCAAATTGATGAAATCATTTCAGCGGAAATTCCTGATTCAGAGATAGATACAGAATTATACGAAGTGGTGAAAACCAATATGGTTCATGGACCTTGCGAACCTTACAATCCCACTTTGGTTTGTATGTTTGACAATAAATGCACGAAACACTACTCATGTACTTTTCTTTTGGAAACGGAAATGGGAAATGATGGATATTCACTGTATCGGCGTCGCTCACCAGACAACAATGGCAGAACATTTAGCATTTAAAGGCGTGAATATCGACGTTAACAACACATCGAAGTTGACAACACATGGATCGTACCATATTCGGCACATTTGTCTAATTCACATTCAAACCTCATGTCAATATTGAATATTGTAATTTGGTAAAATCGATCAAATGTACGTTTGCAAGTACGTCACCAAAGAAAGCAACATAGCGGATATAGGCCTTGAGATCAGCAGTATCGAATGGGTGTGAACTGCAATAAAGCGTTTTGTAGGATATTTACTTTTGCAATTCATGAAAGTTTTCCGACTGTTGTGCGTCTCGCGGTTCAACTTCATTTAAGTCATTGCGTATTGTGAATGGTACAGTGTGTGCAACTTTTTGAGAAGCATGCCAGCAGTTGCATATGCTGGAATATGATAATCACTGGAAACAGACGAAGGACAATGCGATAGTTACTTCGCATGTCACTGAAGTTCGCATACTTTTTGCGAAGATCATTTCGACATATCAGCCTTCAAATTCGCGTTAATTATGGGATACGAAAAAATGACATTGCCGACGACATTTTACATTGTATTCGCTTAGAATTGGAAATGGGAAAATTTTGGTTGATACTTCCAGTGGTTTGATATCAATTTCACCTCCCTTTTGTCAATTCACTTCAACGGAAGATGAATTCATCACGAATGTCACGAATTTCCAAGGAAAATTGCTTTTGCGTTGACAATCAACAGGACACAAGGAAATCGGGAAATGCTATGTTTTTCACACGGCCAGATATATGTATGTGGCGTGTTGACTAGTTGGAAACCCATCTTCTCTGTACATATATTTACGCACCAGAACAAAAATCAAAAAATTATGTTTATTAAGTTGCGCTACATTAAAAAAAATGTAGAAAAATCGAAAATAAATCATTTTCGACACAATACAATTTCAACTCTTTTTCATTTCAAAACACATAATTTCACGCAGGACAACGGCTGCGGGGTTAGCTAGTCTTATATAAAAAACCTTCATGCCACACCTTATAAAATGCCTGAGCTACATCTAAAAATATTGCTGAACAGTACTCCCTGTGCTCAAATGCTTTTCTTATTTTGTTAGTACGAGTAATTCTATTTACTTGCTCCATCGTGCTATGTTTTTCACGAAACCCGAATTGGTGCATTGGTATTATATTATTTTCGTGGAGGAAAGGAAACATCTTTGATAGTAACACTTTTTCAAATATTTTAGAAAGACAGGGTAGCAGACTTATTGGTCTGTATGAAGACGGCTGTGTTAAATCTTTTACAGGTTTTGTCTATCAAGATAATCTGCGACTTTTTCCATGAATTAGGATAGTATCCGAGATTAAGAATTGCATTGAAGAGCAAAGAGAGCAAAGAGAGCACTTCTACAGCAATATTTGATAAATTTATTAGCATTTTTGGGGTAATATTATCATGGGCTGGTGACTTTTTTGGGTTAAGTTCTTTTATTATTCTAATAATTTCAGAAGGTGAAGTCTTAAAAGACTCGAGTGACTCGATAACTGTGTTGGGTAACCCTCAAGGTTCTTTTTTGGGCAATTTGGTTGAAATACCTTTTCTAGGTGATTTGCAAAACAATTAGCCTTTTTCTCGTCACTTCGAACCCAATTTCCACCCATGTCTCGTACAGGCATGTTGGAGTCAGTTGTTGGCTTCATGGGCTTTCCAAAAGGAATTTTGCTTGCTTGAATGTGGACACAACTTCTTTATATATATTTCGGTATTGAATTCCTCACGTTTAACGGTTTTTTTAATTTACGTGCAGCAGATTTCAATTGAAGCTGAGTGGAAGGGCAGCGATTTATCTGCCATTCACGCCTTGCGCGCCTTTTTTCATTTACAAGCTTTTCTATTTCACTATTTGTGATTTTTCTGCGACCAAGCGGCTTATAGTTTTTGTTTGGTGCCGCTAAGACAGCTGCGGTAGTTATTATATCATCGAGTTCGTTTATGCTTTCGTCAATATCTCTTCCTGAATTTATTTTGTACTCAATATTCATGTGGCTACTCACGTGTTTTTTATATTTTAGCCAATTCGTTTTATAAGAAGTTAGAACCACTTTTGGAACAACGAAAATGGGTTGTTCACATAACGTTATTCGTACAGGAGAGTGACCAGAAGATAGATCAGTACATGTATCAGCTGGTTTGTGCGATTTATCTATATTTTTGATTACAGAAAAATCAATTAAATCTGGTATTTTGTTACGATCACTAGGCCAATATGTCGGCTTACCAGGAGAATATCTGATCGGATTATTTGTGTTTGCATTGTAATCTCCATCTGCTAGAAGACCTAGCGTTCCAAAAAAGTATTTAAATTGGATGTCTGTAATTTTAAATCGAGTAGTAGTTCTTGTAACTGCGCTGTAGCATGAGATTCTAATGTGTGGTGGTTTAATCGTTTTCTTACCAACACTGCGATTCCACCATATGAATTTCCATCTGCGTGGTTTATAACATAGATTCTAAATCACGGTAATAGCATTACATCTACATATATATTATTTGCATGCAGAAATCTATTAAGCTTCAATTTATGTTGGTTAACACCGTTAGCATTCCATATACAAATGTTCAATACGCTCATTTTTTACTTAAAAAGTTTTCAACATTTGGTTTTGTACTTTGATTATCTCTTGAGTCTATTTTGCATTGTAGACATTAATTGTGTCACTCATTGGGTAAGGCGTTGCCTTTCACTACGTTTGCATAGCTCCCTTGTGTAGCATTGGCTTTAAGATTTACTGGGTTTGAGCGGGGATTTCAATATTTTCGTTAGGAGAAATACTTAACATTTGGTTACGACACGCTTGAATACGGACAGACAATTAGAGCGACACCTATAGTTTGCAGTGTGATTTTCCAGAAAACTACTACATATTTTATTTAAATTATCTTTGTTAAGAGTTCATTTTGACGTGAAATGTAAGTCACCTCACACCACGCCGACACTGCGCAGGGTGTGTCCATACTCTTGATGGTTTATGCATTGTCTGGAACATTTCTTTTGTGTGGTTCCTCAAGAGTAATTCTGCGATTTAAGTTGTAAATGGGATGTGTTTCATTTTTCCTAAGTTGACTAGAATTTTGCGTGCATGTGTGTTGTTGTGGGACTTTGTTCCTGTTAAAAATGTTTACCACTGATTTAATACGAAAACGACAACTACTAGGCCTTTTGAGCTCTTCAGTTGGTAAGAGCAGTAATTCTTGTTATTATTTGACAACTATTTTACAACATCCATGAAACCCTTATGTTACCTTTTTTCAAGGGCACTATGTGAAAATTGTTTGTGCATATTATATTTCTTAGTTTTGAGACAAGCGCATTTGAGCTCCGCTCATACAAATATATTGGAGGGGTTTGGCATTCACGACTGTGGTGGTACCCTTTTCATCGTCGTAAGGCAAAACTGTTGCCATTTAGGATTGCTAGTTTTTTACCATTTGGCGTGCCTGGCTGAAATGTTTTGGTATTGACCGTTGTTTTAACTGAACTTAATTTCCTTTTTACGTTTATTTAGTGGTCAATACCAGTCTGAACAGACGGTCCTTTTTTGCTTGGTACATTCGCACCTTGCATTTTTTTCTTCGCGAAATATAATAGTGGATTAGATCTGTTCATTTTCGATTGAGACACTTTTGTGACTGTTAGTAGAACTAGCGAATTCCGCACCACCCTTTCTCACTTGCCGCCTGTAGTGAACAAAATTTGTCAAAAGTAGTAGCAACGTAGAAATCAGCTGTTCTCTTTTGTTTTCTTTTGTACAATGTTACCATCATCGCAAAGGAGGAGTAAGGAAAGAATCAGCTTATAAACAAAAACACAGCTTAGAGATGTCCATATAGCAGGATGGGAATAATGAGTGACTTATGGAGTTCTGTTTTTGTTCGTCGAGAGAGGACTTTACTTCTGAGTTTACACAGCCGTATTAGTTTTGCGGGGATTCCAAATTCAGATATCGTGGCATAAAGGCAGCTTCCTTTTGTGCTGTCAAAAGCAGCTTTGAAAACGACGAAGAGGTGGTGCGTGTTGATTCTCTTTTCTTTCTTTCTTTCTTTTTCCAAGATTTGGGGCATGGTGAAAATCTGGCCAGTTGTTGATTTGCCTGGCCTAAAGACACACTAATAAGATCCAATCAGTTTGTTGACGGTGGGCTGTAATATTTTATACAATACGCTCAATAGAACCTTATACGCGATGTTGAGGAAGCTTATCAAACGGTAGTTGACGCAGATTGTGGGATCTCTTTTTTTGTGGATTGGGCAGAGCACACTTCAATTCCAATCGTTGGGCATGCTTTTGTCCGACTATATTCTACAAAAAAACCGGCAAATCCATTGGCTTCTGCCACTTTCTTGTTCTTCAGAAGGGTAATTGCTATTTGAACTTATTCATGATTGGGCAATGGAACAACTGATCCTTCGTCATCAATTGGGGAATCGGATTCGCCTTCTCCTTGCGTTATACTTTCACTGCCATTCAGCAGTCTGGAGAAGTGTTCCCTCCATAATTTTAGTATGCTCTGGGGATCACCTATACATGAGTATGCTCTGGCCTTGAAACCTTCTGTTAGTCGCCACATCTTTTCGTGGAATTTTCGAGCATTACCTCTGTCGGCCAGCTTGCCAAGCTCTTCACACTCACGCATTTCTTCCTTTCTTTTTTTCTGTCTGATAATGCGTCTTGCTTCTCTCTTCGACTCTCGGTATCTATCCCATCCCGCACGTATTGCGGTCGATTGTAACATTTCGACTTAAGCTGTCTGATTTCCCTCATCGTACCAGCTATTTTTTTGCATTTTCCGAAAGTAATGGTTTTGGTTGCAACTGTACATAAGTAGCTTGAAATCCCGTCCCACACTTCCCTTATGCCGAGTTGTTGACGCGTGCGGAGTGCAAGTGGCGTCGTTCGGCTGTCTGTTGTGATTGCATTTCTTGACGGCGATTTTTGTTGGACAGAGGAGGGTGCCTATCTTGGCTGCAACAAGATAGTGGTCCGAGTCGATGTGGGAACCTCGGAGCGTACGCACGTCAAAAACACTGGAGACGTGTCTTCCGTCCATCACAACATGATCGATCTGGTTGGTGGTGTTTCGTTCCGGAGACAACCAGGTAACTTGTTGAATTTTTCTTATGCTGGAATCTAGTACCCATTTGGGGATGTTTCCTCGTGGAAGCTAAATTTACCGACTGTTGTGCCAAAGATAATTTCTTTCCCCACAATGGCGTTAAAGTCGTCAAGCACGATTTTATTTTTTTTGCAGAAATGAGTTCAACGCCAAAGAACATGTGGCAATTGTGTTAAACATAACAGACATGTAGTAACAGTACCATATACATATAGTACAAACAGAGAATGTAAAATAATAGCAGAGAACGTTTATAATAGAGAAGGTTCGCGGCGCTAAGAACGTAAAAATATTTTTGGTTAACTCGGTCGAGAAGGAGGAGTTTCGCCACTACAAGCTCGGCAGGAGACATTTTAACATTTTCGCTTGAACAGATCTGAGCGTAGAATAAAAATAAATATGTTTAAAAAAAACTAAAAAACACGCTTTTAAAGCAAATCAAACTAAGAAGTGAAAAATAATTCTTTGTATAAACTAACAATAATAATGAAGGAAAAATTCCTGTATTATTGTGAGAAAAGCGTGGAATGCTCGATATTTAAAAAATATGTATGTCACAAAGCACCCCACGCTTTTCTCACAATAATACAGGAATTTTTCCGTCATTATTATTGTTAGTTTATACAAAGAATTATTTTTCACTTTTTAGTTTGATATGCTTTAAAAGCGTGTTTTTTAGTTTTTTTAAATATTTATTTTTAATTTTTTAGTTTGATGTGAGAAACCCCAAATTTGTTAAAATATGAACAAAAACATGTAGTATTGGTTAAGTAAATCGATAATTAGACAGCATTTAATATCTACTCGTAACCTTTCATTGTTATACATATTATATTATTTGCGACCAAGTTCTATTGACAACTTTACGAATTATTATTTCTTAATCGAATCATTTCTTCTAAAGCTTCACTGTTACAGGGTGTTTTACCTGTCAACTTTGAACAGTCTAGTTCTTCAATTCGAGTTCCGTCCAAAGATCTACAACGACTAAGTGCTACATAAGCTTGTCCAGCAGCAAACAGTCGAGAACCCAGATAAATTACTGCATGATCTACTGTACAACCTTGCATTTTATGAACGGTCGACACCCAACTCAGTATTATTGGTACCATTCGTCTCTCAGCGATTCCATAGCTGTATTTTGCTGGAAATTGTATCGATATTGGCTTAATTACGTGATCACCATCTGAGCCGAAATTAATACGTACTGACGGGATGTCTTCTGCATATACTTGGTCCCTGCGAAAATTTGGCCAGATAATTTCTGTAACAAACTCCATATTACCATTCACTAAACCTTTTGACACGTCAATATTCGAATTTAACATCACTTTTGCTCCAACGAATATTTTTAATACATTAGGAAGACCTCCTGTTTTATTGATGTCATTCGGTATTACAGTATTTAAGTCCTTATTACCTAAATTTCGTGTAGCGTCAATGAGTTGGTCTTGTGCTCTTATCGTATAAATAACAGTCCCTTTATCTTGAAAGCTCTTCAGAACTTTTTCATTATGTATAACAACTTGGTCGTTAGTAGGGTAAATCCTTAAAGCTGTCTCAATTGAGAATTCTCTTCAGTGGTATCTGTTGACACTTTTTCAAGAAGCACTTCAAGATGCTTCGACGTCAACTTTCCTACTATTAAAGCATTAAGCACATCTATAAATGTCGTATCTTCTTGTTGATGCATGTTTTGTTGGAGTTCAACCAGGCGGAATGTTCTGGCTGTTGAAATACTTGATGTCCTCGGACAGGTGGTAACTGCATTAAATCACCAAAGAGTAAGACATTTATACCTTCAAAACAAGTCTCCTGTCTGTTTAGTTAGCGCAAACGAGAGTCGATCATGCAAAGCATTTCATAAGGCACCATAGAAATCTCTTCTATGAACAGAAACTCAACGTTTTGCCATAACTGGTACTGATAGTTTCAACAGGCTGTGTAGTGTAGAACCTCCGACCAATCGTTTTCCTTCAAACGATTCTCTCGGTGTAAAAACGCCTCTTTTGCATTATCGAAACCTTCAAGTAATTCAGTTTCCAAACGATAAGGCATATATTGAAGAAGTAAGCTATAGAAAAAGTTGTCGGGATCTGATGATATGGCACCCTAACAACTGCGGGAACCTTTCTCACAACCATTTTGCTCTTATCTAATAGCGTAATGAGTAGACGACGTGTGTAACGAAATTCTTCATACGCGTCGTGATCAACACTTTCCTCAGTTTCGCTTACTTTTTTCGGATAGAATGGTTCAAACAACATTGCAAACTCTGTAAGGCTCATGTTTACAAAATCGTAATCGGGAGATTGTAACGGACGTGTTTGATATCTTTCAAAGATATTACTATAATAACCAGTTGCGTGCCCCTTTCTGTCGAATTGCAATACTCTGTAACGGTGTTCTGCCTTTCTTGTGTTCAGAAAAATGCAGCTTCAAGAACTGTCCTGTAATGGGATATGACAAAGTCTATATGCACATTCTGCAGCTGATACTTGTCGTTCATGAAGAATCTTCATACATATGCTGAACAGTTTACGTGAAAGATCAGTTTCTTCGCGTTGAATTTGCTGTATTACCTGCGCAATTCCAGAATCTATACCTGCAGGTTCTGCTTTCGATAGGTACTTTGCTATATAGTACGCTATCGCTTCGTTTGATCCGCATGGCTAAATATCCATGTTGGCTGCCCACAGTCTTAGCAACTCTGGCTGGTAATTATTTACCCAAGCATCTTCCTTTCGACGCTTAAGTAAACAAATTCTACCTCCGTTACGAAGAAAATCATCTGAAGAATGTGACACAATTCGTGTCTCGTCACATTCTTGGCGTGGAAAGTTGAATCGGCATCTTATAGAAGTATTATTTTTTGAACAAGTTTGTGTATGCCGATGAATTTGACATTTTTTAACTAATTCATGAAGCTCTGGGTCTTCTTCTTCTGGAGGGATTCTACAGCAACAATTACGATCCAGAAGAAGTTTCCCTTCTTCTGAGTCAAACTCGGGATGATTTTCGATCCAAATCACCATATAAAGGTGAGGACTTCCCCGATTCTGGAATTCAATGCGCCACCAATGATCCTTCACTTTTCCGCCAAACACATAATCATTATTTTTTATAAATTTCATTAGAGCATTTACTCTTAACATGAAATGTCGACTCAAAATTACTGGATACTTCTCGATAAGTCTTTGGGTCTCATAAATATCGAGAGTACTGGAATCAACATCAGCCCTACCATCGTCTATTAACAAAGTCTTTCGTTGGTCTAGCCAGTTGAGATCATTTGAGCTAAATGTTACAAAGTATGTTGGAGGTCCTAAACATCTGATTTGAGCTAATAGTTCATTCAGAGCTGATCTCCAATAAGCTGCCAAACCTCATAAATATTTTACATAAATATGGACATCTTCTATTGCTCCTTCTTGATTAACAATTTTTTTGCCGCATGCAGATATAGTGCTTTTGATTCTATAATATTCAAAGAAGGATAAGGCCCAAAATTCTAAACTGAAAGTAGTCTAACGCTGTAATATTTACAGGCCTTTGTTCTTTGAACCCGTTTTTTCCGTAAGGAAACAAGAAGTACCAGGCAAATTCTTCTGCTTTCAGTTTATGTCCGATATTAACGATGTTGTCTTTCGTTTTGCGGTTAATTTCGTTAAGGTTTCGTGAAGCCTGTAGTTCATCTTCCACATTGGGTTGCATTACATCAATCGGCGCCATCAAAGATGTCTGCAGTGGAATTAAATGATTAGGTAGTTCATGTTGAGAAGTAATCATTTCAGACGCAGCCTTTACTATCTCAATACTCTGCTGTATTTCTATTTCGTCAGGCTCATCTGTTTCATATACAACATCAACGTAATTAAGAGTATATTGCACATTTTCGCTGTCTGTTGTACGTTTACAAATCCTCACAAACTCGTCTAAATTGTCGCATTCGATAATGCAGGCTTTTCCATTGTTATCCTTTGCTCTAGATCCCTTTTGACCACAAGAATGCGAGTTAGTGAAGTAATATTTGTTATCATAGTACATCACTCCGAATGATTGTCCATCTGTTATTATTATGCCGGCGTTATGTTCCATGAAAAAATCTTCCAACCCTTGACGAAGGGTGCGTTCGAAGTTTGTTTCATTATTCTTGTCGCTCAAGCTTCCATATATGCTTGGTTCATCGGCAAAAGTGATCTGAAACCGTTTGCCGAATGCGACTAAAATATCTTTTATTGCGTGGAAATTTCGCACCAGTAGGTATCCATCGTCTTCAATACGACAGGCCATTAAATTTCGCTCCGTTTGAAATCTTATATTGCTGTAGATTGAATGGTGCAAGAATACTGGCTCTTAGGATGTTAGACAATGCCATCGCACAGCATTGTACACCTGCAAATCCTGATGTGAATATGAGCTCGTTTCCTCGGTGCCATGAAGCACGCACAATTCTCGAAAAATCACATATTCTTGTGTAAGCACTAGTGTTATTGTTAAGTTCATCATTGATTTCATTCATAACCTCTAGTGGAGCTTTTTATACTCTAATAATATCCTCTTCATTCATTATGACGTTTTGATCGATAGTGACGTCTTTATAAAGGGGATTGTTAGCGACCAACCAATGTAGTGCATCATATACCTTTTGCCTAGATACTGAAACTGTCGCGTTACATTAATATTTTCCAAAAATTCAGTAATTACAACTATTTGAGCATTATTAGTGGTTCTTGGTAACATGTTCGGAAGTTTTTCAGTAACTTCGAAAACATCCTGAGCAAACAATACTGCTTGACCTCGAAAACTATATTGCCCAAATACACCGCTTAATTTTATAATTTTAACAAATGGAATAATACGTGAAATCAGCCTTTGCTTGAATTCAAATGGGTTTTGCAACGATTGCAAACAACCAAAAATTTTTTTTGCTTTAATTCATTAGGCAAATATGTGTTTGCTATAGCATCTACTCGTACAATCCACTTAAAAATTTGATGTTTATAGCATTGTTTAGTACAAACCTCACATATCGCATCGCAAAACGAGTTAATTGGCCTGAATAAATCTCGTTATACCGGCTTTACGTAACCTTCGGACCTCTTCATTTTGTTTCTGCATTTGCATCAAACGAGCCTCTCTGGCTTGTTCTTATTCTGAGGCTCGGCTTTCTGCTGCATGCTGACGCATATGCTGCAAACGAACCTCTCTGCCTTGCTCTGGTTCTGAGGCTCGGCTTTCCGCTGCATGCTGACGCATTTGCTGCAAACGAGCCTCTCTGGCTTGCTTTGGTTCTAAGGCCCGGCTTTCCGCTGCATGCTGACGCATTTGCTGCAAACGATCCTCTCTGACTTCCTCTGGTTCTGAGGCTCGGCTTTCTGCTGCATTCTGACGCATTTGCTTTAAGCGAGTCTCTCTGCCTTCCTTCGATTGCTTAGCTCTATAACTTCTCATATAGAGCCTTCTTTTCTCCTTTATTTTCTCTAATTCGCTTAAGTGTTCTGACGATCTTTCCATTCTTTCACTAAGACTTGTTGTTTTTTGTATAAACAATTCGTTAAATAAAATTAATTTATTGGTTTATAATGAAAAGATTTTAATCAAATATACTATACGACGCACAGACTTTTTGAAAATCTATGTAAATATATTTCGCTTATAATTTTAAATTGTCACAACCGTACACTTCGACTGTTTTTTTTTTTCGTTTGATTGTATACCTAATATATTCCTGATATTTATTATATTTATGATGTCCCGCTGGAACCAAAAAAGTAACGGTACAAACTTGGGTTAATCCATTTCTATTGTTCTTGACTAGCACTTATAATTCAAGTGGTCGACCCGGAAAGTAGGTAAGCTCCATTTTTTCAGGTAGAGGGGTTCAAGTAAGGGATAGGTAGAATATTTCTTTGTGTATTTAAAATTTTTATGAATTCTTATTTTATATTCCAAAATCTATTTTTTCTTCTATGAGATTTACCAATATTGCGAAATATAAACGAATATAATTTAAATCGTATTCTCCGCCATTAGATTCAGTGACAATTTTTAAAAAGCTCACATCGACGTGACAGCCAAAGTTAAAAAAAGGAGTTTTCTACTGCAGTTGCTTCTCGGAGGCATTTTGAAAACTAGTATCTGAATTTTTTTTTACTACAAAAATTTTATTATAAGTATTAATTTTTTTATTACCTAAAAGTCACATGTTTTGCATTATTTGATATTATTTCTTCTGGTGCGCGGTTATACTTATATACATAAGTATATCTATATAAAGTATACTTTCTTTACGGATATACATATGTATATTTCAGTATACATACATACATACATACATACATACATACGCCTTCCCACAGTGTCGCTCAAATATTCTACGTTTCAGTATCACTTAAAAAAGTTACATACATACATACAAATGAAGCTAATAAAAGCGTATTAATTATGCACAGAACTAACAAACGTATGTTCGCTCTTTTGCTTATAATTCTATTCGTTTATATGCAAACATGTGTATTCTTATGAATTCTTGTGCATATTAATGAATACATGTGCAATTGAATACATTTGAATTAATTAACCTTTTCAAAGCAATATTCATAGTTAATGTAAAAATAAATCCTATTTTTTAATTATTTTTTGTATTAGATATATTCATACTCACATATTTATGTATATAACAAACTATCATAATATTATTTAAAAAATTAAATATATTACAATATTATCATTCAGAACTTACATATATTCACTTGTGTCATGACCATATGTGTTTATGTTCGCTTTCGCGAATTCAAATCATATTATCACTTATCAATAATAACATGTGCGCGCTACTCATATGTACATACATAAATATGTGCGTATGACATTGGTACACAAATAAAGCATACACAAACCTACATACTTGTATACATATGCATACACATGCAAATATGTCACCCCCAAAAACTTGCCCGTTGGTTTTGGTTCCAGTGGGACCAGGCTTTTCAGCTGAGCTCCAAGCTACCGTGGGGGTCGGCAGGTCGCGGATAGCCGGATAGCCGGATGGCCTGTAGTAGCAGGTTAGTTGCGAAATAAGTTATAACGAATAAACAACCCCCGACGAGGAGCGGCAGGAGTGGAGGATGCGGTATAAAAGCCAGCTAAGCCGATGAAACCCCTGCGACAGAGGCGAGTCGATACCGCCTCTTAAAAATAGGTGTCCCCCCCATCATGCATGGGCATGATGGGTAATACAAAAATCCAGGCGCGACGGACTCACAATGAGCGGCTTTCTGGTCAGCGTCTGTTCACCATGTTAGGGTTTCCCACTGATGGTGTGGAGAGGGTGATGTAAGCTTGCTCTTCCGAAGTGTTAGCCACGATGTGAATCAGTAACCAGCCCCTTCGGGCCTTGGTCAGGAAGTGTCCATTTTGCGCAGAACTAGTAGACTGCGTTGCTCCGGGCGAGCGTCGGTTCGTCCGCGTATTTCGGAACCGGTAAAGCGAAGGACAGGCCTCAGGGAACTGGGTAGGGGCATCGTCCCCGAGGGTACACCCGTTCCTGTCTATTTCGGCCCGCCCCCCTGCACACGATGCGCTGGTAAAACTGATTAATGGAGAAAACAATGGAAAAAACAACAACGACAACAACAATAGCAGCAACAAAAATATGGAGTACCCAGAGATGGATCCCTTTAAGAAGGTTTCGCGATTGGCCAGATCACCTGTAAATGTGCTATTGCTGGATAGACCTGCGCGAGCCAAATCTTCACCCCCGGCGTTGCAGGAAAATACGCCGACATTAATGGGAAGACTAGGCAAGCAAGACCCAATGACGGAGCTAGGAGAAATGATACAGCAGTTAGTTGATATGATGCGCCCACCACATCGATCCATCAACAACCCCATGCGGGAGCTACTTAGCTCAACCGCGAAGCTTCACGCAAGTGCCAAGGAGGAGCACGCCAGTCTTCCTGCACAAGAAGCAAAATATTTGCTACAGGCCCAGAAGATTAAGATCGGCTGGACAATCTGCAGGATAAGGGAGAAAGCTCAACTGAAGATGTGCTTTAGGTGTCTCGAATATGGACATGTGGCGAAAGCGTGCAGCAACTTGGAAGACAGGAGCAAGTGCTGTATTAAGTGCGGAGAAGAGGGTCACTTTGCGAAATCCTGTACTAATAAACCCCTTTGCATTGCGTGCAAAAAGAGTGGAAAAGCGAACTCCGAACACCAAATAGGAAGCCGAAAATGTCCCATTTACATAGCAGGGTGCAGTAAAAACGTAAGGTGAAGATCCTGAAAATAAACCTGAACCACTGCGAGGCGGCTCAGGAGCTACTAACGCAAACGGCTTATGCATATAGTTTTGACGTAGCAATAATTTGTGAACAATACAAAAACAAAACGACTGCAAGTGGATCTCAGATTCCATAAAAAAGGTAGCAATATGGGCATGTGGAGACAAAACGTTCCAGCACAAGCCATAAACCATGGCGAGACAGACTTTTACATGACGCAGTTTCTGACAGGACACGGATGTTTCCGAGAGTACCTACATACTCTCGGAGTACCTATTAGGCGTGGTCCCGAATGAGGTGCACCTTTAACGAGCAGTACGAATCGTGCATGCTGTATACCACTAAGTATCAGTATCTATGAAAGATTCCCCCTTCGAAAAAAAAAAAAAACCCAAAAACTACAAACAATGCTTTACAAAAACAACAATCGTTTGAAAAGGCATCATACATACTTACATGCGTACACATGTAAATAAGTGCGTATGACATTCCCACACAAATAATGCATACAAAACATATATACATACTTATATGCGTTCACATGTAGATATGTCGTCCGCAAAAATTACAAATTGTATAAATATGTATGAAGATGTATGAGCGTGCATACATATCGACGCAGATTTTTGTGAGCACGGAAAAATATTTTAGAATTGGCAAATATTATAAATCGACAACAGCTATGTTGCCACTTTTCTCTTTTCTTTCTGTGAAGAAACATCAGAAATTGTTCAATTTATGAATTTTAGCTTTTGCCATCGTCGCGAAAAGATGCTTGTACATAGGCAAAGACATGCTCGGAGAGATGTAATGCTGTTTGTTTTTATGAATGAATCAAGTTTGCCTGTTGAAAGTGCGCTTGCGTTCATGAATGAAAGTATTGTTGTTGTGTGTTTTTCTACAAATTTGGGCATCGACTATTTGGCTGCCATATTGACTTGTGACGCTGCTGCTTTTGTAGAACAATATTTTTTGTTTTTGCGGGCGACATATTTACATGTGTACGCAGATATGTATATATGTATGTACGCTTACGTATTCATTATTTGTGTGGGAATGTCATGCGCACATATGCTTTTATGTATGAACATATAGAGCAGTGCGCCCACATTATATTACTGATAAACGATAATATCATGTTTTGCATTTGAATTTTACTTACATATGTACATATGTAATTATGTAAGTGCTGATATGTAGATGCGTTTGAAAATTAAATTAAAATATTATTGTAATATATTAGTGGTACTCATTTAACGTCGTAAACGTATGGCAACATCGCAAATTTTTACATGCATTTTATTTTACGACAATCTTGCAAATATGCGAGACCGTTTTCAGTGGCAACCATAGCATTTTGCGCAATTCGCAATCAGCTGGAAGCGTCTATTTGGTGTTTTAAAAGAAATGGAAGCGGTAAGTAAATTTGTAACAATAAATTATGGGCTTATATTGTTAATATTCAATTGATTATTTAATAGAAAGAAAGATTAAGGCTAAAAGGCACATTTCGTTGGTCTGAAAGCCAAACGATAGACCTTTTGTTAAATAGAGTGGACGCAATAAAAGAGAATCCGGACCATTTTGAGGTAATATCGATATAATTATATTGCTTTATTTATCTGCTTTTAGAAACCAATAGCCCAAAGGTTTTACAACAAAATTGGTGAAAAAGCTCCAAATTTAATGATTATTAAATGGGACATAATGAGGACTAAAATGAGGCATTTGAAAACAACTTTTTTATCTGCGCTCAGGTGGAAAGGCCAGACTGGTGCAGGCTTACTTGAAAATGGTGATCCTCATAGTGTGGAAGAATACATAAAAATAATATGTCCTTTTTATGAAGGCCTTCACGTGAGATTTGGACGTCGTATAAGTGTTCAGCCACCAACGATTTATCAATCAACAAAGTTGGTGTCAGCGTTGAACGATACATATATAGAATATATTACCCCAGAGATAGACCCCGACACAAGTTTTTCGAGTCCGTTACCCAGTCCGTCCATTATTATGTATCTGTCTGCAGATGAAGTAGACAGTCCGTCCGCTAATTTTGTATACACTTCTACACTAAGAAGAAATACGAAAAGATCTCATAGCAGTTCAAATACATTTTCATTACTTTTCGAAATCCAAAATAAGAAGTTGGAACTAGAAACGAAAAAATTAGAATTTGAAAAAGAGAGAGAGGAAAATAATTTTCAATTGCAGAAATTACGGTTACAGAAAGAAATGGAAGTAGAAATGGAAAAAGTCAAATTGGAACACGAACGATTGAAAAGTTTAAATAGCTCATAAGTTGCCAAAATGTAATCATCTGTATTCCAGAATAAGATTTTTTCCATTTTGACTTTTTCTTCTTAATACATTTGTTGGTTTGTTTTACTTGTAGTGACTTAGTGAATATGGTTCACCTTGCTTTGTTTTACTTTATCCGTATTAAGTTATTTCTAGTCAAATAATTTATGTTACTTGTTTATGTAAAGACAATGAATTTTTATTGATTAAACAATTGTCGCCTTATCTCCCCTTCATTGGTACGAGCATTTGGTTCCCATAACTACTCGTAAATACTGTGCTCCGATTCCTCAGGTGGTAATGGAAATAATTGTCTTGTTGGAGTATAAAGTTGTGTAACAATGCACAACAGAGAATCCATTTGTTAACTTTTCTCATACCATTTTCATTTTTTATTTGGAGCCTTAAGCCTTTTAAACTACCAAATCTTTCCTTCAGCAGTCCAAAACAATGTTCAATTCGAATTCTATATCGACTGAATGTTTTGTTAAAAAAATTCCTTTGGCTTAGTGTTAAATTTCTAGAATTTTCTCTAAATGGCGTTATAACAGTACTCGATAATTTATATGCACTGTCACCTGCAATCCATTCACCTTCTCCAAGAAATTTATGTGCTTCAATTGACAATTCGCTGTATTATGAGGAAAACTGACGAATTCTGACCTGAATGATACCACCATCACTGATTCCAAATAAACCTGCAATCTTCGAAAGAGTACATAGCTCCTTCACCGCTAGAACCTAAGCGATACAACACAATTGCCAGTTGCGTTTTAATTGGAAATTGTTTGCCCGACCGAATTTTGTTAAAAAGTTTGTCTCCCTTTATTAGATCCAAACGTGTGATCTTCTTGAATCGGTTTTCATCAAGTTCCCATAAGATTTCATTTAAAAATATCCTGGATTTCGGTATATTATTTTGAATAAATTGTACTCTGTATCTGCATTCTTCGCCTAAAGCCAACACATGCATTAGGTCCTCCATTGTTTCATCTTCTTTACTTTTCCTCTCTTCTGCAAAACAAAAAATGTAGTCATTTAAAATAAAAAACCAATTTAATTTAAATACATACCATTGTCCTCACAAAAGAATTCAATAATCATTAAATCATTTTACTGTCTCGGCATTTTAGCTTTTTTATTACCTACAAATGAAAAAATGACAGACTTAAAGTAATATTGCCGCAGTTGCCAAAGAGCTCTCATTTAACTTGTGTTGCCATATTGCAAATTTACTATTTTTATATAATTGCGACGTTAAATGAATACCACTATTAAGTTTTTTAGGATATTATGATAGTATGTTATATATATGCGTATATAGCATATCTACATAAATATTTGTGAAATTATATTATACATATTATTAAACATATGAAATATTTAATAAATAGCTCTTATTCGCACATTAACTACAAATATTGTTTTGAAAATAACATAATTTATTTAAACGATATTTAAAATATATTTTTTAGTAGACTTTAAACGTGCAAAATTATGTTTTATTTATATGCAATAAAAATGTTTGAAACAAATAAATACAAAATTATAAAGAGATGAAATATTATTATGTTTTGAATACTAATCAAGTGGAATTCAAATATTATTTACATGAAATTTATATATAATATATACAAAGTTATAAGTGTGTCGAATGGTACATGAATGAATGGTACCCCTAGTTGATTTCATGTGAAAGATTTGCCGTCTCTAAAGGTTTAATTATTAATATATGTACATACATATATGCCATACATATGCAAAGAGAGAACAAACTAACCATAGCGTCCGCGTGAGCCTTGTCTGTAAAGTGCTCCTCCACTTTCTTCAATGATTCCTTTGACGACATGGGGAGCATCCCTTGTAAACGTACTTGGTCCTCACTCACCACTTCGCTTGCACTACAGCATGTTCGGGTACCTCAAATTAAAAACAAAAAAAAATTTTCAACACAGATCTTCTCAGCAGGAGTACTTTCCACAGCAGAAAGTCGTAATATCCCTACCAAGGGTATCCAAAATTTGTTACAGCACTATCATATTATCTGTATTTCCATTACTGCTGTTGGTTGAATAGGTAAATACATAAATTCTAGATCTTCCTTTTTATAATTTAAATGATTTTGTCTATAATTTGACCTACTAGACCTCCTAAACCAGGTGAGGACACTAAAGGCTCTCTAAAAACATCACCAACATTTGTTAACACTACACTGTCTGATTGACTTTGCTGGTTTACAATTATTAAAGAGCCTGTTTTACTGCTTAAAAAACTACCTTTTCTTTTTTTATTATTATTATTATTAAAATTCTCCCTAATCCCGAATATAATAAAAATTGACGGTATTCTGTGGACTTCCAGTTGCTTATTTCGTCCGGAAAATTCAGATGGAACGTAGTTCTTAACATATAATATTTTCTCATTTATTTTTGTTACGTTCCCTCTCTTAACAAACCACTGATGTAGTTTTCAGTAACCCCTAAATCAACTAAATGCATGGGTTCTAACGGAAATTAGAAAACCATGTCAACTGATTCTTAAAAAAATTCCCCCCTGCTTAAATTCGTCTATGTTATGGCTTATATCTAATCTATTATTAAATGAACTATCGGTCCTAAGTTCTCCTACAGTTTTATAGAAACACTCTCTCCTTTCCCTATAAATCCCTTCCTGAAGACATTTATTTTTCCGGGCGTGTGCCTTTACACCATTTACAAATGCGCGAGCTCGTGCATCTCAAACAAAAAACCTAACACTAAACTCTTTTAAAATCTGGCTAGATCATAATAAAATCACTTACATTCCAGGGCATACTGAGAATCAAGCGAGTTAGAAAAACATACTATATGACCTAATGTACAATTGAGGCACTTGTACACTTACGTGCGGAAAGTATAAATCGAATGTGAGAGCGCAAACATAGGAGATTCGTTAAACGTTATACAAATTTATTTTTCCATGTACTAATACATAATTATTAAAATTTTATTGTTTGAAACCAATTTGGATGTGATAGAACGTATTATTCTTTAAAAAAATATTTTATTTCTTGTGAGTCAATATACATACATATAGGACGGACGGACTACGACTCCTTGTTGGCGACACGATAGACTCGGGTATAACGATTGAACCTCCTGATTCACGGTAAGAAGCGAAAAAGATATCAAACCTTCTGGTTCACGGATGGAATGAAATGAGGAAGATCCCATTTCGTTTCAGGGCGTGTGGGCCATTTCTATGGGAAGATGATTTGGCCCTTAATTAGAAATTATATTATTTTTGATTATGGGGTACTAATACATATCGATATACATTAAGATGGGCCTAAAATAGTTTTTATTTAGTTTTTTTTCTTAGTTACCATGAAAATCTCATCCGACATGACAAAAAACAAGTTCTGGTAAGACCTGAGCTCTTAATATTAATATTAAGAGGTGCCCCATCAATATTTTCGATTTCCAATTTAAACAACACAGGAAATTTTGTTTTTTTTTTTGGATTTTTAATGTACACAAACAAATAATTGGTAAGCGAGAATCAACACTTATTCTTATAGGAAATTTACCGATCTACAAAAAAGGTCTGGAACATTTTTTGGCTGAGTCAACTCATTCAAAGTTATTCGTAGTTAGAGTCCAACAGAAAATTATAAAAAATGATTTCCACAATTTTTCATCTTATATTACAAATTAATGGCTAATAAACATAACAAATCATATTTTTTCGTTTTATCTCATTTTTATTTAATTAATTCTTAAAAGAAATTCATGCAATCTTGTCATGCTGAACTTAATTGTTAATTTTCATTACTATTTTTGTATTTTACTGCTTAAGTCATTGTAATTATCGATCTTAGCGACCGTTTTTTCACTCAACTTACATTAAACTTAAGCTCTTATAGTAAAAATTTTAATTAAAAATCCGTTTTTTTAAGATTTTAACAAAAATGTATGGAATCAACGATTTGAGTGCGACAACTAAGTAACGAAAATTTTTTGTCAGCAAAAAATACTGTTGTTAAAAAATATTGATTACTTTCAGTTAGCATTTTGTTGCTTAACCCTTTTACTTTAATGCTGCTTCACATCCACTGCGAATTAACTTTATAAGACTCTGACAGCACACCTCTAGTGTTGCTTGCTATGCCGTCCTAACTTCATCAAAAAGGACATCCATATTTGTGATATTTTTGGTACCTACAGCTTATTTGACATCAACAGAGATGTGTTCTCTTCAGGCCACTCCAAAATATTCACATTCATTCATTTGGATTGTTATTTTGTTGGAATTGCCAAATAACAAGCAAATTCCCCCTTAGTCCATGGCAGAATGACATTTTTTTCGATGTCGACGTATTTCTCCTTATTTCAAATTTCATCAATCATATGGAGCGGACCTACACCACCCCATGAAAAGAATTCCCACACCATGATTGATACTCCGCCATGCCTCACTACGTATGAAACTTTGGGAGGATCAAATACTTGTTATATTAAAGATTACTTTTTCTTTTGGATATTACGAATTTTATTTAATTATTATTTATTTCATACATATATTAAATATTTAGGAAAAAATATAATTTTGTTAATAATAATTATTATTAATAATACAATTAAAATTAATTCTGTATATATTGTATATTAATGAAGAAAAATAAAAAAATTTAAATTTAAAATGTTTGTTTAGAATTCTAAAAATATGTTAAGTAAGGAAACAGAAAATGCAACCCTACATTAGCTGTCGTTTGGGGATATTAGAACAGTTCAGATATACTTTTTTATATGACACTCCTAAATGAGCGCAACAGAGATGTATAATCACAACTATACGTACGTGTGAGCAGAAAAGTGGTTAGAATCTACACAGCGCTTATGGCGGGCTCACCACTTTTTTTGAGGGTTTCAAAACCCTAAAACCTAGTGTTTCACTAGTTTTTCACAACTTTTGGCTGGCAAGGTTAGGTGCTGTGTATGATGCGTGTGTGTGTTGTTAACTGTTATTTGTTCTGAGGTGACGTGATGTGATGTGGGATGTTGTGGAAAGCTCATAAGTCCTGTGAACATCTAAAATTGGACATAAAGTTTGCAAAAGTTCCGTTAAACTATTTTGTGGTGTCTTATTTTTTAAATCCCATGTTTTTAATTCCTATCAAATTTCACTAACGCCTTTGTTCTTTGTCTCTGTACTCTCGTCAACCTCGTCATCTTTAAACAAAAATCAGTCATTTTCCCTATCACTACTATCTGTTACACTATAGACTAATCTGTGAGAAACCTCTACCCTGCTGGTGGTATATCATCGCTTTCTAATATACTACTATATTCATTTAATTTGCGAAACTTCGCAACTGTAGTCTCAAACTTATATTTTTCTTTACCCAAAAGGTATGAAGACGTCCTTTGTTCATTTTTATACTCTTGCAACCAGTTGCTACAGAGTATTATAGTTTTGTTCAACTAACTGTTGTACGTATCACCTAAAACTAATCGAGATCGATATAGGGTTATGTATATATAAATGATCAGGATGACGAGAAAAGTTGATCCGGTGGACAGTTTGTCCTCCCATCTGCCTGTGCAAGCTATAACTTGAATAAAAAACCTTGATGAAACTTGGTATAGGGGTTCCTTAGTACAAAAAAAATTAGAGTTGGTAGATGGACGTAATCAGAACACTGCCATGTCAGGAAATTACCATTAACCGGAAATATATAAAGTGCCATAACTAAGCACTAAATTAAGATATAAAGCTGTTGTTTAAATGAGTTCAGCCTGCCCCCACTCTACCCGGGAAAACTGGCGCACAATAATCAAGCACAGCTCAATTCACCATCTGATGACACCATACTAATACATTACCACTCAACACAACTCACCACACTTCTACATCAATCGACCCAATCAACAAAAAGGATGGGCAAAAGGGAAAGCGGACACAATTCGATCTACACAAGCCGCACATCAACCATTCAATTCGTCACACGCATTCGCTTTATACGTTCGATCCTACGCGGCGCCACGTAAATACCTCCTTCGTTAACTCTGCCGTCCGGGATGCAACTTATATCCACCCCGATCCGTACACCTACATACATTCATCGTCCACATATAATTTATAATTTTTTATAAGAATTTAATTACATTAAATGATTGTGAACACATTCAATTTTATTAAATGATTGTAAACTTTAGCCCGTGTGCATTTTTCATTAAATAATTGTTAAAGTGGTTAATTCTTTTGTTTGCAAATTTGGGCAGCAGAAGAAACATGGTCCTTTGAGCCATCCTTGAATGGCCCTATTGTGAAAAAATTAGCAAAATCTTAAACAAAAAAAATATTAAAATATTTTTAAAATAATATAAAAAAGAATCAGAAATTGGTGACAAACAAAATTGAATAAGTGCACAAGTGCAAATGCTAGTGCAGTGAAGCAGTGAAATTACCTAAATACATATAAACATAGTGACGAAGGAAAAAAACAAAAAAAGACAAAATATTTATTTATTTATTTATTTCAATATGACCTGTAAATAAATTTACAGACATACTAGAAAAAAAAGAACTGGCTGCTTAGGCCTTCGTCCCATTTTGTATAGATACATATTAATTTACTTATATGAACATTTCAACTTTAAATTAATTTTAATAGTATAGGACGTAGATGTTTGCTTATATTTTCGTAGTCCAGTGTTGCTATAGCAGTATGCAAATAAACATTTTGCGATGTGTCGTTGTGGCAGTTTATTAGGTGTTGCATGGTCAGGGTTTCATTACAGTTTATGCAAAGTGGTGGTGATTCTTTTGAAAGTATATCCGTGCGTTAGTTTTGTATGGCCGACTTTAAGTCTCATCAATACAAGTTGCTGGTGTTTTGTTTTAAAATTCGATTTGCTGTCATGCTGTTGAGATAACTGATGCATAGTTTTATAGTGAGCATTAATTTTGTTTTCATAATTTGAGACAAGTTGTTTTTTAATGAAGTTTGCGAGGCGAGTTAATTTAAAACTGCAATCTTCAATAGTAGGGAGTTTCAGTTCATAGAGTATGTTTGCAATTGGAGTTTTTCGAAACGCGAGACTAATTATGCGCGCTGCCATGTGGTAATATTTTTTTGATTTTCTGCAGACAGCGTTTGAACGTTTTGCCATATACGAGTATAATAAGGCCATAGTAGATTTTTCCAATTTCAAGGCTTTCATAATATTTAATATGTGCACCACTTTTCATGCTGCATATGATTTTGAGTAGATTTAGGTCTTCAATTTAGTATTTCCAAGTGAGTTTTTGATCGAAGGTTATTCCTAGAATTTTGAAGTAGAGCACACTTTCATTTAAGTGATTTTGAATGGATCTGGAAGATTGCAGTTCCGCTTCTTGCACATATGTAGGTGCTTACACTTTTCAAAATTAACAGATGCAACCGATATTAATGACCAATTTGTAAATAAAGTAGACAACTTTTCCAAATCATTAATGAAAGTGTTTACATCATTAATCTTCGAAATAAAATAGAGGTCGTCTGCATATAAGTAGTGGGATATGTTATTAACTTTTTTTATTAAAGCATTTATTTTTTCAAATGCAATTAGAAATAATGTCATCGAAAGGGGAGGACCCTGTGGTACTCCGTTTACGTTGACCATAAATGTTCCATTTGATAAAAAAACTTTTGTACAGTTGTAGATTTTTGTAAAATCAACACTTATAACAAGCCGTGAAACTAGCTAGAAAGTGGTCTAGGTAGATTTTTGCCTCTACCGTGCCTGACCTAGGTTTAAAAGCAGTTTGTTTTCTACTTATCAGATTGTTTCAAAATAAAAGAAATTGTATTCGTTTTGATATTATTTTTTCCAACAGTTTGCTTAAACATGATAAAAGCGAGACGGTAATTTTTGTAGTCATCTTTCTTATTCATATTTTTTTGAATACAAATGATATTTAATTTTTTCGAAGAGTGGGGAAACACACCAGTTTTGACAATTAAATTATTTAAATTAATTAAACGACTTTTTAGTACCAGTCGTGCATTTTTAATCATTGCATAGGTGATTCTGTCCGGCCAAGACAATTCTCTTTGGTATTTTTAAGATTATTTTCCAGTTCAAACAGTAGGGGTATTCTCTTGCTCTTGCAAGACCCGGTGCACGGTGCAAGAATTGCAGATTTACAACGGCACAACAACAAACACACGCAGAAAAATATTTGCAAGCGCTGTAAAATATGTCAGACCAAAACCTATGTATATTTGCGTGCAATGTCACGCAAAAACATAATTGCAACCCTGTTGTAGTTGCCATTTTACATAAAGACATATTACGTCGTTAAATTGTTGAGGAAGATAAGTTTTAAATGGATTTTATTATTTCTATTTAAATTTTAAAGATTTGTTACAGTTTTTTTTCTTAAAAATGTATGCAGAAGGTGCGCCAATTCACAATAGCCATGCTTAATAGTCATTCACAACAAATTGACCGATTTAGCCATTCATATATTACTAGATTCTGCAATGGGTGCTCTGCACCTTTGCAAGAGCAATCTTGCAAGAGCAAGAGAATACCCCTAGTGTAATTTCTTCTTCAAGGCTACTAGAAGACTTTGGAATTTTATTCACCTTGTATACCGATTTGAGGACGCGATTTTTTTCAGAAATGTATTCACTTGAAAATTGTTCATATGCAGAGCCGATGCAAAACAAGTGGCAAATATTTCTGCAATTTGGAACACATATGTTATAATTCCAGTAGAAGATTTAAGTGAGTGAATGTAAAAAGAGGTGGGATTGTCGGTAAAACTCTTACTGTTCGCCAAACCTTTTGTATTGGAGTGTTTGGGCTCATATGAGCCGTAAATTGTTCAAAAGAGCTAGTTTTTGTCTCTTTTACTTTTTTGCAAAAAAGACAATACATTTCTCATAATTGAGCAGATTCTGTAAAGTTAAGTTGTTTTATAGAGCATGCCAGTATTTCCTTTTCACGTTTCTAAGTTCTTGCAGCTCTTTTGTTCACCAACAGGTATTACGTCTCTTCTTGTATAGTTTAGATTGCGAAATACTGACATTGGCTGCTCGCCTAATTGCTTTCGTTATTTTAGCCGCTTCTTTATTAATGTTATCAGTATTCGGGTATCGGTCAACTTCTATTTCTAATCTCTTAGAAAAAAGAGGCCAGCTTGCGTTTGCCGTTTTGTATCTAGGGTTGTGGATAGAACTCGCATAATTTTCCCTTTAACTGAGTATTATTGGACTATGGTCACTAGCAAACATATCGTCCACCGTGTCCCAATTCATCTCTTTCGATAAATTGAGGCTACATGCTGAGATGTCAATCGCCGTTATGGTATGTTGAATGGAATAGTGAGTATATTTGCCGTTGTTAAGAATACACAGATTATTTTGTAGTATTTGTAGAGCCCCATAGTGGATGCCACCCATTTATATCGCCTAATATAATATTGTTCGCAAAATTAGTATTAATAGAATTGTTCAACTCATTGGAAGAAATTTTTAAAATGTAAATGGTAAATATTTTGTATTTTAATTTCTACACTAGTTTTCACTTGGATTGAAGCTATTTGAAAATTCGAATTAATGCCATTTTCACCGTAGATATGTTGAATATTTTTGCGGATGAGGAATGCAATAACTTGTTTATTTGTCATGTTCGTATTGTGAAGATAAATATTATACCCTTTTGGGCATTTGGTTGTTTTCAAAACCGCATTGATATGCGTTTCTTGTAATGCTATAATGTGAGGTTGGAATTCCGCTATTAATATCTCCAAATTATTGTAATTGTTCCAATAGCCTTTGATATTCCACTGAAGAACTTTTATTACAAAATATGCACGGACATATGAGTATAGTTATTCAGGATTAGAATCTGTTATTATATTTTTCTGGCAATTGTAATGAAGTTGAGAAAGAATCTCCTTGGTGTCTGTACCCATATTATTCTGTAAGTCATAATTGTTTTCGGTAAAGTTGCTGGTGTTGGCAATGTAATTATATTTAAATTTGTTTACCTGCATTATAGTTGATTCAGTGTCTTCCTGAATTTGATGATGTGGGTATGCTTATTGAGTCAATAGGAGTTACACTTAAGTTATTATCGGGTGGATTTTCTTTATTTTGTTGTTGGGCTGAGTTGTATTGAGTATGTATGATAAATTTGTGTTGGTAGGATTTATATAAGATTTTTGTTTTGTAGTTGTGTTATCAGCAATAGGTTTTGTATAATTATTGTTTTTGTTTTGAGAATTTTTGCTGTTTTTGGATGTTGTTGTTTTTGCTTTGATTAATTCTTTTGTGGTTAAGTTCAATGATTCTATTGGGTTTTCTTTTGTGAAGTAGTCTGAAGAAAAGTTGTTATTCACGTAAGTTACTGCTTCTTTAATTGATGTTCGGTTTGATGTAGAATATTTAAGGATTTCCTGCTTTTTAAGATAAGTTGAGCATTTTTTATTTGTTGATTTATGCTGAGAATTACAATTATTACATTTAATTTGAGTGCTCTTTATTACCTCTGAGTGCTCTGGTAAGGCGACACAAACAGGAGTGTTGGTACACGTGTTTTTTGTACGACCGACAACGTAACATATTTTGCATTGCATGGGCTTATTAATAGAAGTTTTGATTTGAATAGTTTCGAAACCAACTTTTAGGTCTTTAGGGAGGTATAAGTCAAATGATAGAATATGCAAAGGAGTATTTACATATCCGTTTATTGTTTTATTTTTTTTTGAAATTTTATTAACTTCGATTACAATTTGATCCTTAAGACCAGTTGTTATTTCTTTTTCTGAAAGGTTTATTAATGCTGGAGAAAATATCACACCTTTCACCGTATTAAGTTTTCTATGATATACACAAGTAATTTTGCATATATTTGAGAGATTTTCTGTTTTTACTAAAATGTCTGCGGTTTTTTTGTTGTTAACTAGAACGAGTAAATTTCCATCACGTGTAAATTTAGTTTAGCGCTTTTATTAAGTGAAAAATATTGTATAGTATGTATTTAGCGGCTTTTCATTATTTGTACTTTTTATGGTTACAAATTTGTCACTATAAGACACTTGTTAAGTCTACACTTGAAAAAAAAAACAATTTCTTCACAAAATTATAGATTTTCAATTTAATTTTTCCACAAAATTATCTATTTAAAGAATATTTGTGTAACTACTTTAAAAAAACAATTAGAGGATTCTCTTGCTCTTGCAAAACTCTTGCACGGTGCACGAATTGCAGAATTTTCCTCTTGGTACAACGGCACAACAACAAACACACGCAGGAAATTATTTGCAATGGCTGTAAAATATGTCAGATCAAAACCCATGTTTATTTTCTTGCAATGACACGTAAAAAAATAATTGGAACCCTGTGCTAGCTGTCATTTTACTTAAATACATATTTTGACGTTAAAATGTTGAGAAAGGTAAATTTTAAATAGATTTTACAATTTCTATTTAAATTATAAAGATTTGTTACAGTTTTTTTTTTGTTAAGAATGAATGCAGAAGGAGCGCCAATTCACAATAGCCATGAACAATTGTCATTTACAATAAATTGACCCAAAATCAGCCGTTCATATATCACTAGATTCTGCAATGGGTGCTGTCGTACCCTTGTATATTTCGGTATTGGATTTGTGCAATCTGCAATCTTGTAAGAGCAAGAGAATCCCCTTAATGTGTTTCGTGTAACCGTGTAATTTAAAAAGCCTTTTCAACGGACATATTTATTAGCAGAAAAAACTTTCAAAATTTAAATTATTTTAATGTAATTAACTTTTAAATAGTTATAAACTGCTATTATATACTATCTACACTTCATCCAGAGCAAGTATTATTAACATCCATTGTATAAAATATGTTATTAATTGTTTTATCGTATAAAAAGATGGCTTTACGAAAATGTGTTGGTGGTTGCAGTTTGGGGGTGCCGCTTTATCCCTTCCCATCCAGGTGAGTCTAATACATGAAAATAGTATATAAATAAGTGATATTAAGTATTAGTATAAAGGGTTAATATATGTAAGTGTGAGGAATTAAATGTTAGGAAAATTTAGTGGAAATACGAAAACAAAATGTGAATAGGGTTGTCCGAAATTCTAAAGCCGTTACTTTATAAAAAAATGTGCAATTATAAAATCGCGTTATTTTATAGTTTATATTTTAATTATACATATATACGTATGTATATATATGTATATTAAAATAATATAAATTAAATATTCGTGGAATTGTAGTTTAATAGCTTTGATGATGATGAAATTAAAAAAGTGTATTTTTTCTTTTGCGAATTAAATTTATTGAAATTAAAACTTCAACGTTTTTAAGTAGTAGGTTTTCTATTTCCCGGTTTAGGGCATAATTTAAACTAAAACTATAAATTATTAGTTTCAATTTTTAGTTTAGTTAATGGTTGTGTTTTTTTTATTTTAACTAGGCGGCGTGAATGGGTCAAGCTGTTGGGCGTACCGAAACCAACAGTTAAACATTTATTTGCGTGCCAAAGACATTTCTCACTTAAGATGAGGAAAAGCCGCTTGTTATTGAAGACTGCTACCTCAGATTTAAATTTAAGATTATCACCACTTATAGCGAAAGATGAAATAGGTTGTAGTGAACAAGTAGGTAGAATAACTGATCAAAACGGACAGGACAACATTATAGAATTAGGTTGTGAAGATTTTTACCCGAAACACCTTAGCTCTTCTTCAATTAGAACTGTCTCAACTTCAAACAGTAATATGTTTGAAGTTGTACCCTTAGGTAAATCCCTTCAACCAGCATGTCTTGAAGAATGTACATATTCTTCCTCTTTAGGTAATTCGAAACTAGTGAACACTTGGGAATTGAGTAGACAAACTCAAACAGATATTTATTTGTCAAAAGGGAGCCCTAGAAAAAGAATGTATCGGTAGAAGTTAGACTCTAAATCACAGGAAATAGTATACATATGTACGCAATAAGGTGAAAACTTTAGAAAATAAAATAGAAGTTTTATAAAAAAATAAGAATTTGTCTATACGTGGGCAGGAAGAAAATAGACAAATTGAAGAGCTATGTGGCAAATTTCCTCCACATCTTGCAATTTGTGTGAAGAATTGCCTTAAAAATGCGCCCCGTACTCTGAAGGGCTATAGTTTTGAAAGTTAATTGAAAACGCTAGCTCTGGCTGTCAAATTTTTATCACCTATTGCGTACAGGTATTTAAAGCCCTTTTTTAATTGGCGATCACAAGTTACCCTCGAACAATTTGTTCAAGGTTGGCCAGGTAACCCTGGCTATAATTTTAGCAGCACTAAAGCTTTAGAGTTGAGAAGTCGTGGTTTCACAGACGCACAGAGCTATGTTTCGATATGCTGTGACGAAATGTCTCTGAAAGTCCACCTACAATATGAGAGAAATAGGGACTGGATCATTGGGTTGGAGGATTACAGTGATGAAAATCGTACCTCCAGAGTAGCTTCTAGTGTTTTAACACTTTTCGTCCAAGGTATTGGTGGAGAAACTTAGACCCCTCTCTAGCATATTTTTCTGTGCACAAAGCTTGCAAAGGAGATATGATGAAAAAACATATTGATCAACTCCAAAGTATTGGATTGCGTCCCTGCCAAATAGTTAGCGACATAGGGTAAAATTTCGTTAATTTTTCTAAGCTTAGTAGGAATAAGTAAAGAAAGGCCTTATTTCGAAGTGAATGGCTCAGAAGTCTTACACTTCTTTGATTCGCCACATCTCTTAAAAAGTACACGAAACTGCTCAGAAAATAAAAAAAAAAAACAGAGTCGCTTTTGACGGGCGTCCAGTTGAATGGTCGGATATCGTTCATATATATGAAAATAGTACCCATAACAACATAAGTTGCACCCATAACTTAACCTCGGCACATATTTCTCCTAAACCTTTCACAAAAATGAGCGCGCAGTTGACTTCTCAAGTGTTTAGTCATTCTGTTGCAAGTGCTATGTTTGCCCTTTATAGCTCCGGAAGCTTAATACTTCTAAGTCTCCATCTTTTCTAAATACAGCCACGTTCGTCCTTTCTTTTGACAAATTATTCAATATTTTTAATAGTAATGCCTTTGGAGCAATAGAACACTTTAAAGAACCCCTTTCGGCTACTGGGGATCAATTAAAATTTCTTGAAGAAACCAAGAAGTTTCTTAACTCTATTAAAGTGTACGATCCCTTCGGTCGTGAAATAACTTTTAATTAGCTTAAGACGTTTGTGGCATTTCTAGAAAGGGATTCACACATTTATTGACAAGAAAACTGACTCAGGATAGACTGGAGAATTTTTTCGGACACATACGTGAGGGGGGGAGTTTGATGTGAGAATAACTCCGCAGCGTTTCGCATATCTTTTCAGACAACCCTGGGGCATAGGATATATTCACTGCGTTGATAAAGGGAATTGCGAACTCTTGGCAGTTGAGCAGTCTGAGTCATTTTGAAATAGCTCCCTCCAAAGCGCCTGTAACGATGACTTGGGTCGAAATACCTCCTGGCAAACTTTTCAAGTATTGCGAAGACCTACTCTTTCTACATTTCAAAATATTGAAATAGAGGTAAATGTGGTCGTAGATGAAAGCAGCTTTCTTCACAAAAATGCTTTCGTATATTTTTGCGGTTACTTATGTATGTATATTATAAATATTTTAAACAACATAATTGTTTCATGCCTTTGTGACATCACTGGAGAAGATTTCTTTTTCACTTTCGAAATGCAATATATTAATTGCCAAGTCGTAAAACCACCCCTCGAATTTATAAAATTTCTAACAAAAATCGAAGATATTTTTATACAACATTTTGATTCTACTTGCCATAGGATTGAGTTCTCGCATATATTATTTGAAAAAATGGTGGGCGTAGAACCGAACTATTTACTTTTAGGACATATTTGTTAGGGGTCGGCTTTAGTATACCGTCCCAGGATTTCGGGGAAAAAATTGGTATAATCAGATAGAGGAGATTCTCCTGATCACGAATATATAAGGTTATAGCCGCAGGAAGATTATAGTTTTCGAGATATTCGCGTTTAAAATTTAAATTTACAATATTTTAATAACATTTTTCTATACTTAAAATTAATTTTGCACTTATATTTTTCAATTTTATATACACTAACACATCACTAATTCGTTTGTACACATTTATTTTATATCATATATTGCAAAAATAGCTTTTATTATACATTTAAATTATAGTTGAGTTATGACTATTTAATAATAACAAATTAATTTCAAACTGTCATATGATAAGTGTTACCTTATCGACATCATTTGTAAAAATAAATTTGTCAAATAATTAGTGTTAACGTACTAAAATATTTTACAAACTGAAACAAAAAAAAATAAAAAAGAAATATTATACCCTAAATAAAGGAAACATAATCGTTGATAAACAATAAAAAATTAAGCGGCCGCCAATGTAAAAATGAGTTCTAGGGGAGTAAAAAAATGTATAAACCCGGTGTTGGACCGACCAGGGTTATTTTTTTTGAAGCGCGGCCGAAGGCCGCCCACGCAAAAAGGAATTCTAAGCGAAAAAAATTCTGGTACACCCCGGTGTTGGACCGACCAGGGTTATTTTTTTTTGAAGCGCGGCCGAAGGCCGCCCACGCAAAAAGGAGTTCTACGCGAAAAAAATTCTGATACATCCCGGTGTTTGTTCGACCAGGGTAATTTTTTTTGAAAAGGAGCTCTACGCGAAAAAAATGTAATGCACCCCAGTGTTGGGCTGACTAGGTTTATTTTTTTTTATAGGTTGTTGATTCTCGTAGTTGGGGTATAATCTGTTCACTTTATTACAAATGATGTCGATAAGGTAACACTTATTATTTGACAGTTTGAAATTAATTTGTTATTATTAAATAGTCATAACTCAACAATAATTTAAATGGATAATAAAAGCTATTTTTGCAATATATGATATAAAATAAATGTGTACAAACGAATTAGTGATGTGTTAGTGTATATAAAATTGAAAAATATAAGTGCAAAATTAATTTTAAATATAGAAAAAATTTTATTAAAATATTGCAAATTTTAAATGCGAATATCTCTTAAACTCTAAGCTTCCTGCGGCTATAACCATATATATCCTTGATCAGGATAATCTCCTCTATCCGACCATATCCTTTTTATCCTTGAAATCCTGGGACGGTATACTAAATTCTTCCCTTTGTTAGTAAACGCTTTTAATAAAAAAAGTGAAACAAAATTATTTCAAAAACAAACAGCTTAATCACGTCCGTTTGTCTGTCTTTATAAGTCAAAAATAATATCTATGTATGTGTATTTTTTTTTTTTTATAGTAGGGGGAAGCATCGAAAGCCGGAGTGCGGAACTTTAATCCGCTAAACCTAACCTACTCCCAACTCAAGACTCTCCCACGGAACCACCGGTTAAGTATTACTTCGTGGGAGGGACAAGACATTTAAGTCTCCTCTATTGCGCGGACTGACGGACGCCTAGTCTGTTGAAGGGATCTCAGTTCGCTCATTATGAATGCTGACGCTTCGCTGACAGCTTTCCATTTATCAGTCGATTGGCACATGAGTGTCGTTAAATTATCGACCGTAAAACTACCACCGAGTGCGGTTTTTAGCTTTTCCCTTGTATTCGAAAATCGAGGGCAATAAAATAATACATGTTCAGAGTCTTCTATATACTCTGCACACGTCGGACAGTTCGGACTAATGTCGTTGTGGAATCTGAAAAGATAGCTTCTAAAGCATCCATGTCCACTAAGTATTTGGGTCAGATGAAAGTCTAGGTCCCCATGTCGTCTGTCTATCCATGAGTGGATGTCTGGTATAAGTCGGTGAGTCCATCGCCCTTTGGATGAGGAATTCCACCGCTCCTGCCACATTTTAGTGCTCTTGTTTCTCTCATCTGTCCTTGCCGATACTGTTTTAGGCGTTGATAGCTGATATAGACGCTCGAGTTCGTCTCCCTGGATGTCAATAGGCGGCATGCTGGCTAATACTTCAGCAGCGTCGGTTGATATAGTCCGGAAAGCACTTATTACTCGAATTGCAGAAAGCCTATGCACTGCAATTATTTGTTTAGCATACGCTTTTGTATCCATTGCCTGTATCCATACTGGCGCCGCATACAGTATTACGGAACTCATTGCTTTCGCTATTAAGAATCGCCGGCTGGAACGCACACAGCCTCTATTGGTCATCATTCTCGATAGGGCATTATAAATTTTGTTTGCCTTCGCGGAAGAATACTCCAGGTGCTCTTTAAATTTTAATTTGGAATCCAATATTACTCCCAGATACTTCAGTTGAGGCTGCGAAGTAATCTCGCACTCCCCTACAGTGAGCTCTATTCGTTCTTCTATCTTCCTAGTGCTTATGAGTAAAACTTCTGTTTTTTCCTCCGCCAGTTTCAGACTCACAGAAGAGAACCATTGGCGTAGACCATTTATGCACTCATTACATTTATTTCTCAGGTCGGCTAATTGTTTGGCCACTGCTACGACCATGAGATCATCCGCATAAGCTACTAGTTTAACGTCTTCTGGTTGCTGTCTTCTTAGCACCCCGTCATACATAAGGTTCCATAATAGTGGGCCTAACACTGACCCTTGGGGTACTCCACTCGAGATAGAGTAGCTCTTGGTGCCTTCGTCCGTATCAAAAATCAGCCTTCTGTTTTTAAAATAGCTCATTATTATGTTTATGAGGTATTCAGGGGCCCGTATTTCATCCAGGGCTTTTATTATATCTGCCCATTTTGCCGAGTTGAACGCATTCTTGACATCCAGGGTAATCAGCGCGCAGTACTTTTTTGTGCCACCTTTCCACCTTTTGCCACTTACTGCACATTTCGCAGTATCGACGACTTCTCGTAGTGCGTCAATAGTGGATCTCTTTTTTATAAAGCCGTATTGTCTCTCTGATAGTCCGCCGGCTTTTTGGATTGCTAACTCCAAGCGGTTTCGTATTATACTTTCGTACACTTTACCCATTGTGTCGAGCATACACAGTGGTCGGTACGATGACGGTTCTTCAGGTGGTTTCTTTGGTTTTGGGAGCAGAACCAAACGTTGTACCTTCCAAGAGTCGGGGAATACCTCTTCCTTTATACAAGCGTTGTACATTTTAGCGAAAACTCGAGGTTTTGAGCTTATGGCTTCCTTCAGAGCTCTGTTTGGTATGCCATCCAACCCAGGCGCTTTGGCGTTTTTGATTTTCTTTGCTATTGCCAATAGTTCGTCTTCCGTGACTAGCGGGGGTGACTCTGCAGCTTCGTTTCGTCGCTTGACATATGAAATCCGGTCGTGTTTCGGGAATAATGTTTCGACAACCTTTCCCATAAAAGATGCATCTTTAGGTTGCTGCTGCTTGTTTTTAAATCTTGACATACATATTTTGTAAGCAGTACCCCAAGGGTCAATGTTTGCTTCCTCACACAGCTTCTCAAAACATGATTTTTTGCTACGGGTAATTGCCGACTTCAGGAGCTTTTTGTGGCTTTTAAATTCTTCCCTAAAGTGGTTTTCGTTAGTTTCACCCCGGTTACGCTGTAGACGCCGTCTAGCTGAGTGACAGAGCTTTCTCAGCGTGGAAATTTCCTCGTTCCACCAATATACAGGCCGCCGCTTGTTGTGATGTGACGTTCTACGCATTGTTGCATCGCATGCTGCGACCAGTTCTTTTCGAACTGCTGATACCAGGTGAGCGGCGCCGTCACCTGATGCCTTTGATGCACTCCAGACTAGCTCAAACAGGTCTGGGTCGAATTCTTGTTGTTTCCAGCTTCGCTTTCGGCAGGGGTTTCTGCTAAAAAGTTCTTGATCTCGGGAGTACGAAATTTGCGCTATAATTGCCATATGATCACTGTTTGTGTATATGTCAGACACCGCCCACTTAATGTGCCTGCTCAGCGAATCGTTTGCAAACATAATGTCAATTATGGATCCTTTATTGCCCTTTTGGTAGGTGTTTCGAGTTCCGGTGTTCATTATTGTTAAGTGCGTTTGACTCAGAAATTCATGAATTAGCCGCCCGCGGTGGTTTGTACATCTGCTGCCCCATGCACTTGACCAAGCATTAAAATCACCCGCTATTATAATAGGTGTTTTGCCTCTGGTTTCTAAAGATAGCCTTAAGAGGAAATCCTCGAATTCTGCGATTGCTGCGCTGGGACGAGCGTAGCAACTTACAAAATAAATCCCCTGAATATTCGCCCATGTGAAGCAATTATGTTTTTCTCTGGAGCAGGTCTTAAAAGGTTGCCCTTTACAGGACCATATTGCTGCCTTGCCAGATTTATCTGCAATCCAAGTGCTTTCCGGACGCTGGGAGTATTGCTCACTTAGTATGGCGACATCAATGTTCTCTTCTATGATTGTCTGATCTAGCAGATCTTGTGCTGCTGCGCAATGGTTTAGATTCAGCTGGAGTATCTTCATTTACTTAGAGACTTTATCATCTCGAGGTACTTTGGGCAAGTCGTGCTCAATACAGAGTGCTCCCCTTTGCAGAGCATACAGCTCGGAACGTTTGTGCACGACTTTGATAAGTGTCCTGCAGTTCCACAGCGCGTACATAGGGAAGATCTGTCTGTCAAACTGCAGCATTTACGAGCCATGTGTCCCAAATGGAAACACTTGTAACACCTGGGAATAGTCGAATATTCTCGAAGGCGACAGATTGACCACCCAATCTTTATTTTTCCCAATTTGAGTGCGGCCTTAGCATCTTGAGCGCGCATGCATATAAGTGCTATTTGTGTGCCGCTACGCGTTTTTCGCAGACTTTTGACATTCGTTGTCTCCAGACTTTGGATTCCACATTCCCTTTTCAGTGCTGAGCAAATTTCTTCTGGGGTTGTTATTTCGTCCAGGTCTTTACATACAATGGTAACGTTGTGGGTCTTAGGCTGTATCATAGCCATTTCTCCAACCACTCCTTCCAAGACGCTTTGGAAAGATTCGGCTTTCGTGTCTGCTCCATTTTTTAGTTCTAAAAGAAGGTCTCCTTTGAGTGTTTTCCGAACATAGGTTACGTTCGAACCCAATTCCTCAAGCCCACTGTCACTCTTTATTTTCCGCAGAATATCTGCATACGACGCCCCTTCTTTCTTCGTGATAATGATCGCATCCGGCTTTGTTTTTATTTTCTTTTCTGTCGGTTTCCTCTTTTTAACCACGTCTGTCCATCTTTCATTTGCGTTTGGGAGTATCGTGGTATCCTTTTGGGTGTTTTTTACTGCTCCACTATACGACAATTGCTCCTTTTCAGCTACGTTTTTTGGCTTTTTTGTGGGTGGTAAAAAGCCTGATGCCTCTCGCATTCTCTTTGGGGTGTTATCATCTCTATCAATAGTGACTTGGGATGATTTTCCTATTATCACTCTTCTCGGTGGGTTTTCTACTTTTTCCGATTTTGCGTGTAACGCCACTATACTGCTCACAAGTTCGCGCATGGTTTGGTTAATGTGCCTTTGACCGGCCATCATGCTCTCCAATTCTTTTATTTTTTTGCCCAGTTTGCTAAAAAAGCTGACCGTTTCTCCATTTTGCAATTCCTCACGCTTATTCTCCTTGCTTACTCGATCGGCAGTATCACATTTCTCCTTTGATCCAGCAGCGGTGGGTTCCTCATTTTTACCAATAGGCGGTGTTCTCAATATTTTCGAAATCCTTCGGAAAGGATTATCCGGTGTTTGCCCAATACTATTTTCGGAGGCCATACCTCAGCGTGAAAAATAGTTTGGTAACACCCTCGATGTGTACGTTCAGTACCTAACTTTACTGTCTAATTTAAAACTAGAATAGTTGGCAATGCGAAAACCAAAGGAAAAAAGGAACAGCTGATACTTGTGTTTGGGATGGTTGGCAATGCACCAACCAAAAGAAAAAACGAAAACACGAGAAGGGGAACAGCTGATAGATCGCAAAACAAAGAAAACAAAACGGCAGAATAATAAAAATACAAATTAAGTGCACACTCCTGTAAGGGGAAATAATTGTATTTATTTTCACAAATTGGCGCGGAAAAAAAAGCCCAAAGGTAAGTGCAAATGATTATATATTATTAAAAATCGAAGTGTACTTATCTTTTTCTTTAGGCCTGATGTCCACTTAGGTGGTTTAACCTCTCTGGACGTCCCACACAAAAAAGAACTATCTTTTCCCAATATACTACTGAATTTGCTATGTAATTTGAGGATCACAAAATAAACACGACTTAACAATTGATATTTGATGCTTCTGATGATATTGCTGCAGCTGCTATTTACAATTCAGTTCTGATTTCCAATGCTATAAAAACAAATGAAGTAATTATTTGCAAATTATTTAAAAAAATTCACTTACTTACCTTCTTGTTGTACGAGCACGAATGACATGCGTCTTTCAATCTGTTTTTATTACCCTTTTTGGGATTTTCTTTTGGCACTATTGTCAATTATGTTTTCTCCTTCGCACTCATTCGAATAAATCAAGAAATGAAAGAAACTTTTTTTCATCGCATTTAGGTAAACAAAAAGTAACCCGAAAATGTGCATTGGTGTTAGTGCATAGAGAAAAAATGTGTAGTTGTATTGAAATATTTGACTCAAGTGGGTAGCCGTGGTTAGCAGGGTAGATAGTTGATATTAGTGGACTGTATATGTATGTGTATATAATAACCCGCCAGTATGCGAAGTGGCGATAGCCTCCTTTCTACTAGCGATTTCAGTACTTTCTGGTAAGTACTTACTCGCTAGCACGTAGTAATGCAGCACGGGGTGTCTTTACATTTAAGAAAAACACAGATACAGAAAAACGATGCATTAACAAAGCTAAGCTTCGTGTGTATACGAAGCAATGACATTTCTTTTATATTTTTTTGTCACATCATTTCATTCGCCACGTGTTTGCCAAGAAGGAAGCTGCTCTTTTTGATAATTAAATTATATATTAAATATAGCGTGTCAAATTTGGAAAGTGGAAGTGAGGAGTACCTTTAAATAATAAAATATAAATAATATTGATAAAATAAAGGTAAAAAGATAAAAATGATAAGTAAAAGGCATTTGCGAAGGTTGAAAAAAAATGAAAGAGAGAAATTCAAAGAAAAATGTCGGCTCGGTGTAAGTGAATACAAGAAACAGGAACAAAGTGAAGTGCGTAAAATTGCTAAAATACAAGAAGTGGAGGTAGAAGGAGACACAGACATGGACGTAGAAAACGTTGACACTGACTTTGTTGAAAATCCCACGGGCTCAAATTTAAATGACAAACTTAAAGAGTGGTATTTAAGATATAAGCCAAAGCGGAATTGTGCAATACATTTAATTAAAATTTTGAGGGAGGAACGTTTAAGAATAAGTCCATTTTATAAGTTTATATCTAATTCAGCGCCAGATATAGTGCAACTCGCGGGCGGATTATATCTCCATATAGGATTAAATCAACAGCTTCAAAAAATATGCAAAGTTATTCAGCTTTCCGGTCCGTTAGTGATTGATATTAATATTGACGGACTTCCCCTATTTAAAAGTTCTAAGTCACAATTGTGGCCAATTTTAGGTAGGCTAACTAATTTAGGAAATATGTTTGTATTTCTTATAGGTGTATTTTTGGGCAAAAGCAAGCCAAATAACTCTGCAGAATTTTTAAGCAGTTTTACCTCAGAATTTGCGATGTTAAAGGAAAGTGGATGTGAGGTGGCTGGCAGGAACTTGCAGGTTCAAATCGGGTCAATAGTTTGTGATGCTCCAGCAAGAGCATTTGTAAGTGGAATCCCTGGGCACACATCGGCACATGGATGTTCAAAATGTGATCAGGTAGCCAAAAAAATTGATTGCGTTTTAACCTATAGCACCAATTTGGGTCGGCTAATTACAAATGAAGATTTTTCAGCTAGAAAATACCCAACTCACCATGAAGGTCAATATTTACAAGAGAAGTCAGCTTTTGAAAAACTTGGGGTACCCATGGTTACACAGGTTCCTTTGGACTGCATGCACCTTGTAGAATTGGGAGTCATGAGAAAATTCCTAACTAGATTAGTAAATAACAAAGTGTCTGTCAAAATATCGAAAGCAAACAAAAAAAACATATCCGAAAAATTAATATTCGGATTAATATATCCTAAAACCAACGAAAATTCTCGAACAAATACACAGGAAAATTATGGAAAATGAATTCGTTGCTCCTTTAAATAAAAATAAACCAGAACTGTTGGGAAAAAAATATTTATTTCAAGGCTGCATGTTAAATACAAAAGGCCCTGACAATTACTGTTACGTGAAAAACAATACGCCCGTACTCATCCGTTCGTTTACACCAGGTGTAGAAGGCACAATAATAGGTCGCAGATTAAAAAATCTTAGATCCTTTTTTGAAGAACCTATTAATTCAACAACTTTGGGAATATATTTAGTTGACAGGGAGCCATCAGAAGCGGAAAAGTCGTTTTCATTTTTAGACCTTGAATGCAAAGCTGTTGGGGTGCCTTATCGCGACGATTTATTGATACTGCCGATGTTGCATTACTTTAATTAATGTTTAGTTAAAACTTTTGTTTTTACCTTTTTATTATAGTCATAACTATATATGAAAAATATTTAAAATTATAAATAAATAAAAAATAATAAGCTTTCAAAATGCCTGATACTCCTCCAAAAAAAATTAAACGCGTTGCCTTTGACAAACAAAGTAAGTGATCGTTGATTCATTTAAAAAAAATTAGTTCAAATAAATTTAAATCCAATAGACAACAATTGCAGTTGCACTCTCGTTATCGATCAGCTCGAGAAAAAGATCGACGATATGAAGGGTAAAAATAATTTACGAAAAACTGATCCATGTGTTATACCTACATATCTATTTAAAATCTTATGTTTTCAGATGCCATGCAACAGGAAATTAAGGTGGTTCGTGGTAAGGATACTGTTGCTGACCAACAATTTGAAAATATAAAATTATATAAATTTTGAAAATTATTTAAGGTCAACTGCAAATAGCAATTGAAGCACTGGCCGATCAAAAAGTTGTCCTAAATCAACTTTTGCAACAGCGTGCAGAGGAGCTGCCTATCCAGTCCAAATTCCCCATAAAGAACGAAGAGCAGCTAATCAGTTTAAATGACCAGCTCAACAGCGAAAACAAAAACACTTATGTAAGTTTTAGAAATATTATTAAGTTTTGTTGATATTTAGCGCGGCCCTTCTTTTTCGAATAATTTTTTTTTTAACTGCAAGAAAAATCTTCGAAAAAATTATCACAAGTACGTAAAAAACAAATTTATTCGAAAAATAAGGGACACGCTATTGAACATGCTTCATAGTATTTTATTTTTTCACAGGTTAAAGCTATGAGATCGCTGCTGCAACCTACCGGCGTTTTGAAGAATTTACGAAATATTTCGAGCGATGAAATAGCAATGGCATTCAATGTCGATGGAGTGCAGGGCAAAAAGTCCTTAAAATCCTTTCAAAACTTTTATAACGCACTACTGGGTATTATATTTCTTGTTTTATAAAAAAAAATTGGCACTTAGTAAGTTTTTTTTTATTTAGACTCCATTCCGTTAAATGATGGGAATGGTACTGCAGACGAAAAACTGCGTAAAGCAATACAGTTGCAAAAAAAACGCATTTTTAAAAGCGCTTGCATGTCCAAAGACAAGACACAGCATCAACAGACACAATAGTCAATTCGACTTAAAATTTCAACTTTGTGCTTTTACAAACAAAATAAAATTAAAATGAAATGATTAAAATTAAAAGAAAGATGCGTGTTTTTATAAATCAGAACTACTGGCGAATTTTATAGCGATTTGGGATTATCGAAATGGGTGGTTACCTGGGAGTAGCGACGTAGGTACTTACAGGTAATGCAGAGGGTGACGATAGACTCTCTCTTAGGACATCTCCTTGTTAAATTCGCCTCTCGAAAGCAAGCGAAGTAGATTATGGTGGAAGTACTGGTGTTTACCGATAAGTAGCGAATTCGGTACTTCTGTACTAGTACAGCGTACTGGCGGGAAGTATTAAATGGCACCCCTTGGCACTAATGCACAAGTTCATTTTTGAAGAAATGTTGTTATTACATATTCAAATATTATTCTATGAAAAAGAATAGCAGTTCTACCTTTATTCAAAATAAAAAAAAAAAACATGGTAAATGTGGACGTAGTTGAAAGCAACAGTGAAACAAAGTGATTTCAAATATGTAAAGTTTTTATGTGTGAAAGAGAAAAAGTAATCACGTCCGTTTGTCTGCCTATATATGTAAGTCGGAATTTATATGTACATATATGTATAAGTCTGACTGTCTGACATACATATAGTACATATGTGCATATAATAATTAAAATGTGAAATTAATACTGTCACTTTGATTTTGGGGTTAATGTGTTGAAGTGCCTGGGCGTTTTGCTCCAATTATCTTCCTCCACTCTTGTAGCTTACTGCTGCCTAGGGACATGCCTTGTGGTTTTTGCTTTGTTTTATTTCTGTTTTTCACAGCACTCGTTTGGTTTTGTTTGCTATATACACATGTGTATGTATGTATGTTTCTGTTTTGTAATTTGTATTTGCTTTGGTTCTCTCCACGGTACTTTTACGTATATATTTCATTTTTATTGCCGCACTTCGTTTGGTTTCTGTCACCACTATTATTCTTTTTATTAATTTGTCTGTTAAAATCCGAAGGTGCCTTTCGTTAAGGCTCGAAGAACCATATGAGTATTTAAACGGGGCAAGAAAAAATGCTCTTGTTTTTTAATACAATTTAATTTAAATAAAAAGGTTAATTTTGATACTTCACATTTAATCATAAAAATGTGAGATATGTATGTAAAGGCATTCGCTACATGCAAAGATACGATCGATTAGATGAACAGTATCCAGATGAAAATTAGATGATGTGCCGGATCCCGGTCGAATTAAACGTTGAACTCTGCGCGCAGGATTGCTCCGATCGAATTGTATAAGCTATGAGTTTGAAGTTTTGAAGTATCTGCGAAAGATACCGCAATGTTTCCGGACGGTATGGTATGCACGATTCGCATTGGCCGCTGAAGCGGAGACCAATACGCCCACGTACTAAACCCTTAACTCCATTGTATTTGCTTGTTATTTGCCCCACAGAACTGCAGTTAAACATTACATCGTGAGGCCAAGCCCAGCCATTCGGCTCGTCAGTCACGCCATTCCGGCCTACTTCTCATTCATCCCTCTGATTTCGCTACTTTGCCAATCTTTTTTTCTTAGCTCTTTCAGAACTATAGTACACCACGCTCTCACGCTATCCCACACTACTTTCGATTCAGTCATAAACTGCACTATGTTATCCGGTGTCACTCGTTCCGTTGTCAATTTCTCTAGATCGGCTCTCTCCCTTTCATACCGTCGGCAGATGAAGATGTGCAGTAGGGGTATAACTTTTAGAATTTTTTTGAAAAAAAAAATTTACATGGCATAACACGATGAGGAATAGTAAAAAAATGATAACTACGTTTTTAGTTTTTCGATTTATTTCAAAAACTTCACGCAGAATTTAAATTGAAAATTCGTATAAAAATTTCATACATATGCCAAGAAAAAACACCATATGAGATTATGTTCTTTTCTTTATGTCTGTTTTGTTTTCTCTTCTTCCGTTATTCGTCGTATTTTTGCATATGACAAAAATAGATAAGGGTAAATTTGAGTAAATGCTTTATGAATGATTGAAACTTCGTATAAGCGTCGCGCCAGTTGCCTTTCGGTCTCTCATTCATGCGTGGCGGCTGGAGTGAAAGTGTCTTTTTTAATGAACAATGTCTTCTAAAAAAAGTGGTGCTGAAGTTTTAAAAAATTCAAAACAATGGGAAAACAATTTAATAACATTTGAAAAATCTAAGAATAAGAGAAGAGAAATCAATAACATTGAAAACCCCTTGAGTGAATTGTGTAAGATTCCAAAATAGACCATAATTATAGGAAGGTATAATGAATTAGCAAAAACGGAGAAATTGAAAAAGAAAAGATGCCAGATTATTTCAAACGAAATTATTGCCTTGTGGTCGAAACTAAACTTTCCGAGCATAACACGTATACTAGCTGATACGGAAGATAACAAAAGTTTTAAATGATTATTCAACATTTTTAAAATTCCCGGATGGCAGAAATGTTACAATGGCGTTCAAAAAGTTATGTGATATAACTGATTTAAAAGGTGTCTGGCTAGGAACTGAGGACAAAAAGTTCTATGAACTCCAAACAACTACAAATGGAGAAGTTGGGTACACGACAGCTAAAGCAGTTTGTGTGCATCCCTCCAAAGCTGCCCTTTTAAGAAAAAATGTTCAAAGCACCTCGTGTTTAAATAAAGTGGCGCTCAACACTTCAACATCATCAGCTGAATCTGTCGAGCAATCACAAAAAGTTGTATGAACTCCAAACAACTACAAATGGAGAAGTTGGGTACACGACAGCTAAAGCAGTTTGTGTGCATCCCTCTAAAGCTGCCCTTTTAAGAAAAAATGTTCAAAGCACCTCGTGTTTAAATAAAGTGGCGTTCAACACTTCAACATCATCAGCTGAATCTGTTGGTGAATATAAAGCTCCTCTTCAAAGAAAAAGAAATGCGAAGTGTTCAACAAAAGCAGCAGTGACAATGGTAACAACAGCCCATGTAAGCACCAAAAATGCCGCTAAAATATGCAATGAATTGTCCAAAGAAGGAATAAATATAGCAACACCAACACAAGCAGGTATTCACAAAGCGATGATTAAAGCAGCGCTGAACTTGGAAAAAAATTATAAGAATTCCTTAAGAGATGACATTTGGTGCATTCATTTCGACGGCAAGAAATTTGGGAAGAAAGAAGTGCAGGCCGTGGTGTTAACAAATGAAGCTAAGGAAGTAAGAGTAGCGGCAATGGTTCTTGAAAACGGGAAAAGTTTGTCAATTTTTTAAGGTTTCTATTTAATAATATATTTTTAGAGCATTAATTAACTTTCTATAACTTTTTTAAGGAATAAGGAATGTATTGGATAAATTAAACCTTTGGAATTCCATTAAAATGATTGTTAGTGACACAACAAACGTTAATACAGGGGTTAAAAGTGGAGTTGTTCGTTTACTGCAGAATTGTTTTCAGGAAAAACATTTGTCCTCACCGCAGTATATTGGATGCCAACATCATGTATTAGATTTAATTTTGAAGCATGTGATGAATGAAGTACTAGGTGGAAAGTCGACATCGCCAAACATCAGTTATGACATATTTCTCGAATTGATTATGAACTACGAAAACCTCAAACAAAACTACAAACAAAACGACGAAAAGTTGATCTTAAGATCTATTGAATGGCGTGATGACATGCAATTTTTATATGAACTAGGGCAATATTTTAAATATTATTAAGTAAACAACAAGTTCCCATACATAAAATTTAGAGTTTTACCAGCGCTCAGCAACGCTCGATGGAATCCTAGAGCTATATTAGCGATTTTAACGTTCATACTAATACCGGAACACAGAATACAACTTTTGCCAATTTGCCAATTCATATGCAGCGCATGGTATGATGCTTGGTTCTCGGATCACCGTTTTCATAACAATGATTTTGAAATATTGGAAAAATCCATCAAGCAATTCGAAACTGCGCATAAGTGTTTTCTTAAACACTGGGTAAAGGAAGATTCTGCCATTCTGAATTTAAATCTGAATATAGTTTAAATCTTAAGTTTATCTCAAATAATATCAAAATGAATTAAATAATGAACTAGAACGTATATTTACTATAAAAATGTATTTGTCTTGTACTTAAATTAGTCTTATTGCTTCTAAATCAAAATTTGTCTTCTTCTTCTTCGCATATAACATATGAATTTTTTCAATTTAAATTCTGCGTGAAGTTTTCGAAATAAATCGAAAAACTAAAAACGCAGTTATCATTTTTTTACTATTCCTCATCCTTTTATGACATGTAAAGTAGGTGTTACAAAAATAGACTAACCCTAGTGTGCAGCGCGTTTCCTCCGCTGCTGTCGCAGAAGGAACAATTCGTCCCGTCGTCATGTCCATATTTATCTGTTTCTCCATGCTTCCTATCTAACTATGCTTGTGCACTTCTAATTAGCCTATGGGTCCATCTCCCCGTGGTAGCTACATCTCATCGTTTAGTCGCCTGCTCAGTCTTGTAGACCTGTCGTATACTCTTTTGAGTTCCATAGCCATTAGATATTGTGACATGATGACCGCTATAATCCCAACCGCTTTGGACGATACCGTGCAAAATGCACACGTGACCTTAATGGCACTGGGACGCATTGCAAACTTCCCTTTCTTAGCATACGTCTTTTGCTGAAGTACTGGTCCCCATATCAGTGCCGCGTACATCAGAATGGATTGACTCGATCCATATTTAGTATAATGTCTTCTGGTTGTTTCTTACTTGACATCACCACAGCTTCTGTCTTTTGCCCAGCGAGTTGGAGGTTTTTTGCCGTGAGCCATTCTTTGATCGCCATTGCCGCATGATTACAGAGGTTGTCAAATTGGCCAAGTTCTTTTCGAACTTTTCTTAATCATTCGCTTATAATGTATTCTGGTTTTTTCTTACTTGAGATCAGCACAGCTTCTTTCTTTTGCCCAGCGAGTTGGAGGTTTGTTGCCGTGATCCTTTCTTTGATCGCCGTCGCCGCATGATTGCAGAAGTTCTCAAGTTGGCCAAATTCTTTTGCCGCTACGGTTATGGCAATATCATTCCCTTACCCGATGATCTGCACATGCTTCGGGAGTGGGAGACGCAGCTTCCGGTCATACAAAACTTTCCACAACAATGAGCTAAGCACAGAACCTTGTGGAACTACGCCCGTTACGGCATACTTGTTTGGTCCGTCATCCGTATCATACAGTAACAGCCGGTCAAACAGGTAGCTGGATATAATCTTAACCAAATAAGCCGGAGTTTCGTTACGTTCTCGTGCATATATGTCGAGTTAAACTTGTTTTTAGCGTATACAGTAACAGCCGGTCAAACAAGTAGCTGGATATAATCTTAACCAAGTAAGCAGGAGTTTCGTTACGTTCCCGTGCATTTATAATATGGGGCCAATATGTCGAGTTAAACGTGTTTCTAACGTGACTACTGCGCTGTATTCTTTCGTATCATACAGCTATCTGGTACCCTCTATTGCCTTGTTAGCTATCTCAGTAAGCTTCCTGATCGCATCAGTGGTTGATCACTAATTGCGGAATCCATACTGGTCGTCGGAGAGACCTTTCTTATCTTCTTTTTCTGTATGTAGCTCTAATCGTGCACAGATTATCTGCTTTAGTATCTTGCCAATCGTATCCAGCATACAGAGTGATCAATATGAACTGGGCTCTCCGGTTGGTTTATTTGGCTTCTGCAACAAGACCAGTCTCTGTTTTTTCCAGGTTTTTGGTATTACACCCTTTTCTAAGCACCGCGTAAACAATTCCGTGAATGGTGTCGCCTTGTGCTTAATGGCAATCTTTAAGGCTTTATTTGGAATACCATACACGTTTGGTGCTTTGGCAATACCAAATCTCTCTGTCGTTTTTATAACCTCCACATCAGTTACTATTATGTCTTCCGTTTCAGCAGGTTCTTGCATGCGAGCTGTTTGGTTTTTTAGGGGCTGTGCGAGGAATAGAGTTTCCACAACGGTTTTCAATAGCGCTGGGCATGTTGGTGATTATCCTTTGCCACCTCTTATTTTAATCATTACCAGTTTGTAAGCATCACCACATGGGTTTTCATCGATTTTTCCGCAAAGCTCCTTAAAGCAGCAGAATTTACTCTTTTAATTGCTGATAGTTTCGTTTTCTTTCAAAGCATACGAATAATTGCGTTAGCTTTGTGAGTCCCCGACTCCTTTGGCACCTCCTTCTCGCTTTGTGGCATTCCTTTCTTAATGTGTCGATCTCCTCACCCTACTAGTAAACAGGCTTTCTATGGACGCCGTTTTTCTTCGTACTCATAGAAGCGTCGCATGCTTTACTAACGTGCCTCACTAGGATCTCCGCCTGTCGATCTTTATCTTCCTGAAATGTTAGATTACCATCTAACAAGAGCTTGAAGAGTTCCAAGTCAAGGGTTTCTATTTTCTATCCTTTCCTTTGTACCGTCTTAGTGGGCATACCCCTTTTATTGTTACTGAATGTTCGATTTCAAACATAATTGTATGATGGTCATTGTGTGTATAAAGGTCACACACCTGCCAATTTGTTGTCCGCGCCAGAGAGCTGCTAGCGAAGGTTATGTCGACAATGAAGCCCTGGCCGTTCTTCTCGAAGGTATTCTGATTGCCGTGGTTCAGTATCACTGTGTGTAGCGACGCGAATGCCTTTAGTAGGGCATTTCTACATCTATTTGTACAGATGCTACTCCACTCCATCGCCCACGCGTTCCGATCGCCTGCGACCACGTTCCTCGTAGTTGACAAAATTTCTCTGACCAGTTCGTCTAGAATTTTATCAAAACCCCTTAGCGATATGCTTGGTGGTATGTAACAACTGTAGAAGTTGATCCCAGAGATTTTCGCTCAAGTGTAGGATGATTTCCCCAATAGCGGTTTATCTTGAAATATTTTCTCTCTACATGCCCATATGACAGCTTTGTTCGTATTATCAGAGATCCATGTCGCGTCGCTTGTATTTTTATACTATTCACTGAGTATGGCTACATCAACCTTTTCCTCATAAACCGTCCGCTTAAGAAGCTTCTGTTTTTTTTTTTTTTTTGATTGAGATTCAATTGCATGACTCTCTGCATGCACTACATGACGGGTTCTTATCGCACGACTTCTTAAAGTGTTCAGTTTCTCCACACTTGACACAACATTCACTCCTATCATCTGGATTGTTGCATGTTTTCGCCACATGACCGAACTCAAGACATCTGAAACACCTCCTGAGATTTTGCTTCGCTCTTATTCTGCACACTACCCAACCTATTTTGATCTTGCCTCCAATGCGGGTAGGCTTACCACTGCAGTTTAGGTTCCTAAGTACGTTGATCTGATGCTCTTAATCGAATTTTCATTAAAACTACTCAACTCATTTACTTGCAGTCGTATAGTTTTTCGCTTTACCAGTCCAGGTAACACGGGCGGACCTGTGTTCATCAACGTGTGTAGCAACGTATGCTGCTATTCCTGCGTCCAACGCACACTCCTTAACTAGGGCCCAAAGGGGCTGGTTCCTGATATACACCGCGGCGGAGACATCGGCAGAGCATGCTAACATCACCCTCCCCATCTCGCTAGCAGAGAAGTCGCTGCCTGCTCTTTAAGGGACTCCCAGTGCGCTGTGTACCGGTCGATTCTTGATGACAGCCGCACCTAACATGCTGAAACTGATGACTAAGAAGCCGCCCATTGAGGGTCCGTACGCGCCTTGATTTTTATTGTTCATCATGCCCATGCATGTCTTATCTCATTTAAACATAAGTGTTTTTGCGTACCAGGTTTTCTCCACCACTATTAGTAGTACTTTGCTTTGACTGAATTAAAATATTTTGTAATATTACTGATTTGGAAGTAGATTGTTTTGATTATTATCGTTGTTGTTTATTATTTGCATCAGATTTTTTATATTTATTTTTACTAATGGTCGACTTGGGGAATTATATATTTAAATTTGTCATTAATAAATAAATGTTCTTGAAAGTTTTCCTTAATGTTCCATAACAAAAATTTTTCACCAAAAAATTATTATACTACTTACTCTTATTAACATTTCAAAAAAGGCTAATTTCGATCAGAGCTGTGTACAACTGTTGGAAAGTTGTTCTACTAGTTGTGCATACATAGCATAGCACTGTCAAAAATAAGAAATGTAACATTAAGAATCGGTTTAATACTTTTGCATGTATTTGATTACCAAACGCAGGGCATGAAATAGAAATCTGTTGCATTTTTTCCTTCTTCTCTCATTGCGTGTGTTGAGACCCTTCAACAGTGCTCCCAACTCTCAAACATTTTCCTCACTAAAACTCCAAACCAAAAATCCCAAAATTTCCTAAACATAATTGTAATTAAAACAAGTAAGGAAGCGCTAAGCTCGGTGCAATCGAACATTTTATACTCTTGCAACTTGCAAGATTCAAAACCAAGGAAATACTTTAAGGTGTAAAACCAATCCAGCCAGGTTCGCACCCGCCTCTGTGCAGCAAAAAACGCACGCCAACAAACACAAGGAAGGTTCGACGTCGAGAAACTGCAATCACAACAGACAGCCGAACGATTTTCTACTCGGCTTGCACTCCTGCTCTCTGAGAGCACTCGTCAACAACTCGGTATAAGAGACCTGTGGGACGGTATTTCAAACTCCTTACGTACAGCTGCAACCGGAACCATTGGTTTTCGGAATGTGCAAAAAAACAGCTGGTACGACCAGGAGTGCCGTGTCGCAGCGGAGAGAAAACAGGCTGCCTACCTCGCAACGTTACGATCGACCACTACACGTGCGGGATGGGATAGATACCGAGAGTTGAAGAGGGAAGCGAGACGCATTTGTAGACAGAAGAAGAAAGAGGCCGAAATGCGTGAGTACGAAGAGCTTGATAAGCTGGCCGACAGGGGTAATGCTCGAAAATTCTACGAAAAAATGCGGCAGCTTACAGAAGGTTTCAAGACCGGAGCATACTCTTGTAGAACCCCCAAAGGTGATCTAGTCACTGATGCCCAGAGCATACTTAAACTATGGAGGGAACACTTCTCCAACCTGCTGAATGACAGTGAACACACAACACCAGGAGAATGAGAACCCGAGTCCCAATCGATGACGATGGAGCAGACATTCCATTATCCGACCATGAAGAAGTTCGAATAGTAATTGCCCGCCTGAAGAACAACAAAGCGGCAGGGGCCGACGGATTGCCGGCCGAACTATTCAAACACGGCGGCGAAGAACTGATAAGGAGCATGCATCAGCTTCTTTGTAAAATATGGTCGGACGAATGCATGCTCAACGATTGGAATTTAAGTGTGCTATGCCCAATCCATTAAAAAGGAGACCCCACAATCTGCGCCAACTACCGTGGGATTAGCCTCTTTAACATCGCGTATAAGTATCTATCGAGCGTATTGTGTGAAAGATTAAAGCCCACCGTCAAAAAAATAATTGCACCTTATCAGTGTGGCTTCAGACCTGGAAATCAAACAACCGACCAGATATTCACCATGCGCCAAATCTTGGAAAAGACCCGTGAAAGAAGAATCGACACACACCACCTCTTCGTCGATTTCAAAGCTGCTTTCGACAGCACGAAAAAGAGCTGCCTTTATGCCGCGATGTCTGAAGTTGGTATCCCCGCAAAACTGATACCGCTGTGTAAGCTGACGTTGAGCAACACCAAAAGCTCCGTCAGAATCGGGAAGGACCTCTCCGAGCCGTTCGATACCAAACGAGGTTTCAGACAAGGTGATTCCCTATCGTGTGCCTTTTTCAACCTGCTTCTGGAGTAAATAGTTCGAGCTGCAGAACTTAATAGAGAAGGTACCATCTTTTATAAGAGTGTACAGCTGCTGGCGTATGCCGATGATATTGATATCATCGGCCTCAACACCCGCGCCGTTAGTTCTGCTTTCTCCAGGCTGGACAAGGAAGCACAGAAAATGGTTCTGGCAGTGAACGAGGGCAAAACGAAATATATCCTGTCATCAAACAAACAGTTGTCGCACTCGCGACTTGGCACTCACGTCACTGTTGACAGTCATAACTTTGAAGTTGTAGATAATTTCGTCTATTTAGGAACCAGCGTTAACACCACCAACAATGGCAGCCTGGAAATCCAACGCAGGATTGCTTTTGCCAACAGATGCTACTTCGGACTGAGTAGGCAATTGAAAAGTAAAGTCCTCTCGACGAACAGAAGCTAAACTCTATAAGTCGCTCATAATTCCCGTCCTGCTATATGGTGCAGAGGTTTGGACGATGTCAACAACTGATAAGTCGACGTTGAGAGTTTTCGAGAGATAAGTTCTGCGAAAGATTTATGGTCCTTTGCGCGTTGGCCACGGCGAATATCGCATTCGATGGAACGATGAGCTGTATGAGATATATGACGACATTGACATAGTTCAGCGAATTAAAAGACAGCGGCTACGCTGTACAGGTCATGTTGTCCGAATGGACGAAAACACTCCAGCTCTGAAAGTATTCGACGCTGTACCCGCCGGGGAAGCAGAGGAAGAGAAAGACCTCCACTCCGTTGGAAGGACCAGGTGGAGAAGGACCTGGCTACGCTTGGAATATCCAATTGGCGCCACGTAGCGAAACGAAGAAACGACTGACGCGCTGTTGTTAACTCGGCTATAATCGCGTAAGCGGTGTCTACGCCAATTAAGAAGAAGAGTAAATCCAGTCATATAGAGTAAGGTAGGTAGGTAGGAGTGCAGCCTTATCGGGCTCAATTAACACTTGATGTGCCATTTTGATGCACTGTTCGTAGAACCTCCTGTATCTGCTATTACGTTTCACCTCCTCTTTCAAACCATTTTTAGGTTTCGATGAAACTACTTATGTCCGATATGCTTTTAGTGGAAATCCATTCAAGGTTCGGTGCTAGATGGATTCCAAAGGTTTTGTGTCGGATCTGTGCTAGCGCTGGGCATTCACAGAGAAAGTGGAAGATTGTTTCCTTGTTCCCTGCTACTCCGCAGCCACGGCAGATGTCATTGTAGGGCATACCCATTTTGGAGGCGTGTTCCCCAAATGGCCAGTGCCCTGTTGTGGTAGCTGTTACTCTGTAAATACTTTTCCTTGACCTATTTAGTAAGTCGTTGGTTCTTTTCCCGTCATATGTTGGCCATAATTGTTTAGTTATGACGCATTTTGTGATGTTTTTCCACCTGTTATTTGCAATTTGTTGAAATTGTCTATTGATCTCTCCTTTGATTGATCCTAGCGGACTTGGTATTATCTCCGCCTCGGATTCATTGAGGAAAGCTCCTGCCTTTGCCAACTCGTCTGCTTTTTCGTTGCCGAAAATGTTCCTGTGGCCGGGAACCCAGATTAAGTTTAGTTGGAGCTTGTCTTTTATTGCGCTTAGTGCTCTCTTGCAGTTGTGTACTGTGCTGGAGTTTGTCATGGGTGAAGACAGGAGCGCCGCCTGGCTATCCGTAAATATAGTTGCTTTATTTATATTCCCGTGGTTTTCCAATAGAGCTTCGCAGGCTTTTTCTATGCCTAGTACTTCTGCTTGGAAGATGCTAGCCGAGTTCGGTAGACGTATAGAGAGAGATATGCCAAGATCAGTGAAGAATACCCCCGTGCCTACTCCGCAGTCCATTTTGGACCCGTCGGTATAGACTGAGATGGTATCCTCCTCTTCTATTGAGCCTCTTCTCTATTCTCGTCTAGATGGTATCCTTACCTAGAAGTGTCTATTGAAATCCAGCTTTGGGAGAATGTAGTCTGATTTATTAATGGTGAGCTTGTTTAGGATTACACTATGTCCATAGTTCTGCTGGTTCCAACCTCCCAATTCTTTTATTCTTGTCGCCGCAATAGCTGCTGTTTTTTGAATAAAAATGTCCATTGGTAGTTGATGCAGGATCACGTTGAGCGCATCAGTCGGACATGACCTGATTGCCCAAGTAACACCCGCACATGCTGCTCTTTGTATACCATTTAATTTTTTAATGTTGTATTGCTTGTTTTGCGCTGGCCACCATACCAGAGCTCCATATGTAAGTATAGGTCTTATGACCGCCGTATACATCCACATGACTATACTTGGTTTGAGGCCCCAATTCTTGTTGACGATTCTCTTACAAGTATAGTAAGCCATGTATGCTTTGTTTATTCTTTTTTCTATATTTATTTTCCAGGACAATTTGGAGTCAATCTCCACCCCCAAGCTGTGGGGGATAGACTGAGTGTTGTACCGTTTAGTACCGGAAGTTGAAATTGAGGTATTTTCGTTCTGCTTGTGAATAGCATCAGTTCTGTTTTGTTCGGGTTAACTCCTAGTCCATTGTTTTTAGCCCATAGGTTTAACCTTCGAAGTGCTCTTTCCATAATCTCGCTGACTGTTGAAGGAAACATGCCTGATACCAACAACACTATATCGTCTGCATACGCCACTGCTTTCACTCCTCCACCGTTTAGTTGGAGGAGTATTTCGTTCAGCGCTACAACCCATAGGAGCGGAGAGAGGACCCCTCCTTGAGGCGTCCCTCTATTCACATAGCTTGTTTGTGTTGCAGCGCCGTTTGAAGCTATAATCTTCCTATTCTCAAGCATCGATAGTATCCATCTGCACACAGTGTCATCTATGCCACCATGTGCCAGAGAGTTAATTATCGCATTTACTTCTATGTTATTGAAGGCGCCCTCTATGTCTAGAAAAGCAGCCTTGGTGTATTGTTATTTATTATAGAGTAAAGTCAGCCGGATGTTCGAAAATCCTGTTGTTAGTTATATAGGGGCTAGGCCAAGTTTTCGATCAAGTTTTTCTATTTTATTCACAACGATACTCTGTTATGAGTAAAACACGCTCTCTTCTTTTCATTGGGATAACTCACAGAAATTTTTAAAGTTTGAAAAGTGAACTTTATGAATATGTGACGGTTATTTTTGAGAAACGAGAATTAGTTGTTGAAATTTTAGTTTGGTGTAGCTCAACGTCAGTTTACACAGCCGTATTAGTTTTGCGGGGATACCAAACTCAGACATCGCGTTTCGGCTTCTTTCTTTTTCTGTCTGCACTTCCCTCATCAACTCTCGATATCGATCCCATCCCGCACGTGTTGAGGTCAATCGTAACGTTCCGAAGTAGGCAGTCTGTTTTCTCTCCGCTGCGACACGGCACTCCTCGTCGAAACAGCAGTTGTTTTGAATTTTCCGAAAACCAATGGTTTCGGTTGCAGCTGTACGTAAAGAACTTGCGTGCGTTTCGTGCTAAACACCTGTCGTTAAAATCTTCTCACAGCAAAGATTATTGATGTCAAAATGTTGTATTAAGTTTTGATAGTAAGAAGATATATGAAGATAAAACGAAAATATTATTATGATAAACCTACACATTGTTCCTTGCACTTGCAACTTATGCATTAGTAACAATGTATGGGGTAAATATAGAGTTTTTAATATTTATTTAACATATTTAAGCACATTTGAACATTGCTGTTAAATTTGTATTACGATTAGTAATCAATTAGATTAAATTTGAAAAGGAATGGTATTGATTACATAATTCTCTTTTTAACAATTCCTGATTATTAATTAATTATGATTACAAATAATCCAAAAATAATTAAGATTAGTTAGGATTACGAGAAAACAATCAAAAATAATCAAAAGTAATCAAAAAAGTAATTGGCTACTTTCAAGGATTATTTTTGATTATTTTCGATTATTTTTAAAAAAATTTGAAAGCTCATCATTTTATATTTACATTTCGTTTTGAAAAATTTGCATTGAAAACATTCTGACACATCACCTTCATACCTGTACTTTGAAAAAGATCTATAAAGGATTTTTTTTCCAGAATGGAAAGGGGCAATGAACAATCAATCATTGCATGTAACAGTTTACCATCGAACTCAGATTGCATGTTACCGCCAAAAGGGCTACCTGTTTTATAACTTTTGTATGTTTTAAAACATTCACTATGCTTGACTTGCAAATGTTTGATGAAATTTGAAGTCACTTCACCGCTTCCTCTAATCACTCGATGACATGCAACGCACTTAGCACAAGTTGTCTTGTCGGAAATCTAACAATAAAAATTATAAATTCATAGTGTGCTTTAATTTAAAAACTAACTTTTTCCACTTCTGTGTAAAATTCTTCTTTGAAAATAATTTTTTGTGAATTCACACGGACTTTTTTTAGGGCCGGTCCTGATTTCGCACTTAATGAACTCTTTCGTTTACTTCCAGTAGTATTAAAGTCCAGATCTTCAATACTGTCGTCTGCAGAAAAATCGGTTTCGAAAACATGAACAGACATTTAGACCTAAAAATAAATTTTATTATTAAAAGTTAACAACAATTATGTTTAATACTCACAAGTACAATAGTTCACAATTAATGTTTTCCTTTTGCTAGTTAAACTCACACCCTTCTTTATGAATTAAAACGTGATTTCTTGGTGTCTTGCTACTTAATTTGGCACTCTTAAAATTACAACGGAGCTCAGTAGTAAAGCGAGTTAGTTATTATGTAGTACATATGTTTGTGTGAATGTTCAAATGCACACTGGGGAGCAGAAAGGAACGCATGTTTGCCTTTTTGAGACATTAGCATTTTTTTTCACGATACAATTTTCTGGATAGATTTTTATAAAAATGTAGTTCATCTTCTTAAAAATATCATATGAATTACAGTTTAAAACTGTATACAAAATTTATGACAACTTACAAAATTTTCGTACAAATTTCAAAGACTTTAATAAGAGCATTTATAATATTTTTGGGTATGCAGTTTTATAGTCCATTCAATACTAGTATAATAAAGAGTCAACATCAAACTTTCAAAAAACCTATCGAAAAAATTGTATCATGAAAATCAATGCTAATACCTCAAGAAAGCAAATATGTTCTCGGTTTTGCTCCCCACTGTAAGTACATTCAAGCAAAAGAGTTACAAAACAAAGTGGCAAAATTCTAATGAGCACTTATGCTAGCAAAGGTACATACATATGTTACATACATATGTGCAATATCTCTAGCTTATAAGGAAAAGCTAAGCCGACGATACGTAAGCATGCATAAGTTAAGTGTTAGTTTGTAAGTTTATTTGTAAAATTGAACTAATGTTACTAAGTTGGAGTTATTGAAATGCAATATTTAAGTGAGTACTATTTTTGGAATTGTCAATCGATGGCAAACAAAATCTCACTGACCGTACTTTTGAAATGTTGGTATTAAAGAAAGCAAATAAAAAATAAATTATGTTTGCCTAATTTTAGTGCGGCATAATTAGAAGTCTATACTCAAATATATGGTTTATTTTGAATACATTTCCTCATACTGCTTCAGCTTATACATATACATACGTAGTATTATTTTTGTACTTTAAGAATCAGTGTTATGTTACTGAAAAATGTTCATTATAACTAAATGTGTTCACTATTACTAAACCTTTAATGGTAGTGCAATTTGTTTTTCAATATGAATAAAGGTTTAGTGATAATGACATTTTTTCCACTATCACTAAATTTTCAGTGATAATGGATTTTGCTGTTTAACTACCACTGAAGAAATAGAAAGCTTATTGTACTTATTTTTTAGTGTACTATGCCCAACACTGATAACAAGTATGTAAAGTGTAACATAACACTCACAAAAAAATATACGCAAAAGAAATATTTACTTTATACAAAATGCAGAATCAAGAAGAATACAACAGGTTATCAATTATCAAATCGATGAACATCAGTAGTAATAACAAAAAGTGAAAAAAAAAACAACTAACATGAAACACTAGTGCCATAATTTCGCAAAAAAAAAAAAAAATAATAATCAAAAACAATCAAAAGTAATCTTCGAAAGTAGTCAAATTATTTTTCGATTACCTTTTATTATTTTTGATTATTTTTTCGAAATTTTTATTAATCTTGACTATTTTCCGATTATCTGTAATCGTAATCAATTAGTAATCGTCCAAATCTGAAAATAATCGTAATATAATCATTACTTCACCTTTCAAAAAATAAAAATCTAATTACTAATTATTATGATTAGCGTTATTTGTATCATACAAAGAGAGAACTGAGAAAATAGAACTCGCTGGTGAAAAATACGTAGATACAGAAGGAGTTGGTGAAATGCAAATTGAAAGTGGTAAATTTTTGTTAAAGTTAAAAACATTTTATATGTGCCTCAGTTGCGATACAATTTTACTTTTGTAAGCAAAGCTTGCGAACGTGGATATAGTATTGTATTCGAAGAAAAACAAACTTTGGTGAAAGATAGAAACGGAGAAATAATAATAAGAGAGCAAGAAGAAGGTCGTTTGTTTGTAGTGAATTTAAGTGTGTGGCACAATCGTTATGGGCACTTAAATTATGACAGTTTAAATGAAATTGTGAACAAAAAATTGGTATATTGGCTAAAAATGAATACATTAACAAAAAACATTGATTGTGTAACGTGCGCTAAAAGTAAAATTTGTGTAAATCCGTTTGCTCGCGCTTCTCAAAATCGTTCTAACGAAGTATTGCAAATTGTACACTCAGATGTATGCGGGCCAATGAATAAAAACTCAATTGGTGGCTCCAAATATTTTGTGACATTGATTGATGACAAGTCGCGATACGTGAGTGTATATTTTTTAAAATCAAAAAATGAAGTTTTTGCAACGTTTAAGACTTATAAAGAAATGAGTGAAAAACAGACTGATAAGAAAATAAAAATTTTGAGAAGCGATAATGGTAGGGAATACCTAAGTGATGAATTCGAAAAATATTTGCGGGAACATGGTGTTCGGCGGCAATTGACAGTGCCGCATACACCGCAACAAAATGGTGTGGCAGAGCGTGCCAACCGCACGTTGGTTGAGATGGCACGCAGTATGATTGTGCATAGTGGGTTAGACGAGTC